>NW_026652288.1:28661166-29118901 GCF_009828535.3 Hylobates moloch | reverse complement strand
ATTGGTGTACAAGAATGCTTGTGATTTTTGTACATTAATTTTGTATCCTGAGACTTTGCTGAAGTTGCTAATCAGCTTAAGGAGATTTTGGGCTGAGACAATGGGGTTTTCTAGATATACAGTCATGTCATCTGCAAACAGGGACAATTTGACTTCCTCTTTTCCTAATTGAATACCCTTTATTTCCTTCTCCTGCCTGATTGCTCTGGCCAGAACTTCCAGCACTATGTTGAAAAGGAGCGGTGAGAGAGGGCATCCCTGTCTTGTGCCAGTTTTCAGAGGGAATGCTTCCAGTTTTTGCCCATTCAGTATGATATTGGCTGTGGGTTTGTCATAGATAGCTCTTATTATTTTGAGATACGTCCCATCAATACCTAATTTATTGAGAGTTTTTAGCATGAAGGGTTGTTGAATTTTGTCAAAGGCCTTTTCTGCATCTATTGAGATAATCATGTGGTTTTTGTCTTTGGTTCTGTTTATATGCTGGATTACATTTATTGATTTGCGTATGTTGAACCAGCCTTGCATCCCAGGGATGAAGCCCACTTGATCATGGTGGATAAGCTTTTTGATGTGCTGCTGGATTCGGTTTGCCAGTATTTTATTGAGGATTTTTGCATCAATGTTCATCAAGGATATTGGTCTGAAATTCTCTTTTTTGGTTATGTCTCTGCCAGGTTTTGGTATCAGGATGATGCTGGCTTCATAAAATGTGTTAGGGAGGATTCCCTCTTTTTCTATTGATTGGAATAGTTTCAGAAGGAATGGTACCAGTTCCTCCTTGTACCTCTGGTAGAATTCAGCTGTGAATCCATCAGGTCTTGGACTCTTTTTGGTTGGTAAGCTATTGATTATTGCCACAATTTCAGAACCTGTTATTGGTCTATTCAGAGATTCAACTTCTTCCTGGTTTAGTCTTGGGAGGTTGTATTTGTCGAGGAATTTATCCATTTCTTCTAGATTTTCTAGTTTATTTGCATAGAGGTGTTTGTAGTATTCTCTGATGGTAGATTGTATTTCTGTGGGATCGGTGGTGATATCCCCTCTTTCGTTTTTTATTGCATCTATTTGATTCTTCTCTCTTTTCTTCTTTATTAGTCTTGCTAGCGGTCCATCAATTTTGTTGATCTTTTCAAAAAACCAGCTCCTGGATTCATTAATTTTTTGAAGGGTTTTTTGTGACTCTATTTCCTTCAGTTCCGCTCGGATTTTAGTTATTTCTAGCCTTCTGCTAGCTTTTGAATGTGTTTGCTCTTGCTTTTCTAGTTCTTTTAATTGTGATGTTAGGGTGTCAATTTTGGATCTTTCCTGCTTTCTCTTGTGGGCATTTAGTGCTATAAATTTCCCTCTACACACTGCTTTGAATGTGTCCCAGAGATTCTGGTATGTTGTGTCTTTGTTCTCGTTGGTTTCAAAGAACATCTTTATTTCTGCCTTCATTTCATTATGTACCCAATAGTCATTCAGGAGCAGGTTGTTCAGTTTCCATGTAGTTGAGCGGTTTTGAGTGAGTTTCTTAATCCTGAGTTCTAGTTTGATTGCACTGTGGTCTGAGAGACAGTTTGTTATAATTTCTGTTCTTTTACATTTGCTGAGGAGAGCTTTACTTCCAACTATGTGGTCAATTTTGGAATAGGTGTGGTGTGGTGCTGAAAAAAAAATGTATATTCTGTTGACTTGGGGTGGAGAGTTCTGTAGATGTCTATTAGGTCCACTTTATGTAGAGCTGAGTTCAATTCCTGGATATCCTTGTTAACTTTCTGTCTCGTTGATCTGTCTAATGCTGACGGTGGGGTGTTAAAATCTCCCATTATTATTGTGTGGGAGTTTAAGTCCCTTTGTGCCTGGTCTATATTTCTGATAAGAACTTGGTCCCTTCATGATGAGGCACAGATAGAGCACAAGGGGAAACACAAATGTATAACTCTACAGCTCTTCCTTAGCCCACTGCAGAGACATGCCATTTTAGTTCATCTGGAGAAGCCTCAAGGAGACATGGGACAATTCTCCCTGCATAGGACATAATATCTATCTGTGAGTGTCATCAAGACAGAGGCCCTTCCTGTATCCTCTCTACATCCTTACACTTATCATAGTGTGTGACACTAGGTAGGTGCTCAGTTCATCTCAGTTGATATGGACTAATAAAAAAGCTAACATTGACAGAGCACTCGCCATGCGCAAAGGCTAGTGTCAATGCCTTTATGTGTTACCTCATGCAAGCTTTACAATAATGCTGTAAAGCAGGGACTAGTATCCTCATTTTGCAGATGGGGAAACTGAAGCTCACAGAAGTTTCAAAACTTGACAAGGTCATTCAGTTAGTCGAAGGTAGAGTCAAACTCAATCCCAAGTTGATCGGATGACAAAGCCAGTGTCTCTGTCCACTACACTCTACTGTCTTTGTGGAAGAGGCTGAGGTTTCATTTATTTCCTGAAAACCTTAGCATCATCTTTGACTCTTCCTGTTCCTCTTACCACTACAACCAAATTGCCAGAACCTTCACCTCTAGACTTGCTTTTGCCTGTATTCTATCTGTCTCTGTCTAGCTACTTGATATGGTTTGGATTTGTGTCCTCCCCTCCCCACCAAATTTCATGTTGAATTATAATCCTCAGTGTTGGAGGAGGGGGCTGGTGAGTAATTGGACCATGGAGGAGGATCTCCCCCTTGCTACTCTCGTGATAGTGAGTGAGTTCTCATGAGATCTGGATGTTTAAAAGTGTGCAGTGGGCCGGGCACAGTGACTCATGCCTGTAATCCCAACACTTTGTGAGGCTGAGGTGGGTGGGTTACCTGAGGTCGGGAGTTCGAGACCAGCCTGACCAACGTGGAGAAACCCCATCTGTACTGAAAAAACAAAAAACAAACAAACAAACAAAAATTAGCCAGGCGTGGTGGCACATACCTGTAATCCCAGCTACTCAGGAGGCTGAGGCAGGAGAATCGCTTGAACCTGGGAGGCAGAGGTTGTGGTGAGCTGAGATGGCGCCATTGCCTGCCAGCCTGGGCAACAAGAGTGAAACTCGGTCTCAAAAGACAAAAACAAAAACAAAAGTGTGCGGCAGCCAGGCGAGGTGGCTCACGCCTGTAATCCCAGCACTTTGGGAGGCTGAGGCAGGTGGATCACGAGGTCAAGAGATCGAGACCATCCTAGCCAACATGGTGAAACCCCGTCTCTACTAAAAATACAAAAATTAGCGGGGCATGGTTGTGGGCGCCTGTAGTCCCAGCTCGCCTGGAGGCTGAGGCAGGAGCGTCACTTGAACCCAGGAGGCAGAGATTACAGTAAGCCGAGATCGTGCCACTGCACTCCAGCCTGGTGACAGAGCGAGACTCTGTCTTAAAAAAAAAAAAAAAGTGTGCAGCACCTTCCTCATTGCTCTTTTCCTCCTGCTTTAGCTGTGTAGGATGTGCCTGCTTCCCTTTTGCCTTCCACCATGATTGCAAGTTTCCTAAGGCCTCCCCAGCCATGCTTCCTGTACAGCCTGTGGAACTATGAGCCAATTAATCCTCTTTTCTTTATAAATTACCCAGTCTCAGGTATTTCTTTACAGCAGTGTGAGAATGGACTAATACAATACTGCTGTTGCTGTCTCTTGGATATACCCTTCTGACTTCATATTCCCAGCTGTGTGTCTTTTTCTTTCTATATTCTTCATATATGCAGACTTGAACTTTGGCAGCAGCCAACTGGTCTCCTTGATACCATTCCATCTTCCACACGTTGCCAGATAAATCTCCTCAACATTACTCCTTCCCCTGTGGCACTTTCATGTGACATAGGTCATTTCTTATTGCCTCCCACATCAGAAAATAATAGAATAAGGGGCCTAGACTGGACCACCTCACTCATTCCCTGGGGCCAGGAAATGTCATTTGCAGCTACAGAAATTCTCCTTGGAAGACTTTATTCTCTACATCTAAATTTAGTAGGTGTTTTATAATCATTTCCCATTTAATCATTTTGGGATCCTAACCTGAAGTTCAAGACCTTGTCTTACATTTCTTTTATTTCTCCAGGGAGCAGTTAGCGTGGTGCTAAACACACAGAAAACGCCACACAAATACACGTTGACTGATTGGTTAATCAATCAATTGATAAATCCTGCACCTTCTTTTATAGCTTTGGGCTATTACCCTACTACTTCCAAAAGAAAGTAGCTGTGAGTAGAAATGGCTTGGAAGAGATTTTTCACTGAAAGGCCAGTGAAAGAGCAGCTCACACAATCAGCACAGACAAGAGAGACATTAGCCCCCAGAGACACCCATGCCTGGGCTCCCAGGGAACCCTTAGCCCATTCACAAAAACCTTCCTTGAGCAGACAACCCAGAGCAATAGGATCACGCAGGACACTCACCGGGACCCCTCAGGTTCAGAGGTGCCTACAGAAACACATACATCAGAGTGGGAAAGACTAGCTTCTTGAAAGGGATTTGAAAAGGACCAGTGTGCCAGGCATGGTGGCTCATGCCTGTAATTCCAGCACTTTGGGAGGCCGAGGTGGGTGGATCACCTGAGGTCAGGAGTTCGAGACTAGCCTGGCCAACATGGTGAAACCCTATCTTTACTAAAAATACAAAAAAAGTAGCCAGGCATGGTGGCACACACTTGTGGTCTCAGCTACTTGGGAGGCTGAGGCAGAAGCTTGAACCAAGGAGGCAGAGGTTGCAGTGAGCTGAGGTGGCACCACTGCACTCCAGCCTGGGCAACAGAGCAATACTCTGTCAAAAAAAAAAAAAAAAAAAAGAAAGAAAGAAAAGAAAGAGAGGGAGGGAGGGGAGGGGAGGGGAGGATCAGCGTGGCCCTGAACAGCTCTTAAAAATGCACAGCCTTGCAAACCCTCATCTAGCTCTTCCATGCACTAGGCCCTGTTCTAAGCATGGTACATATATTAACTCATTCAATCCTTACAACAATGCTATGAAGTATGTAATATTATTCTTATCATTATTATTCCCATTATATGGATAGAGAAATCAAGTCACAGAGACCTAAGTAATTTCCTCAAAGTCACACAGCTAGTATTGAAATGGAGGCCGTCTGGCTCCAAAATCCATGTTCTTAGCTACCACACCTTGCTGTGTGTACAGAAGATCTCTGCTGGAAGGGACACCAGAAACATTTAATCTGTCTCCCTTGCCATGTGGAAATTGAATGAACAAAGACCCAATGATTTTCCTTGAAATGTGATACACTAAATTACTGACCAGCCCAAGGTGCTTTCTGCCTCCACCTTAGGGTTGTCAAGTTCTCAATTTTTCTAAGAAATCAATTCAGTATGTCCCTTTCCCAGCTCAGATTGGTCAGAGGCAGTTGAGATGGACCACTGCCACTAGTCAACACCAAGACAAAGAGCTGCAAAGGAGCTCTCCTATGAAAAACAAGGAGATGTAGATAGCTCCTGTGTGAGCCTACATACATTTTAGAGCAGGCCACTATAACTCCTCTTCTCTTTCATGAACCTACAAGAAACACATCTGAGGTTTCCCAGGCTACAGCCACATTCAGCTCACTAACAAATTTCTCAAAAGAAGTAATCTTCTTGATTCCTTACTCTACTAAGATAATTTCATACACATTGCTTCTGATTCATTCATTAGAGAGGATGTCATAACCTTCACCTTACCCGTGAGAAGTTATTTCTCTAACTTCTCTGGCTCAGGAAGATGAAGGAATCCAAAGTGTCAAATGCAGTCCCGTTATTATGGATACCTTGAAACACATGTCCCCAAAGAGTCTGAGATGCACAAATACCGTTTTTTAACTTCTCTGGGGCTAAAATGAGGTGTTTGAACTCGATCCGTGGTCTTCAAACCTTTTCTAGAGCCTGAAGCCTTAATTAAAACAAAGTCTTATATGGAAGCCCAGTATATAAAATGATACAAGTATAGCTGTCTTTGGGAGGTGCCCAGAACCCACCTGTTCCACAGCCCTTGACATTCCCCCTCATTGGGGCTTCATGAAATACATTTTAAGAACCACTGGACGGTCTGATTCCAAGCTCTCTCTCTCCTTTTTTTTTTTTTTTTTTTTTTTTGAGATTTAGTGTCACTCTGTCACCCAGGCTGGAGTACAGTGGCGCCATCTCAGCTCACTGCAACCTGCGCCTCCTGGGTTCAAGGAATTCTCCTACCTCAACCTCCTGAGTAGCTGGGATTACAGGTGCGTGCCACCATGCCTGGCTAATTTTTGTATTTCTAGTAGAGATGGGGTTTCACCGTGTTGGTCAGGCTAGTCTCGAACTCCTGACCTCGTGATCCGCCCGCCTTGGCCTCCCAAAGTGCTGGGATTACAGGTGTGAGCCACCGCGCCCAGCCTCAGCTCTCCTATTAACTCCAGTTTTTATGGTCTGGTCCTAGATGTTACACTTATTTAAAATATTAAAAGCAAAAATAGGTATATTAACAGTATCTTCTTTAAAAAATTAGGGCTTAGCACAAGGCTATTAGACTTTGAATATGGGCCATTTTCACAAGGCAAGTTCTTGTCCAGGTGGGTTCTGGCTTTGAGGTACTGGAATATGTAGCTAGTATAAATATTTCCAGGAAAAAATGGGTAGCATCCTGTAACCTTGTCCCCCTCTCTCTCCTTCTTCTCCACCAAAGACAATGTTGGGCAATGGAGGATATCTTTCTTAGCCTGAAAGGGGACAAGAGGAAACGAGAGAAGCTGAACAAATAGATTCAAATCTTTGGCCAGCCATGTGGAACCAATCAACATCTAGAGTAGGCTCCAAAATCCAGCTGGGTAAATGAGGGATTACATCATGGGCTCCTAGCAGCCTGGCCCAAACTGGGCATTTTCTCCTCCAACAGCAAGCAACGCCTCAGCAGGATCCTCAGTCTGTGCTTTTAAAATGTAGATCACAGTGGCACTCTGTCTTGGGGCTGCCAGCAGAAAACTCTGTATGTAGCATGCTCAGCTATCCATCCATCCATGCATCCACTCATCCATGCCACAGACATTTTCTGAGCAAGTACTAAACTGGGTGCATGCTGACATTAATATAAAATAGTTGTTTCTGTCTTAGGACTGAATTTTGGCGTGGTTGCTTTAATATTTCCATTCTACTTTGCATAGAACTATTTCTTAAAGGGCATCTTTGAGTTATATTTAATTTGCACCCTAACCCTAACCCTAAGAGTTGTAAGAGTTTGTGCAGAGTAAGTGCAAATCTTACAAAGAGTTTGTAAGAGTTAAAGAAAGAGGAAAGAAACACAAAATGCAGCTCAATGGTTAAAAACAGATTTATTTTAAAGAAAATAAACCTGAGAGGGGCTTCTGGCTGATTTTGGTCAGGAGAGCTTTCTCTTACAGACTAAGAGTATATATTGGTTTTAGGGTGAGTGGGCTTATCACAAGCTTGGAATGTTTCTGTGTGGGGGAGAAGTTTATGGGGGGTTGGAACTTCTCTGGATGGAGGGGAGGTTATCTTGGGGCTGACATCTTTCCGGCTGGAGGGAGACTATCTCGGGGCTAGCATGTGTCTGGTTGGGGAGGAGTTTGGAATGTTTCTGGTCAGAGATGTTATTTGTGGTTTATGGTCATGCTGACCTTGGTCATTAGGCTGATGTCCTTTGGATTTAGGTGGTTTTTGATTAAGGTGAACTTTAGGATGAGGTGCTTGCCCAAGATGGCAGTGCTCCTCCTCTGTCAGTATTGAATAGGTGTTCCATTCCTGGAGATGTCTTCCTCCAAAGTAGTTCCAACATTCCTTTCTCAGAAAGGCCACAGAATGAGCACTGAACCAGAATCAGAAAACCTGGATTTAAGTCTCCTTCCTACCTCTTACTTGCCATAGACTGGCCATCACACTTCAGATCATTAAAGATTTCCCTCATAACTGGAACATAGGTTGGGTTTTTTTTGTTTTGTTTTGTTTTGTTGTCATTTAAAATAGAGATAGGCCAGGTGCGGTGGCTCACACCTGTAATCCCAGCACCTTGGGAGGCCGAGGCGGGCAGACCACGAGGTCAAGAGATCAAGATCATCCTGACCAACATGGTGAAACCCTATCTCTACTGAAATACAAAAAATTAGCTAAGCGTGATGGTGGGCGCCTGTAGTCCCAGCTACTTGGGGGGCTGAGGCAGGAGAATGGCATGAACCTGGGAGGCGGAGCTTGCAGTGAGCTGAGATGGTGCCATTGCACTCCAGCCTGGGAGACAGCGAGACTCCGTCTCAAAAAAATAAATAAATAAAAATAAAAATAAAATAAAATAGGGATAACAACATGTCAGTAGTTGTCTCAAAATTGACCTCATGCTGAGGGTCAGTGATAAGGTGGCTGTGGAGGTGCCTTGTAAATGATGCCATGAGCTACTTAACCTCTCTGGGCCTCACCTCGCCTGAAGCGTTTGAGAACTAACCTGCTTCGTTGCTGCTGATGTTTCTCATGAAGAAATTACCATTCACAGAAACAAACTGGCTCCTCTGAGGCCTCCTGCAGAGCCTTGTGACGTTAATTATTGACCTAATGCCAAGAGGGTGATGAGAGCCACACACTGCCAAACTGGGGAGGTGCCACCACCTGGATCAGTCACTTCAGGGCACTCAATCAGCCATGCAATGGTGGGCTCTATTGCTTGGAAGTGATCACCAGGGAGAAATCGCAGTCACGACCTTAGGATCCTCACTTAGTTCTTGTGCCTAACTCCAGGTGAATGTTCAACTCCATTTTCAAAACGCTCTCCTTCTTAACTCCCTATTTCCAAAATCTCTTGCCCTTAACTTACTGTGGACTGAACCATTTAAAAGATAAGCATGAAAATTATGATTTCATCAGCCACTGAGATCTGCTTGCATTTCTCAAATGTCCCTCCCCAGCTCAAGCTTTGGTTCCATCTGTGCCCCCTGTAGTGCACTCTCCATCTCTCAAAGACCTGCACATCTTTCAAATCCCAGCTCAATTAGTATTTCCTTTAAGTCTCCACTCAGAATTGTTTCCATGTATATCTATTTTAGAACCGTCTACTTCTCTCCACAGTTATTTATGTGTCTCACTCAATAGATGCTAAGTTCCTAAAATCAAAGACTGTCTTTTTTAAAAATCTCTCTATCCCAATTAGCAGTGAAGTGCTTTTTTTTCATGGCAATCACTCAATAAAAGTTTGCTTATTCCAATGTGGGAGAAAGATTAGAGGCTTTAGAATCAGACTGAATGAATTTGGAATGCCAGCTCCATCACTCACCACCTTTTTGAGCTTGGAAAAGTTTCCTAAATCTATGAGTTTTCATTTTCTCATCAGGAAATACATAATTATAGGTTTTTTGGGAAATTAAAACAGATGTTGCGTGCAGCGCTCCTAGCACAATGCTTGGCACAATACATGTTCTCATCCTCTCTCTGGCATCCCTTGACTAAGCTGAATCTCCTAATTCTGGAACCAGAGCTGAATAATTCTGCACAACTATCCTGGGGTATGTTTACAGGTTCACATCCGCCTTTTGCCTTTCCATCTGCGCCTTGCCGGAGCCATTATGCAAAGGGAAAATTTATCTCTTTTGCAGCAGAGATTCTGATAGCCCAGACTTGCTTTCTGACTGCAAAGGCAGCTGCTTCTCTTGCCTCCTAAGACCTATGCTCTTATGCCTGATAAAGTCATTTTTTTACCTTGGTGACTGGGTGCACAGAGTCCTTTGTGCCACACAAAGGAGTAATCCTGCTTAATTCTGTAGAGGTAGTTGGAGGCAGGAGAGAGGTCTTTTCAAATGCCTGTCACACTGCCTCCCTTGAGGAAGACTGGAATCCAAAACAGTCAGGCCAAAGCAGGTGGAACCAGGAAGGAAATTCACTGGTCTTTCCTTTCTCCACCAGTGCCTAGCTACTGTTGGCAAAGAAGTTCTTACTTTGGAATGGCTTATCCATAATTATTCATAAAGCCAATTTTAAAATGCCCCATAAAGTGCTTAGAAACAATGCCTGCTTGGGCAACTATTTTAAATATTCGATCATTGGAACTTGCCCAGGAATGGGGGCAGACACAAAGGTTTTTAAATATAAATAAATAAAGAATGAGTGTGCCGAGGTCATTGTACTCCCAGAAGAAAATTGCTTTCAAATTACAACTACATAAAGGAAATAATTGAAAAGATTAATCACACTAAAATAATTGGTCTGTTTTACTAGTAATTTGGAGCAATACTCAGTCATTGACATCAATGTCTAGTAGTAAAATAGTAATGAATTTCATTGTCTGACTAATGTATTTTATTAATGGTAATAAATGGTGTTGTTACTGCTTATAAATATTTCATAATTTTTAATTCATTAAAATGTTCAACGAATTTCCAAAATTATTTATTAGTTTTACATCATCCCTGGTATTCAATGTGCAATTGCCACTCTGCCTAGGTAATTAAAAATATTATTGTTTTGGGTAATGGGACTCCCTTTGAATGTGAAGGATTAGGCTCCAGTTATTAATGAGACAGATGCTCCAGCTGGTGATGGGGAAGGGGCTTGGGAAGATGTTTTCTCTTTAGGTCGCTAAGAGCTCTCTGGAATCGTTCCTTAAAAAAAAATGTGGCTGTGAAGCAAACAGGGTGGACCCAGATAAATTAATTCCAGATGTGATCGGAGAAATGTCACTTTAGACATTGGTTCCAGTCCACCACTTCTCCCACACCGTCTCCGCTTTCCTGAAACAACTGACAGCAGGATTCAAACTTTCCAACTTCACCTCCTCTCTCTGTTTTATTCTCCAACATTAGAGGTCATAAGGAGTAGAATGGCCAAAAAGATGCAACAGAAAGAAAAGCAAGGGATACAGCAGCATGGACAGTGGAAAGAAGATATAGGACTTGGAGAAGAAAAACATGGACTTGAATCCTGAGTCACTTGGGTGCTACATGTCCAGTACATCCTGTGGTACCAGATAATTCATGTGTGAAATGAAGACAGTGACACTTATCCCTGGGTCCATGTGAGGATTAAATAGGATACTGTGTGCCTCACCTGACACAGTGCCTGGAACCTAGTGGAAAATCAAACTGGTTAGCTCTACCGTTCCCTGTGTCCAAATTGCAGATCATGGTATTGTTGGCCCAATGGCCTTGGCAGCTCTTCATTAACTAACAATTGATACAAACAATTGGTATGAGTCATCAAGAAAAACTGGACCAACAGTGAATTAGTACAACTCAGGCTTGGTGAAGTGAAATGGTATCCTCTGGAAGAGGGACTAGATGACTCAGCTCGCAGCACCTTACCCTGTAGGTCTGAGATTCAGCTCACTGTAGTACTTCCAGAGCCTCTCCATACAGGAGGCTGAAGGCATTTGGCTATGGACAGGTTGAGAGGTACCAACAGGTGGGTTGGGGTAAACTGGGGCCAGCACTCACACTTAGATGTTTGCACCTGCAAGATGTGTAGCAATGCTCCCAAAGCATGCAAACCCAAAGAATCAGCGTGGCTCATCTTTCAAGAGCTTCAGTTTTACCAAAAGATTGGAGTGGAGGAATATTTCTTAATTTAAACTAGCATGGCTGTGTACTGAGTTCCAAAGCAAACTGCACGCAAATATTAAGATAAAGCATTGAAGACCTTCCCTGCTCATAGTGATTCCCCATACTCTGAGTGGTTGCTTTACTCTTCTCTGCCATTTGGGACACATCAGAGGGGACAATGGTAAGTCAGCACTCCAGGGGGGACAGAGGAACATGAGGAGGAGGTGCAGCCAGGCCTGGGATCACCAGCTGGAGAGGAGAGCCAGGGGGTAGTGTGTCTTCTCAGTGCAAGCCATTGGCAGGTGCAACAGTGGGCAGGATCCTGAGGTGACACCAGAGACTAGCAGGGGGGTCCAATCTCCCAAATCAGGCAGAGAAGGGCTCAGTTTCTAAACTGACATACCAAGTCAGAACCAAACCCACCAAACATTAGATGTAAAAGTCTCTTGTGCATTGGCCTAAAGTTTCATAAATGTCCCCAAGGACAGAATTGATCTTGTTGATTTGTTTTGTTTGTTTGGTGGGGTAGGGTGGGGTAGGGTGAGGTGGGGAGAGGTAAGCAAGGACTGAACCTTTAGCTGAAGATCCTGGAAACATTTCACTTCCTCCCTACCCAGACCCCTGGACAGAGCTCCTCACACCAGGATCTGTGGGAACCTCACACTGAAGTCTTCCAGAGTGAAGGGCTTTGTGCAGGGAGTGAGGGAGCCTTTTGCTAGCCAAGGGGCATAGCCTAGGAGTACCAGAAAGTGCACTGCTGGGATTTGATGATGGTTCTCTCTTTATTCTGGTTATTTTAAAGTTCTGGCATTTTCTGTCTTCAAGTTATGCTGAGAGCATGGTTTTCATGGAACTTTATTTTGCCCTTCTCGTTGAGATTTGTTTGGGGAGGAAACGTTGGCAGACAGTTGCTGGGCAGGAGCCCAGAAGGCCCCTCAATGCACAATTTGCAAACCATAGAGCAAACGGTCTCAGAGATCCCTCCTTCCCTCAGCTCCAACATTATGGAGTTCTATGATCAGCATTTGGGTGGATATAAAGTCTTTCAGCTTCTGCTGCTTCTGCTCCTTCCTTTAGCTCTTAGCCAGCATTTCGTATCTACAAAACGATTAACAAACATTAACTAATTACCCCCCATTAATCATTTCTACCACTGGTAGCTCAGGGTCTTACCATTTCCTTCAAGAACACAGGTGCAATATCCTGTCTGGATCCCAAGTCTCACGTCTAGGGGATGATGGGCCAACATGGCAGCCCTGGATCCTCCTGAGCTCACAGGGGAAGCGGGCCGGAAGGTGGGCACGGACTCTATGAGGCTACAACCCCACTAGGATGCCTTTCTGCTCTAATTAACAGGAAGGGCCAGCCACATGGCCGGCCAATGGTAGCTAAGAGGCAATAAGCTTTAATTAGAAGCTTCTTCCTGGAAACTTACATGGTCATAATAAGTCTGTGGTCTTAAAAGGCCCAGAGAGGTTGAATGCCTCAACTCTCTTTTGCTTTTATGAGCTGATCCTTTCAATTGTTTGTGAAATTTAAATATAATGAAAACATTGGCTCCGGACAAGGGCCCTGATTATCTCCCCCTTGCTACAGGGACGGGCAGCCCAAGTGTAAGGTCGGGAAGGCAGCCTGTCTTCTTCCCATCCTAGGCTGTCTATAGATTTATGATTCAGAAACACACCACAGGTGTGTGAATAAGCTGCCATGGCTGGGACCAACCACAGAACTCTCCCTTGGAGGGGGCCAGTTTGTCTCGGGGAGGACTAGACAGGGAACAAGCCCTCTGCACACCACTACCCAGAGATCCAGGAGAACAAGTGAATAGCTCAAAGCCTCTGTCCTGAGGACTTGGGCTTATGAATGTATGAAGGTGGGGTGCAAAATTTCTTGAACTATGTGATTTGAATTAGAAGAGAAAGCAGAAAATGACAGGAAGAGGTGGTCTCTGTTTTCCTCCTTGTTTTACCATCACAGGATCGATGTCTTTCTTTCTTGTTAGAGCACAAACACAAACTCACGCTTGCTCCCTGCACACTCTCTCTCCCCAAGAGATCCACTGTGCACGTGTGTCAACTAATGCACGAGGGCTGTCCTCTTGTCCACTCCCTGCCATTCTTCCACTGATGTGGCCTTTTTCTCCATTCCTTTCTTCCTGTTCCTTATTCTGTGGCTGTATGTAATGCAAAAGCAGGTGCTCGACTCAGAATCATATCATTTATTTATTCCGTGTGATCATAAATAAATAAATGCAGACAGATCATTTTCCATCTCAACTGTTTGGCAGCTCATGGACAGCCTTTCCCTGCATCTCCCCAGCCTCAGCCTCTTCTGTGTGCCTCTCCACACTCCAGATATCTTTGTCTTTTTGCTTGCCTATTAATTCATTCTCACTTCTCCACTTTCTTCCTTTCCTTTTGTGAAGGGAAGAAATCTGGGCCGTGGAATTGCCCATCTGATCCCTGTGCCCAGCTCCATTATCAGTGAAGCCTGCTGTGCTCTTGCTCCAGGCACAGGCCTGAGGCTGTATATCCACAAGGTGGCTGAAATGGTTGGATTGGCTACACTGGGGCCCAGCTCCAGGGCATACACTGATGGAATATTCTTCTCTTTTCATCCTTACTCTAAGCAAAGATCCTCTGATGATCTCTCCTCCCTTTCCCCTTCTGCTATTTCTCCTCCTTTTCCTTCAAGTGCCTGTCATTTTCTCATTAGGAGACCAACACACACACACACACACACACACACACACACACACACACACACAAATATGCACGTGTGCACACACACACAACCAGCGAGGAGGCATTTGAACGTGGTGATCCTAAAGAGGACCTCAGGGGCAAGGCTGAGGTCTTTAATTAGAGATTGAGGTCTTATCCAAGGCTGAGGTCTTCCCTAGTGCCAGTCACATGGCAAAAGCAAGGCTCTAGGTAGGTAAGAAGGTCCAGCATTTTCCTGTGAGTGTCAAGAAATTAAATTGGAGCTAAGATTGCAGTCTCTGCATGGGAAGACACTGGAAAGCAGGGTCTTGAGAAGAGTCTTTTCTCTTCTGGGGTCAGCAAAGCACAGAGCCTTAAATTCATGGTGAGTGCTGGAGGTTTCTTGTTTGTTTGTTTGTTTGTTTGTTTGTTTTGCCCTTGTCTGTTCCTAGTCTTTAGTAAAATCATATTGAACATTCCAGCTTATCTTGGTTGTACTCCCAGAGTTTTGACTAGACTTTTGCCAGGGTTTTAAAGGGTTTAAATATTACCCCTGAGAACAGATGGATGATGGCAGTAGTGATCCATGGGATATTCCAGACAAATGCCAAGTCTCAGAAAAAGGAGGAGGAAGAGAGGGAAGAAAAGAGGGAGAAAGGGAGAAAAAGGCTATGAGGTCTTACCACTTCCTACTCTATGAAGTTCTCCTTTTGTGCCCAACCTGGAAGTTCTGAGCTTGTATTAAGGAAAGTAAAATTTCCCTACCTGATATATTCCCTATCAGACATATAAACTTGTCTGTCGATTTCCCCACCACCTGGTAATTTGATTTTACAACAAGAAGCCCTACTTTGAGAACCAAGGCAGGAGACTTTACTAGAGAATTCAAATTCTTTGGATTTTTGAAAATTTTATTTGCATACTCATGTTATTATATTACCTGGTGCAACTTCACCAGAAATTCCACTGACATATGAGGGGCCACTGTCTCTCATCACTGGGTGTTGCTTTTCAGAGATGAAAAGAATTAGAAAGGAAGTCACACAGCCACCATTTGACAAGTTCTTTTGTGGGGTGTAGAATTCCTCCCACTGTATCCCCATCCCAGCCCTTGGTTCCGGCACACAGACAATCTCATTCCATACAGTATGATTAGTAGCCCAGTGTTCTGTCTGCAAAGCTCTGGCAAGCTCAAGCAAGGCTTCCCATTACCCAGGTGGGTCATCCAAGTGCCACAGCCTATTTGACTTTAGCGTCTGTTATTTTTGCCTCCTGCTAAACAGTAAGCCATCCCCTTTATCTCCACATCCCCAGTGTTTGGCTCCAAGCCTGGGACAAAATGGAGGCGCCATGAATTTTTGTAAAATGTTGAAAGAATGAATGAAAAAATGAGTCAAAATGGTGTGGCATGGGATACTATAAACACAAAGCAGAGTAGGAGATTGAGATCAGTAGCTAGAAAATGTAAATAAGGCAAATATATTAATATTTCAGATGATTTCAGAGATTCGTTTAATCACTTTACATGGGCATTCAACTTTGTAATTATAGGCAAAGACAAACAAGCCAAGTAGCATAAGCTAAGATTCTAGATTCTCCCCTGCCAATATAATAACAACAATGACAATAATAACAATAATAATAAATTGCAAGAATGGGCCCTTCAATACACAACATCTAGAAACTCCTTCCCTAGGTCCCAAGCACTGCCAGCACTACTCAGGGAGCTGATCAATTACATACACACCCCAGCGTAAATTGCTTAAGGTGTAGCTTTGCCACTGCTCTGAGGATCTTACAATGGAACAGAAGAATTTGCTGTATCCTGTCACCTCTCTTGCCCCCTGGGGTTTCAGTTGACTATACAATTTTGTACTGTTGAAACTCACAAGAGTCATATAATTTAACATCTGGAAAGGATCTAAAGGATTTCTTTGTCTTCCTTCCTCCCTCATTTTACAGATTAGCAGATTGAATCCCAAAGACATTATGATTCTATAGCTACCAAGTGGCCAAGTCATGAGTTTTTAACCTCCTATTCTATTGTTTCTTTGACTGATCCCTGCCCCTTCTTAATCTTGAAAATATTAGAAAATGACTTTAAAGTCTCTGTGTTTATGTTCCCCAATACACTGGAACCTTTGTTCCAAATCCTCACCCTCCAGCACGGAGCCTGGCACACACTGGATGCTCAGTCACCTTCCAGCACAGAGCCTGGCACACACTGGATGCACACACTGAAATAAATGGAATACACAGCATCCAGATAAATTATTAAATGCATAATAAGCACACTAGAACCTTATATCTCAGCTTGTATTTTCAAAAAGAGGACAGCCCAGCCCAGAGAAGGGGTGTGTTTGAAAAGAGAGTAATGACGGGAGGAAGAAAAGCCAGACCAGCTGGAATATGAAAGAACTGACCAACTGGAAAGGACCTTCAGGAGCATATAGAGAATATAAATCTTACATTCTATATGCAAAAATTAAAAATTAAACTTAGCTCTTTGGAAAACCCATTTCCATCAATGGCAAACAGCTTAATCTAATTTAGAGTAAACTCTGACACTTGGGAATTTTTTCCTCCCTTTTGGACAGATAATCAGATAATTCAGAATTGTGCTCTTTTCATTCTCCATATCATTCCTCTGAAGTGTAAGTAAACATGGGAAGGCTTCTGTATCATCCTAGTATTGGAAGAGCCATCTACTCCCTTCTCCACTGAGAGACTCACTCCATGCTGGTCTTTGGTCACGGGCCCAGCCTGAGTTATATTCTCTATATGCTCCTGAAGGTCCTTTCCAGTCGGTCAGTTCTTGACTGAAGGAGTCCTTGCTGGCAGGTCATTAGGTCCACACAGATCACTCTGTCTCCATCCACAGGACCTCCAGGTCTGCCCACACCCTCTCGACCACCTCTGGGCCCCTCTCAGGGAGACACTGAGACCCTCAAAGCTCTCCTATGCTGCTCTGGGTTCCCAGGCCCTATCTGCCAAGGGCTTCCCACAGCCCTACTCAACTCCCCTGACTACCAAAGCAGTCCAGTGCTAACTTGGGGCACACAGGTCGTCTGGTTCCCAAGCTCCCTCAACCTTTCTGGTAAAGTCTCAGGTAGGGAATGCACCCACCTTATTGCTCCTGCAGGGCCCCTCTCATGCTCTCCTTGTCTATTTCTCTCTGCTCCCAGCCCACAGGGTCTGTTCCACATCACTGCACACTCTGCCTCACTCTGTGACTTTTGACTACAAATCTAGGTTTTGGAACCTATCAATTCTTGGTTCCAGATATTCAAAGTTTAGCTTTTTAGACTCAAGGATGTAATTGCACTCTCAAATAGTCCATATCTTACTGCTAAAAATCTGTATTTTCAAGTGTATCTGCCCTCCCCAACCCAAAGTAGTGTGCAGAGAAAGCAAAAGCAGCTCTCCAAATGGAGGGAAATGAAGGAATGGGTCTGCAAAGCTCAGGAAAAAGAAACCTCAGGCGATGTTTCAAAGCATCACCATATTTTGAATCGTAATTGTCATAATCATGACCTCATTGTAGTGCCACATCCCCAGACTCTAGTTGTCCAGCTGTCTCTAGCTAAAATAATCACCAGAGAGAGGTATCAGTGCCCTTTCATAAAGGTCTTTATGGAGAAAGTTTCCACGACAGTTATGATGGGAGATAAAGCACTCAAAACATTTTAAAATTCTGATGTTCCATTAAATACCCAACCCCTTTTGGTATCGATTGTAGTCCTGAGTCAGATTTAGAGCTTGTAGAACTCTAGGTAAACCCTTTGGTTTACACCAAATTATCTCCTGGCAAAAGATGATGACTGAAGACAGGATGCAGAGTGTGTTCTGATTCATTTTTGGAAAGCACCACTTGTGTCTTTTTCCTGCACAAGGGCCCATCGTCTGTAGAATAAAGTTTGGAGACCTTGGAGCTGGACGCTCTTTCTCTGGCCCCAACCTGCCTGCCCAGCCTCTAAGTCCAACCACTGGGCTCAACCAGATCTACAATCTGTCCTCTAAATGGGCCAGAGATGGCCACCACCCTGCCCTAATCCCATCTGTTCATCAAGGACCATCACAAATCTCATTTCATCTCCCTGAGGCATCTGTGAGTGCTTCCTATGTTTAAACTGCACATTTGGCACTAACTGGCCTTAAATTACCTGCTGCTCATGTAACACACTGGCACAAGAAATGTTCAAAACAAGCTAATTATCTTCCTTCTTTCCCATCAAGTTCTCTATTTCCTCCTCTTCCTCTTCTCAGCCTTCATTCACCAAAATGGGTCCTGCTAACTCACATGATGGTACATGCTCAAAATAATATATGCCTCATAAAGATGGGCTCAACGTTGGATGATGAATGGATGAATTAATTAATAAGACTAAATGTAATGTAAGGATTGCTCCATCACCCATACCTGCTCCTTGTTCCACATTTGATCTCTACAAGGATGGCCTCACCCAGCCTTGGGAAGCCTCCTGACTACTCTCTGGAGCCCTGACTCTTCTTTGGCCATTTTGCTAAGAAACGCTTAGCAAGGACCTTGCACTGGGCTTCAGTTTTCTTGATAGTGAAATCCAGGATGTATGTAAGGAATGATAGTTGGCTCCATGCTCGAGGAGTGTGTGTCCTCCAGAAGGAACTGGCAGGATTTCTATCAGAACCCCATTCCCTTCTGCTGCAAGTGTGCCAGGGGCTTCTGGCCTTTCTAAGCAGTGACATGAAGTCCATGGTGAGCTGACTTGGTTAGCTGGTCCTTCCCCAGCTCCACCTCCAAACCATGATGCAGAGAAGTCACCGTAGCAACTCATCATACTCCATTTCCCCTTCCAGGAGGGGACAGGTAAACAACAGCAACCAAAGCCTCTCAGCTATTCCAGGTGTTATCATGACCTAAGCTGGGCATTTCTTTTCTGGGTGTGAAAACACCAGGTATCTGCCATAGAGCTTGGTGTCTGTCTTAGACACATGTATCTGAATAGCCTCCCTTTTGTTAATCTCTAATCATGAAGGACTCTAATTCAATGTAGAATATTAGTACAGTAATATTCAGATTTTTCCCATTTTGAATCTGTGTTCATAGCCCATAATAATAAGGAACTGTGAGGTTGGGTGACATTTTAAGGACTTAGATTTAGTTTGGTGAGAGCATTGAAGGGTTTTGTGATCTTACTCCCAAATGGGAAGAAGAAAGAAGTCTCCTAGAAAGGGGGATGCCACCTCATGCCCATGTTACTTCAGTTTCCAGCTACAGTATTATTATATATTCTCTCAATGCTCTCAAACAGAATGAAATCTGGGTTCCTCAATGTATTTTCAATAACTTTTCTGAAGAGGTGGCCGAGTCTGAATCATTGACTCAAATTGTATCAGCTTTCCAAGAATCTTGCTTTCAGAGGTGAGAATGATGAATTAAGGAGTTATTTACTTGTATTTTTAAAATGTGTCCATCACTGAGGCCCCTGGGCTTGTGTACAAAGATTAAAAGGTACTATTCCCCCAGGAAAATAGACTGAATAACCTGCATACAGGCCAAGACAACTACAGTCTAGGTAGCCGTGCAGTCCTGCCCTACAGATCCAGAAGTGGTACTCCAGCAAGCTCACCCAGCTAGAAGACGTGTCTCAGTAGAAGCAGAGCTCTCATGAGGGTGTGAGAGATGAGGCCAGGTGATTTCTACCTACACTTTCAAGTCAGGAGACAGACCTTTCTGGGGCTGAGGTATGTGAGCTCAGAAAGGCACCACTCCATGGAGAAGACTATGCCTCCAGTTCCCTAGATATGCTGTTATCCAAGAAATAGCCCAGCTGTCATCAGTGAAGGCCCCTAGGAAGAAGGAAGCCAAAGTGGGTTCTGTGGTTCCAGAGAAGAGACATTCCCAGAGCCATTGATTTATGTTAGTGCACACCCCAGGCTCTGCCTGAGAAGAGATCCCTGAGACCCACATTCTTAGAAAAAGGTTCTAGATAGCCATGATGAGAGGGAAACTGGGGCTTGCCCACTTTTACTGAGGACTCCTGGAGAGAGGAAGAGGCAAGTACAAAGGGAAGGGAAGGGAAGGAAAATGGAAAGGGAAAAGCAGCCAGGCAAGGCATGGATGTTGATGAAAGCATTCCCAGAAACATCTTTCCCTTCTTTCCACACACAATGGTGGTGATGTGATGGAAATACTAGATGGGGAGTTACTGTTGTAGCAACCCATGTAAATGGGAACCAATGGAAGAGAAATTATATATGCCTTGCACTTCATTCAATGTTTTTTCTGTTTGTTTGTTTGTTTGTTTCCGGGTGGGGATTGTACCTGCTATTTGCTGGCATCAAACTAGGTCCCGGGCAATATAAATATGAAGGCAATTAAACCAAGTTTTCTGGCCTTAAAGAGCTCAGTGCAGTGGATAAGACGATAAAGAGGGGACTACAATATAGTGAGGTGAATGAGACACAGTGCTGTGGAAATGGGGGAGGATGCAGTGACTGTGTGAAGGATGATAATACAACAAAGCCACAGAGTGAATGCAGCACAGAAGAGCACAGACATTCTACTCATCTCCTGGGATCCATCCAGCTCCGTGAAGCCTCTCCAAACTCTCCTTCCCTCTTCCCAGGAGCACTGATCCATTCCCTTAACTGTAGACACACCCCTCTTAGGAGGGTCTTTCCACACCTTGTCACACATTTAACACTCTGCCTCCTTCTAATATACTGTCAGCTCCTTGTGTGCAAGCACCATGTTTTCTTCATGTTTGCCTCTTTAGCACCTAGAATATTGAAGCCGAATACTATGTGCCAGATTGTGAGTTGCTAGTGTTTGTTGGCAGGAAAGAAAGAAGGAAGGAACAAGAGAAGGAAGGAAATGAATTTCTCCAACTTCCAGAACTTCTTCCCATTACCTCCCATCCTTCTCCTGTATTTGGCTCCCTTTTTATTCCCTCCAGTAACTCCTTCTTTCCCCCTGTTCTCTTCAATTCTTCTTCCCCACCACCCACCAATCCATTCCTGAGCCCTCCCTTTCACCTTTCATCCTTTGTCTTCCTTTCTCTGTTTCTCCTCCAGATTCTTCCCTTTTTCCACTTCCTGTCTGACCCCCTAAGCCTTTGTGTCCTTTCTCCATCCTTCTCTCCCTAATTTCCCATTACTTAGGGCAGGGTCAGAGGTCTGCTATGGCTTGTGAGGAACAATGAAGTGATGAAAAAGGATGGGCTAAAGATTATTTGTTTCAAAGACAGTCAATCGAAGGAATGGTGACAGCTTTCAAACGGGGCATAAACCAAGGTAGGCCTTCAGTCAATAAACAAAGAACCAGGACCTCCAACCAGATAGTGGTTGCAGACATAGGTCACAATATACAAGGATCATGTGGCCAACCAGTTTTGAGGGTTTCCAGCCCAAAGCAGAAGTCCTGGGAGAGCCTGTGCCCCGCTGAAAAAGACCCTACATGGTGACCCCAAATTGCAGACCCCACAGGGATCGCCTGTCCCAGCCTTACAACATGGGAAGCCCTAGCACCAGAGAGATTAGGTGACTTACCAAGGTTACATAGCAAGTCACGGCTGAGTCAGAACCACAGCCCAGCTTCTCCACTCCTGGCCCAGTGTTTTCCCACTATAACGCATTGCCTCTAGCTCCAGCAAATGCATTTCCTACGTGCCAGGATTGATGCAGCCAGCATACAGGGAGTCATTCTTCCTGCTGAGAAATGCATCCAGTTATGGGGAGGAAGGTGACAGCTGTTTAATAGCAGCTCTGTGGGATGGTTCTGGACTTGGAATGTGGAATATTATCTCCTGCTAATGCATTAGCAGAGACAGGGGGAAACAGAATGTAATTACCCAAACGGCTGTTTTTCCCGGATACTAAAATGAATTCTCCCACCCTGGTGAATAATGCAGAGGGTCTTTAACAATTGGTTTATGCCCCCATCTGAAAGCTGTCACCACTCCTAATAGCACAGGGACCTGTCTTACCAATCAGGGGTATTGATTTGAGACTGTGACGGTGATCTGCTCATGGATTCATCAGCTTCCTGAGAGAGACTCCCCAGAAAGGAAGATCCAGGGGGACTTTGCTGCTGGGCTTCTGACAGCATGGCCTCGGGGCCTCCCTCAAATATGGCCATGCTTCTCTGCATCTCTGCATCTCTCGCTGAGCCCTAGCAGTTTATGTGGTTTCAGGCCCGTGACCGGGGTGGTGGGAGGGTCCAAGTCAAAGTGAAGATTTAGAGAAATACCCCATTCTTAGGAAAACCCAGAACAAGTGAGCTTCTGACCACTCATCTTTGCACAAACCTCACAGATAAATATCAACTAGAAAGCACATAAATTAAGTATAATTAATTCATCTCGTCAACCTAGAAATAACTTCTCTTCTAAATGTCTGTGGGCTTTTATTTTTTACCACCATTATGGTACTTATGCTTCACCACAATTCCTAGTTATTTGTGCTCCTGTCATATGTGCCCTAAGACTGCAACTCTTTGAGGATAAGAGTCTATGAATCATTTCTGTATTCTCACAGCACCTAACACCTACCACAGAGCTGTACATGGGAAAGATGCCCAGTAAATCAAACCTCAACATGAAGTCATTGACAAACATATGGCTTCAGAGGAAGGAATCCATCGTGGGCAGGACGAGCCTTGTGTCAGGAGCTCTGGGCAACGTGCTCTGTCTGCACTTCCTGTCTCCAGAGGCCAAAAGGCTACACAGAGGCTAGATCAGGGACAGGAGAGGATTAGCTGACCAGGGGCAGGACAGCAGTGCATTATCCAAAAAGAAAGGAAATGGAGCCCACTCAGACTAAATAAGACCTGGGACCCAGAAGCCTCACTCATGGCTGTGAAGACTCTGCCCAGAGAGGAAAGGGCCAGGACTGGGAAGGCCAACTATGCCAGAAAAGCCATGAATCATGGCTTGCAATCTTGGCCCTTAGGAAGAAGGAAACCAAAGTGGGTTCTGTGGTCCCAGAGAAGAGACATTCCCAGAGCCACTGATTTATTTTAGTGCACACCTCAGGCTCTGCCTGAGAAGAAGAGAGATCCCTGAGACCCACATTCTTAGAAAAAGGTTCCAGATAGCCATTGTGAGAGGGAAACTGAGGCCTGCCTACTTCTACTGAGGACCCCTGGAGAGAGGAACCGCTTTCAGACCATGGAAACATCATGGTCTGGATGTGAGAAGGAAATTGGAATGCAGGTCAGGTCTTCTTCTTCTCAGTGATGAGGAAGCATCTGGACAAAGCCTAAAAAGTCTTAGACACCACCAAAGGGCCATGCTGCTTAACTGTGTTAGGTAGAATTATCTTCAAGACAGAGACAGGAGGGAAGCAGGCAGCAGACCAGCAAACCAGCTAACAAGACTGCCAGCCCGGGAACAAGCTGCATGGTGCTGGCCGCCTTCTGGGAGATGAGTGGCTGAAGCAGCCCATTCAAAGGCTTTGGGAGCCTTTATGAATCGAATCTCTGGAAGTCCAGCCAGAGTGTCTATTGATCCCAAAGTCACTTTCAAGTGGAACAGCCATAAATTACCAGTCAGCTTTTATTATTGAGAGACTTTCAAATTCTAAGCCTGACTTTCTCCTTTTTTTATTATCCTAATGAAATACCATGATTTGGCCCAGTCTCAAGAAAGCACCCAGTGAAGAAGGAACAGGATTTCTGAGCTAATTGACTCAAGTCCTCACTGAGAAGTCCTGGACACCAACCCTGCCAGGAACCCTCCTCCGTGTGGGAGACAATCTGGAAGCCAAATCACACAGATCTGACGGAACTTAAAGTGGGTGGATGTGTGGACCCAGGAGTGTGGAGGAGACCTGGGCCACCCTGAATAACCCCTCTTCAAGGGAGGGGCACTGGCCGCAATGCAAACCTTGACTCCATCCAGGAACGACGCTAGTCCCAGCTGGTTTGTGTGCGGATGCTGCAGTGTTAGTTTTTTCTAAAGGCTCCTTTACATTCTGGTTTGGGTCATCCTTTTAGATATACCTAGAATATTCTCTTTTTTAGTTTTTTTTTTTTTATTACTGTAGCAAGAACACTTAACATGAGATCTACCTTCTTAACAATTTTTGTAATGCACAACACAGTATTGTTAACTAAGCATAATGTACAGCTGATCTCTAGATATACCTAGAATATTCTTAATTGTGCACCTCTTAGTTGAAAACTCCTGTGCTGAACCATTTATTAATCCCCTAAACATTTATTAATCATTTACAAATGTACATAATAGGAAATTGTTGGTCCTCACAGAGCTGATAAGGTAGTAAGGAGGAAGGATCTATGACAACTCATTATAAGGAAATTAAGTACCCCAATGGGGGAAGCTGTGGAAGCAGAGAAGTGAGCATGTGATTCCAAATGGGAGAAAGTATATCAGTGCCTGCCCCTCACTGAGACCACAGTTTATTTTCTGGAGGTGCAGATGAGACGCTATACAGAAAGGTGAGCATCTGCAGGCAGAGTAAATCCATGTCCAAGTAGAACTGGCAAACAATCAAATTCCCTGACACTGGAGCAAACTTAAGATTGACAAGGCTCCTCTACAGCACTTGGGAGAACTTGCTGTCAATCAGTCCGCTTCCTGGGGGCCACATGCTGGGAAACTTTTGTTCTTATTTGGAGACAAACAAGATGGAGAGCCTTAGACTGAACCATAAGCCCGATCACTAACACTCTGTGTGAGGCTTAAATATTTATGTGAGATTTTCTCCTTATTTACTTCTACCTGATGTTTTCTCCATCTTTACTTTTCAGCTAAGGCCAGAACATTTATTAAAAATTACACAATTTGATCACCTTTTTCAGTCATCTTTCAGAGATTTAAATTTCCAAATAAAGAAGATAAAATATATTACGAGGACAGCATTGCCTTTTCCAAAGAATGGAAGTCCTGTCTTGGTTCAGTTATTGTTTTAATACATTTGCAGATTTTCTTGCATGAAATGTGCATGCCACACAAAGCAACTTTATAGGTACTCCTGACAAACTCAGTACCATATTGATTATGGACTCTGGCTCTGCAAGCTGACGTTCTGGGCTCAAGTCTCCTTTCTGCTGTTTACCAGCTGTGAAAACTTGGTTAAGTCTTTTGCTTCTTCTCTTAGCCTCTTGTTAATCTGTAAAATAGTGGACCAAATGGGATATTGCATATTCTGTTTATCACAGTGATTAGTACACAGGGAGATTTTACTTTTGACCCAGGAAAGGGCCAAGCCAGTGAGATATTATTAAGAATCTCTGAAATTGAGAGTATAGTTTTTGAGATACACCCTCATCTACCATATGCAAGGAAATAACCCTTTCCTCCTACCCCTCCAGGAAGATCATAGCTTAGTTCAGCGCCCCTACCTCCTGCAAAGTCAGCCTGCAGATTCTTCAGGGGGAGAACTGACATGAAAGAGATGCTAGGTCAAATCCCACCTGGAGCTTGGCATTTGACATGGGAGACCAGGGATATTCTAATGGACAGACTGGTGGGGGAGATGGGACTTCTGGTTTGCCACAGCACCCCCACTATGACCAGGAGGACAGAACGAGAGTTAACTCTGGCTGTGGTTTGACCCTAAATAACAAAGGCATCTGCCGTGAAAGTTTGCCATGACTGCTGAGATTTCAGGAATAATATAACTGGCCTTTCTAGAAGCCAGAAGAAGTGGTGTGATGTGCTTTGTCAAGGAATAAAGAGCGCACTTCTCCCTGGAAGAGTCACAGATGTTTTCAAAGAACAGCGTGAGCTGGGCCCTGCCAGCGGGGGAGAAAATTGGGACAGAGAGACGTGCAGGGTATTCCAGATGCCAGGGACAGTGATAGTGGTCATGAGAAGAAGATGAGGGCAAAGAACTAACTAGTGTCTGCATTGTCACCACTAATCATTGCTGACTCATATTTAGTCCTAGTGAAGGACCAAGCTTTGCACTGAGCATTTAAATGGGTTAGCTCATATTCCTCACTATAACCCATGTGGTAGCTCATCCCAATTTTGGAGGCAGAGAACCTAAAACTCAGAGGCGTTCATTATAGCTGATATATAAGAGCAGAAGTGAGTACCATGGCCTGGTTGAATCTCGCACTTAATTTGATGGGAAAAAGCCTGTGGTTTACTCACAAACTACCTGTGAGTAGTTTGTTGTGGCTGAAGCTCCAGAGGGTGGGACTTGTGGGTCTTTGAAGATGTGGAGCAGTCCCGGGCTGGATGGGGAAGCTTCATTTGCTGGTGGTTTAGCTCATGCCCAGGAACCTGGAGAATTCTTTAACCCTGGCTGAACTCAGGTGTCTCCTTCTCTGTCCAAGACAGCTCGGAATAAACAGCACCCCGCAGCTGCGTGAGAGCCCTGCTGCGTGCAGGGCCCAGATGGCACACTTGATTTTCTTTATTTATTTGGATGTCATTTTCAGTGTGATTGAGTGATTCCACCACCCCAGTGGGTCTGCTCAGTCTCCCATCCAAAATCAAGCAGGAGTGGAACAAGTTTGAGGTTTCTGAAAGATACTTATTTATTAATTGGGCTGACTCTGACTAAGCAGCTTCTACTAAAATCCAGAACCAGAGGCAGCAAAGTGCGGAAAAGGGTACACTCAGGGCACTCCATTGTAGTGTAGTGAGAATATTACTTAATTTTCTAACAGTTTCTTCCCTGGGATATTTTTTTCCAAATTAAATCTGATGTGGAGAAGGAGTATAGCATAGAGGTTAGGAATGTGGGTTAAGAGTCAGACAGCCTGAATTCAAATCCGGGTACCACCCTCACTAGCCGTGTAAGCTATAGGGTAAGTTATGTAACCTCTCTGAGTCTCATTTTCCTGATCTACAAAAAAAGAAGTTAATAATACTATTTACTCTTAGGATTTTAAGGACATAAAACAAGTTAATACATGCAAAATGTCAGCACACAACCTGGCACATATATAGTCCTCAGGAAAGGTCAGCTGTTATTGCTCTGCAGAACAGACACAATCAGAAGGGCCCAGGCTGCATCAGGACAGAGGAGCCTTCAGATTCCACCCACACTCCCATGCAGGCTCCTTGGACCTCCAGGGGCCTTGGGCACGTGTCTAACAAGTGCCTCTTCAGGAGGGAGCCTTTATTTTACCGTTTGCTAATTTCTGTAGTGTAAATATTCCCATGATGGCTGATTACAAGATACCACTGTGAGGTCTCCAGATGTGGAATTGGGAAGAGATGCACACAATTGGCTCCAACGTGCTACTCTGGGAGCCTAGGTGGAAGCCAGAGAGTCTTAGGTGTCCCTGTCAGCTCTGGCTTTGTATATCCTAACTCAGGGTAGCCTAAACATTGGAGTTAATCTCCCCACCAATGTTTGGCAAATGTTAGGAAATGGACAGAGTATGGAGCAAGCAGAAAAGAGTTTGGAGAGTTCAGGGTGTTAGGTTTTAATGCCTGATCTAAAAGGCAGCACATCTGACAGTTCAGTGACTTTTAATTAGATGCGATTGAATCAGCAGAACTGATTCCTGTAGCTAAAAGTCTTTCCCTTCCAGTGCAGCCATTCAATTACTGCTAGGGCCCATTGGGCAACACGCCTCAGCCGAGGGATGGGATAGTGGCATAAGGACATGCATTGCAGAGACCTTCAAGGACAAGTGGGGTGTGTTTGTGTGTCTGTGTGTGGTGGGTGTGTATGTGGTGTGTTAGCAGGGAGCACAGGCCAGAATGGACTGAAAGTCTTGGGCTTAGAAACTCAGGAATTACCCTAGTAGAAAGTGACCTGAAAACCAGAGAAATTACATAAAAACAGCACTGGAGTGGGAATGTGGGGACCTGGGTTTTAGGCCCAGTGTTGCATGACTTTGTTTTCCCAGCTGAAAATAGGAGAATCAGGATGCCCACCATGCCTTCTTCACAGGGGTGTTGTACAATCAAGAGACATCTCATCTGTGAATGCACCATACAAATGGAAGAGGTTAATCTCTACTCAGCTGTGAAGTAGCTAATGCTCATGAGTCGGCCAAACACCTTGGAAACCAATCAGTTGCTAGGGAAGGTATCAGGTATCCATTCCTGTCACAAAGAAAAGTGGGCTGGCCGGGCACGGTGGCTCACGCCTATAATCCCAGCACTTTGGGAGGCTGAAACAGGTGGATCACAAGGTCAGGAGATTGAGACCATCCTGGCTAACACAGTGAAACCCCATCTCTACTAAAACAAATACAAAAAAATTAGCCGGGCATGGTGGCAGGCACCTGTCGTCCCAGCTACTTGGGAGGCTGAGGCAGGAGAATGGCGTGAACCTGGGAGGCGGAGCTTGCAGTGAGCCAAGATCACGCCACTGCACTCCAGCCTGGGTGACAGAGTGAGACTCCATCTCAAAAAAAAAAGAAAGAAAGAAAAAGAAAAGTGGGCATGTGGTAAGAGTAGTCATGGCCTGGAACTGAAACCAGAAAGCTACATGCACCAGGAAAGCAGCTCTTCATCTTACTCCTCAAAAGAGGTGAGAGCATCTCTTAGGTATCATACCAGAGCCTCTGGGTTTTAGCTTCTCTCTCTCTCTCTAAAACTGGGACATTGAGAAGAAGGATGAAGAAGGATGGTCTCCGGTGCACGATGCCATGGCTCCCATTGGGTGCTGCTCTGCTCTCCTGCCTTCTCTGATGAGCATGGCCCAGAAGGGATGCCTTGGCCCCAAATCCACCCTGAGACCATTCAGCTCAACCCTCACAGACACCCAGCACTATCCCAGTCTTGAATTCTGAAGAAAGGAATCTGATGGGCCCAGATCTGGCTTTTGAGCAAGGCCACATGCGTCTTGGGTTGTTGGCCAGCTTGTGAAAGGGCTTCCCTTCTATCATAGCCAGGAAGGAGTCACGCAGCACAGAGACCACAGGGCCACCTAAGACAGGGAAGACTCTGTGAGGAGTCAGGACAGGAAACAGCCACAGTTGGCCTCTCTGGAACATCCTGTGTTCCTCAGACACGTCTACAGTCTTTTTGTAGCCCCTTAAAGACAAAGAAATGAAATTCTGAAGGACCTTATGGCCAGCACATGAGACTACACTGAAGGTCATACAAAAGCTATAAAGGTCAGTGAAAGGCTGGTCTGGGATGTTTGAGCTGCCAAGTGATAGAAATGCCCCAGCCTCAGGCTGTCTTGTGCATAGGGACCAAAGGCTGTCCTTTGTTAAAAGTGTCAGCTGCGTCCATTTATCTTCCTACCTTTGAGTCTCAACGTCCTAATCAGGCCAAACGAAGTACCAAGGTTTTCCTTATGGGATGTCCATGAGGAATTCAGCAGAGTCTGAATGCATTAGGTTGAATCATGTGAAATTGCCATTTTTATGTGCCCAGAACAGTACAATGTCACCAGTTTCATCTGGTTCAACCTAATAGGAAGCCTTCAATAAATGCTTTTTTTTAGATCCTCACTTCATCATGACCTTCTCCACCAGAAAATATTGAAACCTCAACACACTGCCTTCGGGTCATTTACAGTTCAATACAAGTGTGTAATGAACAAAACACCTCTCCCTGGTGTACGGACAGGAGCAGGCTTTAGCTCCAACACCACCTTGCAAATTCCCTGCCCTCTGCCCTCTAGAGATGGAGGTTTGCTGTGCGTGGAGCCAGACCCAGACTCGGCAAAGCAATGCACGCTCTGTGTTCTCAAGCTGGAAAATTCCAGAGATGAGTCTTCTGTTTAATCATGTCATTTTTTTGCTCTCTTCCCTGAAAATTGGAGTAATTGCGAATGTAAATACACAAAAAGTGAAAAATATTGGTGATTGATTGATAGGAAGGAATAATGCCTCAAACTCATTATCTTCCCTTGGAGTAGCACACAGCCAGACCTGAAGCTCTTCTAAGCACAGGCAGGGCCTGATGGAGGACATGGGGATGGAAGAAAGGGAATGAGCCAGGTAGAACTCAGAGGACATTGGCCTGAGGGCCAAGGCAGCCACTAGCATCAGGGGACTCTGGACTGGTCCTGTTTTCTCACTGGACCTCAGATTCTTCATCTACAAAATGAAGAATGGGTCAGGTTCATTCCCACTTAGCATCCACAGCCTCTGAGACAGGAGTGTACACAGTACTCCAGATAACCTTAGCATGAAAGGGGCAGTGTATTAGTCTGTTCTCAGAGTACTATAAAGAACTGCCCAAGACTAGGTAATTTATAAAGTAAAGAGGTTTAATTGACTCACATTTCTGCATAGCTGGAGAGGCCTCAGGAAACTTACAATCATGGCAGAAGGTGAAGCAAACATGTCCTTCACACGGTGGCAGGAGAGAGAATTGCAGAGAAAAGGGTGAAAATCCCCTATAAAACCATCAGGTCTTGTGAGAACTCACTATTACAAGAACAGCATGGGGGTAACCACGTGATTCAGTTACCTCCCACAGGGTCCCTCCCACGACATGTGGGGATTATGGGACCTACAATTCAAGATGAGATTTGGGTGGGGACACAGCCATACCATATCAGGAAGCAAGGGTGAGACCCAAGCCAACCGGGATGGCAAATGAGAGGTCCCTGCCCATTCACTCCTGTAACCACCCAATGAGTTCTCCTTGACTGCTGCCTAGACAGAGCCAATTTATCAAGACAGGAGAATTGCAATAGAGAGTTTAATTCATGCAGAGCCAGCTATGTGTAAAACCCAAGTTTTATTATTACACAAATCAGTCTCCCCAAGAATTCAGGGACTGGAGTTTTTAAGGATAATTTGGTGAGTAGGGGCCAGTGAGTTGGGAGTGCTGATTGGCTGGGTAGGAGATGAAATCATATGGAATCAAAGCTGTCCTCTTGCGCTGAGTAAGTTCCTGAATGGGGGCCCCAAGAACAGATGGGCCAGTTTACTGATCTGGGTGGTGCCAGATGATCCATTGAGTAGAGGGTCTGCAAGTATCTCAAGCATTGATTTTAGGCTTTACAATAGTGATGTTATCCCCAGGAGCAATTTGAGCAGGTTCAGAATCTTGCAGCCTCCAGCTGCGTGACTCCTAAACAATAATTTCGAATCCTGTGGCTAGTCTGTTAGTCCTACAAAGGCAGTCTGGTCCCCAGGCAAGAAGGAGGTTTGTTTTGGGAAAGGGCTGTTACCGTCTTTGTTTCAAAGTTAAACTACAAACCGAGTTCTTCCTGAAGTTAGTTCCTCCTGCACCCAGGAATGAACAATGACAGCTTGCAGGTTAGAAGCAAAACGGAGTCAGTTAGGTCAGATCTCTTTCACTGTCATAATTTTATCAGTTATGATTTCTGCAAAGGCAGTTTCACTCGTCCCCCAACCCTTTCTGGACTCTGCCCACTTCCCACAAACCCTCTTATTCCTCACTACCCCACAGCCTCTATCTTCTGGCCTCTCCTGCCTCTCTCCCACTACAGCCTAGGTGTCTTGGGACAACTCCTCTGCAGATGGATCTGGAAGTGCCTGCTCGCTGACCACTGATCAATCAATCGACATCACAATATCACATAACCCTCTCTGGACCTCTATTTTCCCAGATAATTGGATGTTGCCTGTCTAAAAGTCCTCTGAGCCCTGAGATTCTGTCCTCTATCTTTGCTTTAGCATACTCACCATGGCCACCATGCAGGCATGGAACATTCTGGGCGTGATGCAGGAGAGCAAGGTTGGGGAGGCCCTCAAGCCATGGCCTACACAGGGCACTTCTTTCGTGACCACGTGGCTCTAGTAGCTGGAGACCAGCCTGCTTGGCTCCCGCAAGTATTACAAGCCCCACACAGCTTTTAAAGACATCTCTGCCTGTCCTCTCTACATACATTTCCACAACCAGTAACAGTAATCAATCTATGCCACTCCTGACAGTTTACAAAGGGCTTTCACACATACATCTCATGTGCTCTTCCCCACAATCTTTATTGTCACCAGTTTAGCAGTGAGGGTGAGGGTGCAGCACAGATGTGAAGTGATGTGACTAATCGGTAGCACAACTTGAAGCAGAGCCCAGATGGCCGATTCCTACCCCAGTGGCCTCTCCAGGATACAGCATCTCCCTCCTCCAAGATGGTCATCATCTCCTACTCCTTATGACGGGGCAGCTGGAAGAAGAGAGAGTGGCTGCCAGGGCTAGGGCTGATGATAGGATTGGCATCACTGTGGCCAGAGCTGAGAAGGTTCTGCATACCTGGAGCTGCAGGGACCCCCAAACAGGAGAGTCCTGGGATCTTAAAGCCAACATTCTGCTCTTCACCTGGCTCAGCCCCAGTTGAGTGCCACTTCTCTCTGGTGCTTCTCTTCCAACTAGGGTACTCTGCTTAGGAGTCTGGGTCTGCCTCTCCCACCCTACCACCAGCCTCCCACGGAGTTAACTGAATTACACCTGGCCCACCTTAGCCTCTCCAGCCTTACTCCAAGACTTTGCAGCTGCAATCATCAGCATAAATCAGCAAGTCTTTCCATGTGTTTGATCAGATTTCTCAAGCTGAGAATCTGATTGCTCCAGTCTATCTCTTAAGGCGGAACCACACAAGTCACAGGTGTGGCCAGTCTAGTAACTGGTTGCCCGTGGCTCGATCTGTGGTGGCTGGAGTGGGCATGGTCTGGTTCAGAAGTGGCCCCCAGGATGCAGGAACTCTGAGCAGAGGACTGGTCCTTGGAGGGTGAAGGGAGGAGGACTGAGCATGCAGTTAACGCTTTTGTCTGGGATGCCTCCCCTGTGTCATTATCGGGTGATCCCTGCTGACCTGTCATGGCCCAGCCCAAGTGAAGCACAAAGGCTTCACTGCTTTGTGAAGCCTTCAGGGAGAATGAGCCAGTCCTCTCTCTAAGCTTCCATACGTCTCTCCTCAGTTCCACATATGTCTTCACCCCCACAAAAATATAAGATCCCAAAACAACAGAAGTATTTTTCATGTATCTTTAATAACTCTATATGTTAATTCAAAATAGAAGCCACAATATAACTCAGTGTTTCCCAACACTGTTGTGGTGAAAACGTGTCCCATGTTCAAACATGAGCAATGAATGTTGGGTTTTTAAATGTTGCCCAAATTTCTCCAGCCCAGGGTTTCTCAGAGCCTTTAATTTGCTAATGTACAATATGAATCTCCAAGAGTAAAACAGAATATGCAGCCTTCCCGAACTTATTCCCACAAAATAATCTTTTCAATGAAGCACCAAAAACAGTTCCCAGAAGCAGCGTTTTTGCAGAAAACAGTTTGGGAGAGACACATGTAGCAGAAATTCCTTAGACTCTGGTGTGGGCAAGCTATAGTTCAAATTTGGCTCTGCAACCTTGGACAAGTCAGTTAACCTCTCTGGGCCTGAATTTCTTTATCTGTTAAACAAAGATGATAATACCTACTTGCAGGGTTGGTAGGAGGATAAAATGACATACAGTGGGTCCAGTGTGACTTGCTCAGTGACTGCCTGTGAACAGGTGCTCCATAAATGGTCGCTGCTGGTTTCTTGGGACTCTGTCATTACTGAGTTTACTCTGCAGCAGGTACTCAGGAGGTTCTGGTTCAGAAGCACAGCACCACTGAGAAGCCTAGAAGGTCCCTGAGAGCCAACAGAAACTGAGCAAGACCAGAGCCAGTGGCAGCTGTCTCTGTCCCACCGAGGTGGGGCAGGCTGACTCAGGTGCTCAGGTCAATGGAAGGATCTTCCCAGGATCTCCACATCTGCCAGTCCCCTCTCCAGAACCAATGGCCATAGGGATCACCAAGGGGCCACTAGCCTTTCACTGGCCACAACAAATGTCTGGTGGCCCAAGGCCATTCTCAGCCAGCATGCAGAATAAAATAATACAGCCACTTGCAATTGCCCAGTTCCTTCACATTCACAAGACTTTCTTTGTGGATTCCGTCTTATCACTTCAACCAGGCCCAATAGACCTCACTTAGAATGCTCTGGAGTTATGTATCAGAATAGTTCTAATCCCAGAAACCCTGTAGGATAGACAGGACAGGGATTATTTATGCCCATTTTACAGATACAAAAAGTAAGATTTGGAAAGACTAAGCCAGTTGCCCAAACCTTCACCCTGAGAGCAGCAGTTTATCAGCCCTGCTTGCTAGAGATAGTTCTTGCTGATTATCCATTGCTCTCCCGGCTCTGAGCTGCCTCCCTCTATCTTGGGTGGGTTACATTCCTGTTTTGGTGATTCCTGCCTTGCACAGGCTGAACTTCCCAGCCAGGTGTCTTCTGACCAGCCCTCACTGTAGCCATGGTGACAGGACCCAGCAGGTGCTGGTTCTACTCATCCAGCTTGGAGTATTCCCCACAGTCGCACTGTACATTGCAGGCTGCTCTTCCCTGAGCAGGGCACATCCTAGCTTTGGTGTGTAAACCACATCTCCATCCCTCTTCCAGCTGACAGACATAGCTCCTTCCTATGAGCTGTCACCTGACCACTCTGCGCATCCTTCATACCACCTGCAGGGTGCTCCTCCAGAGCTGGAAATAATGAAAGGGGAGGCCTTTGGCCAGAGCAGGTTGCCCTGATTTTTGCACTAGAGTATTTAAAATAGCCCAGGTGCAGAGGGTCCCTGCTTCCTGGAAGCAGAGTTGTTTTGTGTCTAGATGAATGTCTCTCTTCAGCCATTGCCCCCTACCCTGGTAGACGCCATGCCAACTGCCTTAGCATAATGCACTCTGATTTCCCCACTGTGACTAGTAATGGACTATTAAGCCAGTGTTGCCCCATGAATCTCAGCCTATGAGGCAGCAATCACAAACAAGCAGTTTGAAATGACTTTCCCCTGATGAGGCTACAAACAAACAGAGGCCAAAACCCAGCCTGTGGCCTATTGTCAAGAATACCAGTCAGAGCAGGGTCAAGAACAAAGTGGCAGGCTGCAATATGGTCCAGGGAAACCACTGCTTCCCGGTAATCAGGACCCAGTGAGCCCATAGAATAAGGCAGACTCTGCTGTCTTCCCTGAGCTGATGGAGAGGGCAGCCCTGCAACCCCTTTCAGCTGGAGTGGGGACTGAGATAGTAATGCAGCCAACATTCATCAAGCCTTACTCTGTGTTAGGCACCACTAAGAACTTGATGGACACTAATTCATTTGCTCTTCACAAAGGCCACATGAAGAAGGTACTCTTATTATCCCCATTGTACATTCGAGAAACTGAGTCTTAGGATAAATCACTTCCCAATCTTACAGAGCAAGTAGGTGATGGAGCCAAGAGTTAAACTCAGACAGCCTGTCTTCAGAGCCACTGAAAGGTCCTGATTGAATTTGGGTCCTTTTAATGGAGAGTACTCAATGAACACTGATAACATAATAGAGCATTGAATTAGGAGTCCATCCTTACAATAGGAGCTGTAAATAGCAGAATGTGAGCTGCCTTCGGTTCTGCCTCATTCCTTCTATGTGATCTGCACAAGAACCAAACTGACTTCATCTCTACCTCACACACAGGACTATTATAAAGATTGAATTTCATAACATGTGTCAAAGTGTTTCATAAACTACGATGCTTACCATATGAGCTGTGAGCGTTTGTTGCTTTCCTATAAAGAATCAGTGTCCTGCCCTGGTCCTGCTACTCACTAGCTAACTGAAATGGCCCAACTGACCTTGTGAATTGGTATTTCTAACCTTTGGCTTTTTAAACATGGAATGACACTATTTATACAAGGCCAACTTCTCACCTTGCTTCCTACCAACCTGATTGTCCAAGTTGTAGAGCCTTAATGAGCTGAGCCCCTGGGTGCCCCGAGGATGCACACATACCAAATGAACAGAAAGCATTTATTATTACGGTAATTGTGCTAAGATACCCTCTCCAGAGAGCTGCCAGCACTTTACAGACAAAGTTCATTCATTCTCATAAGCAGACCCAGATGGACCACCCTGGGGGACCATCTGGCTGGGTCGAGTGTGCCAAGTCAGCCTAGGAGAGATGGGGCAACTTGGGCTCACTGGGGTGGGGGCAGAATCCTACTACTCATGCATTCCACCCCTGCCCAGCCTGACACAGATCATGTTGTCTCTGAGAAGAAGCAACTCCTTCAGCCCTGTCGTCCTTGAAGACCAGTTCTCAGCCTATATCAAGTTGATGGGAAAGGGTTTAATAAGACACAGCAAACCCTTACAGCTGTCCCTTGCAGCAAAACCCTTATGGCAGAGGTTCTTAAGGTGCAGTCCCAGAACCAGCACCAATGTAATTTGCATAATTAAAAATGCAAATTACCAAGCTCTATCCTAGATCTACTGAATCGGAAACTCCGGGGGTGTTAAGAAGCATGACTTTGATGCATGCTAAAGTTTGAGAACTACTTCCTTAGAGTAAATCCCTGTTATAGTTGCAAAGGTTATCTGTGCCTCCTGAAAGGCACTTTCTTCAGATGGAAAGAGCTAGATCGGCAGCTGCTTATTTACTGAGCAGTCATTATTCTCAGGCTGGAGAGTCCCCACCTAATATGTCTCTATCATTTCATTTTACTGCCCAAGTAGCCCCTGCATCTTAGGAGTGGATGGGACTATACGGCCAGTTATTTTATAATTAAAAAGAAGTGAAAGGAGACAGACTTCCCAAATTCTTTGCTTGAGGACATAAAGTTGGAGCTAAATCTCCCCTAGGTCCTCTACGAAAGAGACCAAGGTCTCAACTGCAGACTGCCCCCAGCAGCTCAGAGCAAGAGCCCTGCCACTCCCTGACCATTCACACCCCACCCCATCCAAACCAAAGGACAGCATTTAGTGGCCTGTGCATTGTTCCTCCAAGTGCTCATGGAAATGAGTTGGTTGACCTCCTCCATCAGCCCAGTAGCCCACCTGGAAAACCAGATTCTAGGCAGAAAGAGGGTGTTAGAGTTTCAGAGGAATGGCCAGGATCTCTCTCCTCAGGCAGGGCCAGAGACCCCACTCTTAGAATGTTCTAGGAGGAGCCCTGGACTGGCAGCCATGAGACCACGGTTCCAGTTCCTCTCTACCTCTTACCACCCATGTGATCTTGAGCCAGTTTCCTCATCTATAAATGGGGGTGACAGTTCCATGTCATAGAGTTGTTTTCAGGATTAACTGAAATCATGTACCTTGAACTTCAAAAAATGGAGACTGCTATGCAAATAAAGATCTTTATTATTCTGAGTCGGTGCTCTTTAAAGAAGACAAGTGAGGTCAGGAAAGCAGATGGAGACCACATCTGACCATCGGGTAAGGATTTATGAGTGAAACTGTCCCACTGATTGGGATGAAGACCCGGGAAGTGTGCTGCAGAGTGCATGGCAGCTCTGGGGACTGCCTGGCTGGTCAGCTGTCTGTGCTTCATTCGTCTCCTCCTCCCAGTTCAGAGCCTCTGACAGATGGACCCAGGAATTGCTTCCTGGTTCAGCCAGTGAAATGGACACAGTGAATAGCCTACAGTTTACCCCTGAGCCAGTAAATCCAAACTCTTCTGCATTGTGTCGTGCCGGGATCACAATAAATCTGGCATAAGATGGGACATAAAACATATCGGTGTTTAGTTGATTTGTTAATGTAACTGTCAATGGAAATCAGATGTTGAGATTCACTGTGAAATGAAGTAGCAATGTGTGCCTCTGTCAGAAATACGGGTCTACAGTGATTCAGAAACCTCGCCCCAGCACGGTGGGCATTTCGGGGATGCTGGTGGCCCTGAGAGATGCCAACAACTTGGTGGCCCAGGCCTGGGTAAGGTCCGTCTCCCCATCCCCATGGCTGTCCATGCTTGGACCAGCCCTGCTTCTGCAGGATGCTCTAGGGAGTGGGTCAGAGGTGTGAATGAGCTGTGGATCTCTGAAAATAAAGCAGACTGCATTCAATCGGTACCTTCCTGTGGATCTTTTTTCCCCTCTGAAAATAGATGCAATCCTCACCCTGCCTGCTTCCTGGATTGATTGAAAGAAACTAACGAGATAGTGGACATGAAAGGGCTTGGAAGAGTTTTGTGACTAGAAATACAGGTGATGTATTGGAATAGAAACAGGGTGAATTGGGGTCCTCAGAATGTAAGCATCAGCCTAGGAAGGAAAGAGAAGGACTGACTCACTCATGCTTCTTTTAGAGAAATTTATTTCCTTTTTTTGACTGTAAAAGTTATGTATGTCCATTATAGGACACAGAAATCCAAAAAGGTTTAGAAAAGAGAGCTCAAAGCATTCATAATCCTCTCCCTTAGAGGTAACTATGGTTAACAATTTAACATCTATTCCTTCTAGTTTTCCTTTCTGTGTATATAAATGGATTTTGCTATGCTGTTCCAACAGTCTTAGATACAGGTGCATTGGGCGTTTTTGTTTGGTTGGTTGGTTGGTTGCTTTTCTTTTTAGTTAATTGATTATGAAAATTTTCTCATGTTAATAAAAGTTCTTCACCTTGTGTGATACAGGGGTACAAGCTTTTATTACTATTTCCCTGTCTGTAGGGATCTTGTTTCTTTGTGTTCACTTTCATGGTATTATAATCTACTATGAGTTTTTTTTAGATCTAAGTGTCTGATAACTCTATTTCCTCAAGGAAGTTTCCTAAAAGTGGAACTTTGGGGTTCAAAGGTCTTAAATACAAAGTTTTTAAGGTTCTTAAAATGTACTGCCAAGCTTTTCTAGAAAAGTTCTTCCAGTTCACCTTCTCACCAGCAGTATGTAAGAGTCCCTAACTCACTACATCCTTGCTAGGATGGAGTAATATTTTATTTTATTTTATTTTATTTATTTATTTATTTATTTATTTATTTAAAGTAACACAGGGTCTCACACTCAGTCACCCAGGCTGGATTGCAGTGCTGAGATCACAACTCACTACAGCCTCGACCTTCTGAGGAGACCTCCCAGGCTCAGGTGATCCTCCCACCTCAGCCTCCCAGGTAGCTGGGACTACAGGCGTGTGCCACCATGCCCAGCTAATTTTTTTGTATTTTTAATAGAGACAAGGTTTTACCATGTTGCCCAGGTTGGTCTCAAACTCCTAAGCACAAGCGATCTGCCCACCTAGGACTTCCAAAGTGCTGGGATTACAGGTGTGAGCCACTGCGCCCGGCCTGGGTATTATTTTCAAATCTTTGCTAATTTGATGAAGGTATTTTGTGCAAAAGCTATTTCAGTTTCTGCCGTTAAAAGTAAAAATAATGGCAAAAACCAAAACAGCTTTTGCACTAACCTAATAAAATGTTTGAATCTGACCATCACTTGATACAGCTCATACTAAAGTCACACAGACAAGTCACTATTCCCTGAGCATGCCATCCTCTGTCCCTGGAGCTCCCTTATCTGTTCTCTTTTGCTGAGAATTCTTACCCAGTCTTTGAGGATAACTCAAGTGTTGTCTCTTTCCTAGAGACTTCTTTTGCCCCCTGGCTGGACACTCCTCTGTGTGCCTGTCATTCAGACATCCCAGTTATCTATTTCTGAGCAACGAATACTCCAGAGCATAGTAGCTTAAAACAACTACCATTTTATCATTTTTCACAATTGTGTGGGACAAGAATTTGAGCAGGTAGTAACTTTTTCACACCACATGGCATTGACAAGTCATGTATTGGATTCAGCTGGCAGATCAAATGGTGTGTGGGCTCCAGGATGGCTTTGCTTGCATGTCTGCTGCCTTGAAAAAGATGGCAGGAGGGCTGAGCTCAACTGGGACTATCGCCAGAGTGCCTGCACCTGACCTCTCTAGCATGGTAGCCTTGAGGGAGTCAAACTTCTTACATGCATGCTCCAGGCTCCAAGGCCAAATGTATCCATGACCAAGGAGGGTGTTGCACAGTTTTTATGATCTAGCCTCAAAAGTTACATGGTGGCTTCCATCTTATGCTATTAGTCCAAGCAGTCATGAGCCTGTAGGACTCATGAGAAGGATACCAAAATCTCCATCTCTCAGTAATCCTCTCAAGAGGATTTTTAAAGAATTTGCAGATAAGTTTTGAAACAGCCAAAACACACACCTATTTTAGCACTTAATGTATTTTTACTATTAATTGACAAAATATCTGTCCTAGTATACAGGGTGGCCTCAAGATTGTAAACCATGTTTTCTTCATTGTCTACTAGTTGTTGAATACCTACTATGTACCAGACACTGAGGCTCACCTGCAGTTTTTCTAAACCTCAAGACAACCTTGTGAGATAGATGCTGACATTCAAGGCAATTGAGTACCTTGTACAAGACCAAGCACGGTCGAGTCAGCATTCAAATTTGGTCCAAAACGGTCTCCAAATCCAATCTTGTTTTCCTCACCTGTAGTACATGCTCAGTAAATTGAAGATCAGTGGAAATTCAGGACAGCACACAATTTTAAAACTTTATATCAGGTCCATTGAAAATGCATCTTCCTTATACTACCAGGGGTTCCATAGCAAAACTGCTTCCATCTCTGGACCCTTTGTGAACTGAGAGAGGACACCTGTGTCTGTGCCCCTGTCACTTGGCCAGCAGTCCAAGACCTGTGGGCATGAATATTTCCCCTAGGTGTCCTCCGAGATTTTTCCCATCAAGTCTTGTCTGTTTTCTCACCTATTTTCCCTAAATGAAATTGTAGACTCTGTTCAGTAGCTCTTCACTCTAGAGAATATAGTACCTGGCAGAACCCCCCTGGGTGTTTGAGAAAGACTTGTAAAAGTGGAAATGGAGTCCTGTGCGCCCTGGGACCTGCCCAGTCTGAAGCAGCCCTTTGTGCCATCTGCCTATACTTCGTAGCAAGATTGAGGGCTGAGAGGATTCTAGCTGAGCTGGGAGTCTCCCCATATGCTTTCCGAATCGTCATCCACATGTATCACCATTGCCAGACCCTCCCCCAACACCTTCTTCCTCCACATGGAAACTCATCTCCATCGTTCCCTGCTGCTGGCTAAGATCTTGAACCACAGCGCGGGGAGAAGCAGCCCTCAGAGCTCACCCGGTTCAACCCCACAACCCCATCGTTTCACAAATAAGCAGACTGAGGCCAAGAGAGGCTAATGCCAGGTTTAAGATCACTCAGGTGGCCTGGTGCAGTGGCTCATGCCTATCATCTCGACACTTTGGGAGGCTAAAGCAGGAGGATTGCTTGAGCCCAGGAGTTCAAGACCAGACTGGGCAAAATAGGGAAACCGTATCTCTACAATTTTTTTTTTTTTTTTTTTTTACTTAGCCAGATGCAGTGGCACACACCTGTGATCCAGGCTACTTGGGAGACTGAGATGGGAGGATCACTTGAGCCCAGGAGGTTGAAGCTGCTGTGAGCCATGATCATGCCACTGCACTCCAGCCTGGATAACAGAATGAGACCCTGTCTCAAAAAAAAAATAAAAATTTAAAAATTAAAGAAAAAAGATCGGCCGGGCACAGTGGCTCATGCCTGTAATCTCAGCCCTTTGGGAGGCCAAGGTGGGTGTGGATCATGAGGTCATGAGATTGAGACCATCCTGGCTAACACGGTGAAACCCTGTCTCTACTAAAAAAAATAACAAAAATTAGCTGGGCGTGGTGGTGGGAGCCTGTAGTCCCAGATACTTAGGAGGCTGAGGCAGGAGAATGGCATGAACCCAGGAGGCGGAGCTTGCAGCGGGCCGAGATCCCGCCACTGCACTCTAGCCTGGACGACAGAGTGAGACTCAGTCTCAAAAGAAAAAAAAAGATCACTCAGCACACAGCAGTGTCAGGTTAGCTCAGAGGCTTTGTCACTGCCAGGCCACTGTAGTTCCAGCAATATCCAGTGTCTCACACACCGGTAGATTCCACTGGAAACCAAACAGAAGGGGGATTTAAAAGAAGAAAGAGAAGAGCCTGAACTCCGCATGGGGCCTCAGCCACAGGCTTTTCTCAGTAGGCCACACTGACTTCCCCCTGTCCCGCAGTCGTCATTAGGGCTTATTTTCAAGGCCAGGATAATCAGTCATCTTTCAAATTGCTCTAAAATATAACATAAAATTTACCATCTTAACCATATCTATGTGTACAGTTCAGTAATGTTTAAGTATATTCAACGCTGCTGTGCAACCAATTTTCAGAACTTTTTTAACTTCCTAAACTGAAATTTCATACCCATTAAAGAGCTCCCTATTCCTCCCTCTCCCCAGCCGCTGTAACCACCATTCTACCTGCTGTCTCTATGGATTTCACTACACAGGGTACCTCATATAAGTGAAATGGCACATTTGTCTTTTTGAAACTGGCTTATTTCACTTAGCATAGTGTCTTCAAAGTTCATCCATGTCGAAGCATGTGTCAGAATTTATTTCCTTTTCAAAGCTATATTGAGGAACCACTAGATTGTTTTCCATAGCAGCCACACCATTTTACGTTCCCACCAACAACACACAAGGGCTCAAATTTCTCTATATCTTTGCCAACACTTGTTATTTTCTATTTTTTTGATAGTAACCATACTAAATCTGTCATCTTCTTGTATATTTCAGTCATATTCATTGAAGGAATCAAGTGAAAGATAACATATACAAAAAATGCCCTATACATAGTAGGCTGAATATTATTTTCGTTGTTGTTTTTTATCCTTCCTGACTGCCTATCATCCAGTTTTCCTTCTTCATTAGGTTTCTCCCAAAATTGTGGTTCTGAGAAGTTCAGACCCTCACATGAGAGGCTTAGAAAAGAACTAAAAACTAAAAAATACAAAGAGGTTCTTGACTCCTAGCCATAAAAAGTGATCTTGATCTTTTCACAGGGGACTCTACCCATTTCCAGGTTTCTTTGCCTGAACTGTGCCTGTCAAATTTGATAACACCAAAGCTTCTTGCATTTTCTCCAAGGAAACCCTGCTTCCTCTCGCCCCTAGCTGGAAGAATGGCCCATCCACTGCACACTGCTAGCTTGGAGTCTGTTTTGCACTTGGCTTTGTGCCTAGAATGGGAAGCACTTTTTTTTAAGAGATGGAGTCTTGCTCTGTTGCACAGGCTGGAACGCAAAAGCACAATCATAGCTCACTGCAGACTCAACCTCCTGGGCTAAAGCGATCCTCCCTCCTTAGCCTTCCAAGTAGCTAATACTACAGGCACATGCCACTGGGCCCAGCTGGGAAGCCCTTGCTGACTGTCTCCCAGCCTCTCACTACTCACTGTGAATCAGCCATTACTCTCCTCCATGTATGGTGGCTCCCAGCAGCCTATGCCAGTTGCGATTTCATCAGCTTCCCAGCCCATGCCCCATTGCAGGTAGGAGTGGGCAGCCATAGTCCTGAATGGAGTTGGCAGCACTGAGCAAGGTCTTTAGATACAGAGAAGGCCACCATCACTACAAGGAGCCTTCTACATGATTTGCTTTTTATATGAACAAATGCCAGCCTTGTACACACATAGCCACAGGAGTTGGGGCTATGTGGAAGTCCTCTGAAATACCAATTTTATATTATGAACAAGCATAAACCCTGCTTCTGAATCCATTACCCAAAACTATTTATTAAAAAGCATTATTCACTTATTCTTTCAAGAAACTTTTATTGAGATTCCCAGGTGCTAGGCATTGTTCTAGGCACTGGGGATTCAGCAGTGAAACACACACTAAGTTCTCCATCCCCTGAGTGCTAGTCAGGGAGACAGACTACCAACAACACTAATAAGGAAGGCGTATATTGCTCAGTTATACAGGTAGCAAGGAAAGGAGAGACGAAGTATCTGTGATTTGGATTGGAGGCCACGGAAGAGATTTTAGATAAAGCCACCAGGGAAGGCCTTGCTGAGAAGGTAACATTTCAGTAAAGATGGAGGTGTGGAAGCCTCTTATGGGTTTAGTGATATCGTGTGTAAATGTCAGATGGTTGATATTAAAAATAAAATCTTAATCATTTTCTAGCACTAGGTGGTTTACAAAGTGCTTTCCATAATTATCTCATTTGGCCCCAACAACCCCTGATGGAGGAGGCATTTTTGCCTGGCTCATGGGGACAAACCCTGAATGCCGATATTCAGGTTCCTGGACCTTAGTGCCTACTTGGTCCATTATTCCTCTGAACACACTGAATGTTCTAGCCTTTGGAGAGACTGGAATCCTATTCCCAAATCCTAGCCACCCTCCATGGGTCCCCAAGACACAGGCTTGCTTGCTCAGGCCCTGCCTCCTGCCTGTTGTACATATTCTTCTCTGGCGCTCCACTGGCTTGCACTCCACAATCCTCCCTCTTGCTCATTTCTGGGGCTTCTAAAATGGCCTTTTCCACCCTGGTGGGGCTAGCATATTGATTAAGAGCGTGGGCTTCGGGGAGCCAGACAGACATAAAACTCTGGCTCTGCCAATGCTTATGACCTCAGGAATGATCTTACAAATATTTGGATTCCAGTTTCCTTCTCAGTAAAATGAGGGAGCAATTACTTTATAGAGTTACTGTAAGAGCCAAATAAAATAATGCTGATAAAGCCTTGAGTACAGGACCTAGAACATTGTAAGCACTCAATCAATGGTGAGGATGGAAGCTATTGCTATGATCATTGACAGTGGCATCAGCACCCAGTGGCTGTCTTGTCTCTTTAGCAACTAGCCAGCCCTTCTACTGTGGCTACCGTGGATCTAATGGGGGCAGGATGACCTCCTGTGTATCTTTAAGAGGGCTGAATCCACCTGGCTTCCTTAATTGGAGGTGCCTCAAGGGGCCACTACCCATGATCAGGTGCTCCTGTCTTTATTCCTCCAGCCTGAATGAGCCCTCCTTGCCTTTGCTCTCATTCCAAGCAGCTTTCTCTGCTGCAGAATCTAAAGCCTGGTCCCTGCAGTAGTCTCAGTAGTAGCTATAATTTGTTTGTGATTAGTACTAATTCTCCAAGGTACAGTTGAAATTGCATTGTTTACTGAACAAACAAGAGGAGAAAATGACATATTTTACGGGGAGGTATGGTGCAGAATGGTTAAATGCAACCACTTTGCAGGGAGATTAATGGCAAAATGTACACAGAGGTCATTTATAATATTACAAATGAAATTATTGGTGTGTGTTTTCAACAAAGCAATGAAGATAAATGTTGAACAGGAAAACCTTAGGAAAGGATCATGCAACAAAATAAAGGGGCTATGGAGACTACAAAAGAATAAGAAAATTTTTAATTCCTTTAGAGAACTCGACCACAAAAATGAAACACACTCTGCCTTCCTGCAGGTGGCCTACAGGAATCTTGGCGGTTCTCAGTAAATCTATACGGAGACTGACTTTGTCCTAGGAATTGGAAGTTGGAAACCAGCCCTCACAGGCTCTGTCATGTCAGGCAGCCCTGGTCCCACCCTAGTGCCATCCTTTATGTTGTCCTCTCTCACCATCACCTTGGGCCCTCGGCCAGTCTTATCAGGGTCGCCTTCGTATCCACTCACCTCCCTCCATCTCCATGTCACCAGCCTCATTCAAGCTGCCTTTGTGACTTTCTTGGTCAGTTACAACAGCAGCCTCCCAAGTGGTTTGCCCACTTCCATTTCTCTCCATCCATTCTTCCTGAATCACTCAGAATGATCTTTCTAAAGACTTAGATTTTTTTTCAGTTTCTTGTCTAAACTTCTTAAATAAGGTCCATGCTCCTTGCCACAGCCCACAGGGTCCTGCCTGGTTGGGCCTTGGCCTCCCTGCGCAGCCACCTCTCATAACCCTCTGTGACCATCTGTGACCCTCTTGAGCCATACTGGCCTCAGCTCTGCTTCTAGATCAGGAACATCTTTTCACACCCCCAGCCTTGCAGTTTCTGCTCCTCCAAGCCTTTTTCATGGCTGATTCTCTCTCATCCTTCACTATCAGCTCACATATCACCTCCACAGAGATGGCACATCATTTTTTTTTTTTTTTTTTGAGATAGAGTCTCGCTCTGTCACCCAGGCTGGAGTGCAGTGGCGAGATCTGAGTTCACTGCAACCTCTACCTCCTGGGATCAAGCTATTCTCCTGCCTCAGCCTCACAAGTAGCTGGGACTACAGGTACATGCCACCACACCTGGCTAATTATTGTATTTTTAGTAGAGACGGGGTTTTGCCATGTTGGCCAGGCTGGTCTTGAACTCCCCACCTCAGGTGATCCACCCGCCTCAGCCTCCCAAAGTGCTGGGATTACAGGCGTGAGCCACCGCACCTGCCATGTTGCTCTTTCTTCACTACTGTCACCCCAGTGCTAGGCACATTATAGAAGCCCAAAGATTGAAATGGAGACTGGGGAAGGTGGGTGCGATTTCTGCAGTGCAACCCAAAGGAATTAGTAATTCCTAGCAGAATGCAAGGAAACCCCACCTTGCGACATTCTTCTACTTAAACTCGGTGATCTGGTTTGTATTATTTGACTACATACATTAGCACTTGCTATGTGACAGGCACTCTTGAGGAGATTGAATAAGTGACATGGACTCCCTGCCTCAAGGAATTTAGAATTTAGTGGGAGAAGCTGGCAATGCAGATATAAACACACAATAAAGTGAGGCAGGGCACAGCCAAAGGTATGCATCAGCACCCCAGAGGGAGATGCGTGTCTTTCTTCAAGAGAGAAGAGCAAGCAGTTGGGGAAAGTGGCATCCGAATTAGCAGGAATTGTTGAGATCAAGATGATTCTAGACAACGGAACAAAGTTATACAAAAGCTGTAAGGAACTGCACGTCCCGATGTTTAGCTAAAGATGTGAAGGGACATGGCAGAGCTGGGATTTGGACTGAATGCTGCGGAAACCAGCAAAGGTTTATGGTAGGATTAGGACCAAAAAGGAGCTGACCTCAGAAAGCTGACTCCGGTGGTGAGGTGACTCCAGAGACAACTAATGCTGAAAACCCATCACTGCAAGTATAATTTTTCATAGCTATTATTTATGTTGGAAATGACTCTTGCATTTGTTTCAGTTACTGTTTTGCTGAAAGGATCTGGCAGAGCCTCATCTCTACTATGTGACATGAGGACACCCAAAGCTTCTCTCTGTCCCGAAATCTGGCCTCTGTAACCCCCTTACTGATCCCCTTCCCATCCACCCTCCATAGCTGGTCCTCTCAAAGTCCTTAGGATAGTCTCTGAAATGAGCCCATAATAAGAACCCATGTATTCTTTTATGTACACATGATTTCATTTCATCCTCACATAAATCTTGTAAATTAGGCAGCATCCCCAATTTATAGAAAACTGCAAGCTATGTCAGCATTCACCCCACTAACTAGTAGAAGATGGGGGCTGGAGCCTAGTATTATTTTCTCTACACCTTAGGGGGCTCATCAACACAAACTGAACAAAGTGGGTCCTTGGGCCTGCGAGAGTATTCACAGACATGGAAACTAGGGGTGAAAGGTGCTCTTGAGAATCCTGGACCAAGGAGGAAATCCTTGCAATGAGACGGTGGGGGCAGTGAGAGGTGCTGGAGGTCTTGGAATTCCTCTGTGAGGAGAAGGGACTAAGGATCCATTTCTCAGGCATCAGAGGTTCTCAGACTTGGCTGTACTCAATTATCACCCAGAGAGCCTGTGGCACCTGCTTTTTTCAGGCCCCCCACCCAGATCCTCTGATTCTATAGGACTGAAGTCAGGCCCAGGAAGCTCCTGCATGGTTCTCGTATAGGTGTGTGTGGACACACCATTAACGCAACAGCCTGAGCCCATGGCAACTATGAATGGCTGGCTTTAGAGGGTTTACAAACAAGGAAACTGAGGCCCAGAAAGAAAGAGACTTGCTCATGGTCCCAGAGGGCTGGTGGCAAGTCTAGGCCTCAAGCTAACTCTCTCACTTCCCAGAATCGTGATTTCTTACCCAGCCCACCAGCAGCCATCCATAGTGAGACCCGCTCCTCGCTGATTTACATTTTGAGTCGTAGAAACCCAAGATGCCAGCTCTTTAATGAGGTTGTCCACACTACAATTGATGAGGCTCAAAGCCCTCAGCAGGACTGGTCTCTGCCAGGCTTAATTTACACAGTTCTCAGGCCTTCCAATACTCCCATTAACGTCAGAAAGGGATCTGTAGCTGTTAGTCTGTGCACTCGACTACATTCTCATCATGTCACCATCCATTTTCATGTCTTGAGGCTGTTGAGAGCCTGATTTTCCTAGTCCAGATCATGACCCAGTCCCCTGGACTCCAGCTCCAGCCCCAGGTTTGACCTGAGTCCCCTAGACACCAGGTTCCCCCGCATGTCGTCTCCCCTCATTTAATTGAAGAGCAAGACCCCCTTCTCACTGAAGCAGCACTCAAATTTCCTGCTTTAACGAGTGTCATTAGTTAGGCAAGAGCAAGCAGGTGGAAGATGGCCAGAAAGCTGATAGGAATGTGCCTTTTTAAAATGACACATAAATCACCCTAATTAAAAATTAAGCGCCCGAAAATTTGACATTCATTTAAAAAAAGAAATTTGAGTTAGGAGAGTTGTGTAGGTTTTGTAGCATCAAATCTCTAAAACACGATTGAAGGAGCAGAGGATGCGTGGGTTTCTGTTTTGAATGCACAATTAGGGAAGAGGCATCATTCTCAGTGAGTGAACCCAATAAATCACCTGTGGTGTAGAACAGCAATTCACGTAACCTGACCTGGGCCACGTGTGTCTCCAGTGCAAATCTGAACTAATTTCTACTATAACCAGAGAGGAGATAAATGGGCAAACAAATGTGGCATGCTGCTCCAGGAGAGATGTTCCAGGATGCAAGTGACAGATGACTCAGACAGGAAATCCCATCGAGAGGCAAGTTTGCTGGGTGTGTGGCTTTGGAAAGATGCCCCAGAGGGGAGAAGGCTTCAGGGGAGAGTCATTAACAACAGCCAGCATTAATAAAGTCGACACTAACTCTATCCAATCAACCTCATAGACATGTAGCCACCAACAGCTACTGCCCAGAACAGGACATCAGAGATGGAAGCGGCCTTGGAGACAGGATTTGAGATCAACAGTGAAGATAGTAAAGGTGAAGAACCCATCCCTGATACAGAGGCATCTCAGCCCAAGATCTCCAGGCCTCCAAGGAGATAATACTCAACCATATGCCCCTGAGAATTGCCCGAGGAACAGTTTGTTGTTGTTGTTGTTTGTTTGTTTCTTTTTTGAGACAGTCTCACTTTGTCACCAGACAGGAGTGCAGTGGCATGATCTCGGCTCACTGCAACCTCTGCCCCCCAGGTTCAAGGGATCTCCTGCCTCAGCCTCCCAAGTAGCTGTGATTACAGGTGCCCACCACCACACCTGGCTAATTTTTGTATTTTTAGTAGAGATGGGGTTTCACTATGTTGGTCAGGCTGGTCTTGAACTCCTGACCACAAGCAATCCACCTGCCTCAGCCCACCAAAGTGCTAGGATTACAGGTGTAAGCCACGGCACCCTGAACTTTTAAAACCACCAGTGCCAAGCATCTGTCCTCCAGAGATACTGATTTCATTGGCCTGAACATCAAAAATATTCCTCACTTCCCAAGTGAGGCAGTCAGGGAGCCTCTCCTAGAAGACAATTTAATCTGAGTCATGAGAAAGGAACTCGACCTGGGATCATCTGACCAGGCCTTGGGCCCCTATCTGTGGCTTACTAGCTGTGAGACCACTTGCAAAGTACCCAGTAAGTCGCTGGTTACCTTTTGTAGTGCTTTATTGTCTAAAAATCATTTCTCTGTGCATTGTGTAGGCTCTCACATCCTCAGTCTTCTGATTAATCAAATGAGCATATTACTAACAGTCCTTCCGGTTTTTTATGAGATTCAAACGAAGGGTAAAGAAAATACATTGAAAGCTATTAAAATGCAATATAAAGGTAACCCCCTGTGATTTACATTGTTAATCTGGAGGAAGTGCCATTTCAAAGGCTAATATGAAAATTCCCATAGAAAGGACCCTTACTAATAAAAGATCCCCAAACACCGACTCTTCCCAGAGTGGCTTGATCTCAGATCTCCCTTACTTTTGCCTGTTAGGGCATTTAGGTGTTTCAGTGGTTACCAGGAACCACATGGGCAGAAGGCATCAGAAGTGTCGACGGGAAACAGGAGCTGGCTTTTCGTGTCCAAGCCACTGCCCTTCCTCGCTGCTCTGCAGGCTGTGGCCAGCCAGGGCCTCAGGGTACTCTACACCGCAGGCTAGAACAATCATTTTATAACCACAGAGAAGATGCTGTTTGGGAACTCAGGCCCTTGATTAAAATCATTCACCAAGGATACATTCCTTCTTGGAATTTATGGGCCCCATAAAAAAACAGAACTTGAGAAGACAGAGCGTTGTTTTTTGTTGTGCCTCATTAGTTTGGGGTTTGGGCTGGCAGTAGAGATCACAGTACCAGGCATCCATCTAATTGACTCTCCCACAAGCGTAAAGCTCCCTGTGGGATGGAGGAGGCTGTGCCAGGGAGCCTGGAAGTCTCCATTCGGGGAGGGAGACTGGGCGGAGTTGGTAGCAGTGCTGAAAACGTAGGCACCTCTGGGCTGCTGCTGTGCTTCCACCCAGGAAGACAGGTCCAGGGGACAAAATCCAGGGCCCCAGAGAGTGGAAGCCACACTGGTTTCTGCTCCTGGACCTCCTCTTTTGTCGGGGTGTGTGGGTGAAGGGCAGAGATGCTGACAGCCTGACCTTCCATGCCCACCATTACCACTCCTTGGAGGCAGCATAAAGAATAGAGAACAAGGGATCCAAATCCATGGGTTTCCGCCAATCCCTCAGCCAGCCAGTAACCACTCGGAGTTTTGGTATTCTCAACTATCAAATGGGCATAATGAGACCTTCCCCAGCTAATACACAGGATCAGTTCAATTCCCAAATAGGGACAATTTAGATCTTTATACCAGACACTGTCTGAGGCTCTTGAAGGTGAGACTTGACACCTCCCTTCAAGTCACTTGCAGTGGATGAGGAAGTCAGGCATACAAGCCATAGTAATGATATGCAGCGGAGTGTCTACCACATTAATTGTAAGAAGAAGTAATGTACCCGAGGAAAAGGGCCGTTCATGGAGGAGAGAATCCATGAGAATGGCACAGATGAGGTGGTGAGATCTAGATCCCCAGTGCCGAAAGAGGAAGAGTTGGTGGAAGGTGTCCCCAGAGGAGAGGGGAAGCCAAAGATTCCAAAGGGTAACCCACATATGACCTACTGATCCCACGTGGAACAAACTCTGTAAGCATCCATATAGAAGAGGAAGTCACCAAGGAAAATATGAATAGGGTGGCATCGTATGAAAATTTCAGGCTGGGTGCAGTGGCTCACACCTGTAATCCCAGCACTTCAGGAGGCTGAGGCAGGAGGATCGCTTGAGATCAGGAATTTGAGACCAGCCTGAGCAACATGGTGAAACCCCATCTCTACAAAAAAAAAAAAGTAGCCAGGTATGGTGCTGCACACCTCTATTCCCAGCTATTTAAAAGGCTGAGGTGGAAGAATCACCCGAGGTCGGGAAGGTCAAGGCTAGGATGAGCCAAGGTTGCGCCATGACACTCCAACCTAGGTGACAGAGACCCTGTCTCAGAAAATTTAAAATGCCTATTTATCAAAATACATTATAAACAGAATGAAAATATACATAAAATACTGGGAAAAATTGTCACGCATATAATAAATAGTTTCACATCCTTATTAATGACCTCATACAACTCAGTATGAAAACAGGAAGACCCTAATTGCTACATTGGCAATTCCCTAAAAAATAAATTTGGAAAGGAAAAAAAAGGCTAGTAATGTGAGAAAAAATTCAACCTCAAGGCTGGGCACGATGGCTCATGCCTGTAATCCCAGCACTTTGGGAGGCCAAGGTGGGCGGATCACTTGAGGCCAGGAGTGCAAGACCAGCCTAGCCAACACAGCGAAACCCCATCTCTACTAAAAATACAAAAATTAGCCAGGCATGGTGGCAGACATCTGTAATCCCAGCTGCTTGGGAGGCTGAGGCAGGAGAATCACTTCAACCCAGGAGGCGGAAGTTGCAGTGAGCTGAGATTGCACCACGGCACTCCAGCCTAGGCCACAGAGTGAGACTCTGCCTCAAAAAAAAAAAAAAAAAAAAAAAAAAAATCTAACTTCACTGGCTATCAAAGAAATCCAAAATAAAACAGCAGAGGGATACCTTTAGTTAAAAATAAAAATTCTGGTAAAACTCAGGGTTGGCCAGGATGTAGTATGAGGGATATGCATGTATGAACACAGCTGGTGAAGAGTGTAAATTGGATTAACTTCTAGAAGGCAATTTGGCAATCTGTATTAAGAGCCTTTAAAATGTTTATACCTTTTGATTCAGTAATTCCACTTCTGGGAATCTATCCTATGAAAATAATCTGCAGTGCAGGCAAAGGTTTACGCTCAAAGATATTCTTCAAAGCGTTATCATAAACAGACTAGCAGCCCAATCATTGAATAATGTTTAAATAAATGATGGGACATATTGCACAATATTGTAGCCATTAAAAAGGATTTTTATGGGAAAATTTTTAAACCTTTGGAAAAGCTTGTGATACAACCTAAATTATTTTAAGGCCTATATGTATGACACAACTATACATACTTATAAAGCATGGGCAGAAGAAACTAAACCAAAGAGAAATCTACCAAGATGTTAAAAATGGTGGCCCCTGGGTGGTGGGATTCTGGGCATTTTCTTTGTTTCTTTTGACACTGCTTTTGAACTTCAGATAATTGGATTCTGTTTTTAGAATGAAGGAAAGTAAAAGAAGCTGTAAGACCTCTTTGAGGAATGACAGGTGATTGGTGTGTGAAACACTCATGCACATTGGGACATAAGGTGTGGATGAAACAGACACAGCCTAGATTTGTCCGGGAGGTTGAAGGAGACCTCATAGATTTTTTTTTTTTTTTTTTAAGATGGAGTCTCACTCTGTCTCCTAGGCTGGAGTACAATGGCGCAGTCTTGGCTCCCTGGTTCAAGTGGTTCTCCTGCCTCAGCCTCCCAAGTAGCTGGGACTACAGGCACGTGCCACCACACCCGGCTAATTTTTTGTATTTTTAGTAGAGACAGGGTTTCACCATGTTAGTCCGGATGGTCTTGATCTCCTGACCTCGTGACCTGCCCACCTCGGCCTCCCAAAGTGCTGGGATTACAGGTGTGAGCTACCGCGCCTGGCTGATTTTTAAGTTCACTTATGTTTTCTGTGGCAGGGCTGGGAGTGAGGGTAATAAGGTCTTAACTATATTTAATGGTCTCCTGTGGTAAGGCATAAGAAAGTGATTTGGAAACAAAATCACCAAGCAAATGTGAGAACTTTTCTTGTTATCCTAAATACCTGTGCCTTGAAAGAGGGGCAGAGAGGACACTGGCCTTCCCCATTTTCTCCTACTAAGTAGAAAGAATAGAACTGCCCTGTCCTGGTTGTTACAAGTTTAGCAAGCAAGCAGATGCTGCTTCTGGGGTGCTCTCGACTCCTGGGACACAGCCCCGTCAGCTCCCCAGGTAAGGGGGCATCTCCTCCCACTGTTTTAGGGAGAACACACCTTCCGTGGGACCAGCACCAGTGTGCAGAAAGCGTTTTACCTTCCAGCTTCCAAGAGGACATGAGTGACCGGTGAAGAACTGATGCCCAAAATTAAAGCTGCAAAATGAATTTGACATTTTACATCCTAAAATGAGCATTGTGTCTCATTCTGCTGTTCCCTCTGTACTTTGATCCTGTGTGTTTGTCTGAGAATATGGCCTCCATACAGTGGGGGATTGGTTCCAGGACCCCCAAATCTGCACAGGCTCAGTCAGCCCTGCCAAACCCAAAAATATTGTATTTTCCATCCACATTGGGTGAGATCCATGTATAAGTGGGTCCAAACCTGTATTATTCAAGGGTAATTTTTTGTTGTGCATTTTCCTGCACTTAGAATCTATAAGTTATTTGGGGTAACCTTGCTTAGGCTATCTTGAGGCCCAGGGATGAATGGGGTGGTGTTTTTCCTTCTGTGTGAGTAAGAAAAAGGTAGAGGTGAACAGTCCAGGGGACCACAAAGATCTAGTCACAAAAACAAGTTAGAGCACTGAGAAGTGGATCTAAATCTACTCTGGGATCCCGATGATGGGAGCCTCAGCTATCTGGGATTTCAGCGGGAGTCAGGTTTCGATGGAGTGTTCATTCTCTATTGCTGCTGTAAAAACTACCACAAATGTAATAAAGCAACATGAATTTGTTCTTTTACAGTTCTGGAGGGCAGAAGTACGAAATTAGTTTCACTGGACTAAAGTCATGTCAGGCAGGCCAGGTTCCTCCTAGAGGCTTTAAGAGAATCGCTTCCTTGACCTTTCCCGCTTTCAGAGGCTGCCAGCACCCTTTGGCTTGTGGCCCCTTCCTCCCACTACTCCAAACGCTTGCTTCCACCCTCACAGTCCCTACTTCTTACTTTGACTCTCTTGTCTGGTGATCACATTGCCCATGCCCCCCAACCCTAGATATTCCAGGTTAATATCTCCAGCTAGAGATTCTTAATCACACCAGCAAAGCTTCTTTTACCACATAGGTAACATTTTCACAGGCCCCAGGGATCCAGATGTGTCTATTTGGAGGTCTGCTATTCAACCTACTTAAGATAGGTAACCTAACACGCAGGCTATTCATGAACGCTCCTAGGGGCCAGGCACTTGCTAAGGCTGGGGGAACGCCAAGCTCAAACAACTTGATGGAGATGATGGGATCATGCACAAGCGTTCTGGAGGCAGGTTGCGTGGAACCAGCAGCTCCCAAATGGAGATGGGGAGGAAGGTGTGAGGATTGTTGCAGGCAGTGTCTGTGAGCTGGACCTGGACGGACAGCAGGATTTCAATCAGCAGAGTATGGGGTGCATCATCACACAGCCATCACACTACCACGTTCATCACCCTCTGGGAGCCTGCAGCACAGAGTCCATGAGGAGAGGCAGAGGGAGAGGCAAAAAAGCAAGTTAGGCCCAGATCACAGGGACCTTGAAGAGCAGATGAAAGGGCTCAGATATGATTCCCTGGAAGGAAGTGGGATCTGTTTTTCCATGACTAGTATTTGCAGAGAATGCCCTGCAGGAGGCAGGGTGGATAATGCTGGGTGGCCATCTGCTGTCATCTGACAAACTTTGCCTTATCTGGACTTCCCTAGAAAAGAGGGCACAAGGCCACCCCCGGCATCTCCTTCTGTGAGATGGAGAGGGCACCTTTACAGTTAGAGAGGCTGGGTGTGAATCCCACATACCAGCTGTGTGACCTAAGTCACTGAACCTCTCTGACCTCAGTTTTCCCACTTAGGAAATGGACATCATTAAGACCTGTCCAGTTTCCTCACAGGGCCGGACGTGCTAAAGTAGATGGAGGAATTCCAGAAGTAAACAAGCTGGGCTTCATGTTAGTTTCAGTGCTATTGGGAAGAGTCCTTTGAACCAGGAAATCATGGAATTTTAGATATTAAAGATCACCTAACCTGGAGAGTACTGCATCAGAATCAGTTGAGTTTGATTTGCAGCCAGAGTTGGAAAAGCCCCACCCCCATGTGAGGCTCAGAGAGGCTGGGGGACTGGGACTTAGCCAAGTGGGGTCCTAGTTCATCTTCCCCCACTGCCCTGAGCAATGAGATGGGTTTAGCACCAGCTATGACCAGGATAGAGCTAGAAAACAAGGCAGAGGGTAAGGCAGGCTCACTCGGGTGAGCCCTACCTGCTCATCTCCACAGGGGCCAGAGGCTCCCCATCTGACACCAGGCAAGAGCTGAGTAGCAGGAGGCACCAGCCAGGCCTTGTGAGGTGGTCCCCAGGCAAAGCCCTCCATTTGGTCAGGGAGGCTAAGCTAGACCAGCCTTCTCCTTCCTGTTGTCTGAATCTCTGGGGCCTGCAAAGATGTGAATAGTCACAGGTTAATTCATTATCAAAATGCATTGTTCTTAATCCAGAAACTGATAACTGTGTATGTCCATTATAAACTGCCCCATCCCTTCCCCCTCTGGATAAAATTAATTATCTAAGAATTTCAGACTAGAGCAAACCTTAGCAATCTAATAGAAATCCCTCCTTTGATAGAGGAGGGGACAGGGGCCACACAGAGAAGGGACATGGTCAGCCTCATACAGCCAGGCAGGAGGATCCAAGTCCAGATCTGAGGCCCAGGCTTGCATGATGGTGTTCTTTGCATTCCAGAACAGAAAGTGCTGCATCTTTCTAATATCTTCTCAATAAGTCACTCCAGTGGTAGAACCTGGGGTCAAGAACATGGGGGACATGCACTAGACCAGATCCACCTCTTGGTACCCCAAATTTGACCTTGAGGGTGGAGCTGTCTGTGCAGGTGAGACTCCACCTGGAGGCCATCCACTTGGCACACTAAAGTCATGGGTTTGAGGACCCCCGAGGAGTTATGTCGTGGAGGGAACATGGACCACTCTGCTGCTCACCTTCCTAGAAAGTGAGATACCCCAGCAGGCCATGGATGAGTGTGAGGGGTTTTGACCCCTCTCACCTGCTGGTGTTGGCCCTGGGTGTGGCCAGATGGAGATGCAGATGTCTCCTCAGTCAGGCCTTGGGATGTGAATGGCAGGGCGGGATAATGCTGTCCCTGCAGCCTGCCCATGGGACCAACCCATCAGGCCAGCTGGTGCCTGGGGCCATGCAAACTCACCATGGTTGTGTGTCTGTGTGCTTTCCAGGAACATCCCCAGGCTCCAAGATGGCCCTGCAGAGCTCCTTCACTTGTTGGAATGGGACAGTCCTCCAGCTTGGGCAGGCCTGTGACTTCCACCAGGACTGCGCCCAGGGAGAAGATGAGAGCCAGATGTGCCGTGAGTAGATGGGGCTACCCCACCCTGCCAGAGTCCAGCCCATGCTCATAACCCCCTGTTGTCCCCATTATCCCAGGCATGAGAGCATGGACAGCCTTCCCGATATCCAATGACACTTGTGACTCCTCTCATGGCAAAGCCACACAGTCTTCAAGAGGCAGAGCTAAGATTTGTGGTCTAGAAATAGCCTGGTCCGTAGTCATATAAGTCAAGAACCAAACAAGATCTTATAAGTTATGCTGTCAGCATCCTCAAGGCACAGAGAAAATGTGCAGGATAAAAGCCCAGCTCTAATGTGACATTGGAAGTCCTCCATGCCCAGACTTCCCTCACCTTCCAAGTCTCATTCCCCACCTGCCCCTTATCGTCTCCCTCCTCCATGCACCCCAGCTCCGGCCGTATGGAACCACCTTACAGATCCTTCATGCCTCCATGGCTTTGCTCACATGGTCTCCCCTTTCCTTTCTCGAGTCACATCTACTTCAAGACTCGCCCTGAGTCAATTCTTTCAGAAAGCCTCCCTGACTGTCCCCCACAAGTACCACTGGTTCTTCTCCCTCTGGATCCTTCCCCCACAATCCAGTGGATCCATCCAAATATCATCATTGCCATTACTTTTTATGAATAGCTTTGAGATACAATTCATATACAATTCACCCACTTCAATGTATAATTCCCTGTTTTCCATATAGTTACAGGGTTGTTCAACCATCATCACAATTTTATTTTAGAACATTTTTATCACCCCAAAAAGGAACCTGTAGTATCTCTCCCCAGTTTGCTCCAAACCCCTGCCATTAGCCTGAACCAATCACTAATCTTTGTTTCTGTAGATTTACCTATTCTGGGCATTTAGCACCCTACGAGGGGCCCACTTTCTCCATATCTTTGCCAACACGTCATATTATCTGTCTTTTTAATTTTAGCCATCCTAGTGGGCATGCATCCATTATGTTTAATGGAGGTGATTTCCATGTCTCTCTTCCTCTCTGTGGGTGGTTTGAGTCTGGTCATCTTTCCCATAGCAATACCTCTCATGATTCCTGGCACAGCATCTATGCTTACTGACTCTTCGTTTATGAGAGGAAAGAATGAGTTGGGAAACTTGGGCTCCATAGGGGAAAACAAATTGCCGAGGCCCCACTGACAGTCGGGGCGGAGTAGACTCCCAGCTGGTGCTCCTGCACTTGAACATGGTGCTCCCTGCAGCTGCCTCTCCAGAAGTAATCACTCCAGAGCCCTTGACGTTTTTGCCACGGAAACCACCAACGCTTCCAGAATACCTACAGGCAGCTGGAAAACGTGCCAGATCCTGGAGCAGAGATGAATAACTTGGCATCTTCCCTCAAAGCACTGAAAGCTCCACACAGGGGCGGGAGTGAAATGGAGCCTGGACTGGGGAAGGATGAGGCACAATGGTGCCTGGGGTGGGGCCCAGACCCGGAGCAAATGCCTCACCTCCCAGATATGCAGACCCCACTGGCCTGCAAGAAAGTTTCCAAAATACGTTTCCAAACAGGGCCCTCTGCCCCCCAGTCATCTGGACCCTTTGTGGGGGGTGGAGAAGGTTTCATTTATTCTAATTTAAGCAATAAAGACATCCAGTTTCCCATTTTTAAAACTTCATTTCTATATGAAACTTTCAAGTGACGTTTTTCAATGATAATGGAATAGTTGTATGTTTTTAGATAAAACTCAGCAAAGAGTTACAGGGAAGCGCTTTGCTTGCCCTGTTCTGTTCCGCTCCTGGCCTTTCTCGTACAGTTCTCATTACACACATGGCCCAAAGTGAAGCCAGTCCTGCCCACAATGCCCTGTTCAGGGGCCTGTGTGTGTCTATTTATTTGTGTCTGCAGTGTTTCCAGCAGTGCCTTTGAACTGTGTGATTTCACGATTGCCTTTTTCAAGTTTTTTGATACCCACTTCCCAGCTGGGACACAGGTCGGGCAGGCCATGACCTGATTGACAATTGGGAAAATGAAGGCACAGATAAGGCAATTGACTTGTTCAGGGTCACGCAGCATGTCAGGGACAGATTAGAGCCCTGAGCCTTCAGGATCCAACCCATTACTATGGGCTCAGGGCATTTCCCACCACTCCAAAGCTTACCACTATTGGTTTCCTGGCCAGCTCCAAGCTTCAGGGCAGTCTACTTCGGGCACTGAGGGCAAGAACCTGGGGCCCAGAGGCTTTTTCAGCCACATTTGAAAAGCGGCTCTGACAAGCTGTCAGAGTAACCCCTCCACCCTGGAGAACACCCCTACTGTGTTCCTGGCTACAGAAAGCAGTTGCTGGGAGGGAAGTTCAATTCAGGAGAGTTATTCCCACTCAGATCTTGGCAGAACTCTTAGAAAATATCCTTTTTCTTATTTGTGTGCCTTATCCTCTCTGGCATTTTTGCTGTGTTCCCCATCACACTAATGGTGACTCTGAAAACCATTCCCATGAAAGTAACAACAGCAACAACACCAGCTTAGCTGTTGAGCCTTTATGAGTCAGGAGCTGTTCTCAACACTTTTCATGTATGAACTTGCTTCATCCTCACAACATCCTGTGTGATGCTATTGTACCCATCTTTGTTAGAGACAAGGAAGCTGAAGCTCGTGGAATTTAAGTGGTCGTCCATGATCAAACTGATAGCCAGCAGCTGAGCAGTGATTCAGGCTCAGTCTGACTTCAGAGCCACACTCGCAGGGTAAACTCTGTTTCACGAGCTTCCAGCACTTAGCTATGCTAAGCACTGAACCTAGCCACAGACACACCCAGGATGAAGGGGCCAGGAAGAGACAGGGAGGTCCAGGGCTCTGCTACCGCCTTTCTCTGGGGGTAGGAAGATTCAGATCTTGGGCCTCCCCCTCTGGGTCTCGGGTTCCTCATCTGTAGTGTGATGCCTACTGACACTCTGATGTCTGAGAAACAAGCAGGAAGTGTTTGGAGAGCTCCTGGCACAAAGTAAGTGCTCAGTAAATGTTAGCCAGTATTATTCATGTTATTGTTTTCTTCATGGGGATGGTTTCCTGAATCAACACCAATATCATAGGAAAATACTCTTGACTATACCAGCTCTTTCCCAGGTGGTCTGGAACCTGTTAAAATGTTTCCTCTGAGCAGGTGTTCACACTGCAGCTCTGTTAGGAATGGCGAGGTCCTCTAAAGAACCTTACTGAGGGTCTTTCATCTTGGGCCAGGGTAGTTGACCAAACCCTGCCATGGTTGGAATTTGGAAGGGGAAAGTAGGTTGCATTTAATCAACTCCCCCTACCAACGGGCCAGCCTCAACTCCCCACACCTTCCCAGAGGGAGTCCTCTGCACACACCGGGGCTGCAAACAGATTATCAGACTCACTCTGGGCAACGTAACTGGATCTGTTTGGAGCCCTTAAAAATTCTAAGAGTTGTCCAGGATGAGTGGAGGGCCTGAGATGGAGGTGACATTCCCCTGCCCTTTTCTAGCCAATCATGATACTCATCTGTCCATCATACTCTCTCCTCCAAACCCACAACCCAACACACTACTCTCGGTCCCCTTTCCAATACAGCCACTCCTGCATTTCTAATTAAACATTGCCAAATCCAAGTGAGACATCCCGGATGCTGTAATGCACTGAAGGGGGTCTTCGTGACTCTCTGTGCATTCTGACCAACGGCCTCGATGGCATGTGGCTCCCTAGAAAGGGGCCAGATGTCCCCACTTCATTCACTGGATGGGTCTATGATTCACTGGGTATTGCAGACAGATCACTTTTCCCCCATGGACTCGACAATCTCATCTATGTGCTGGGGATACTCTTCCTGCCAGGCAAAAACAGTGTTTTAAAAGTGTATTTCTTTATTGTAAGATAAAACATACTGGTTGTAAAATACAGAAAATCTGGAAATGTACACAAGAGAAAATAACTATCACCCATAATCCTCCCTCTCAAACATTCAGAGATAACTATAATATTTTGATGTATTTCTTCTAGCATTTTTCCCATGACTCTATATTTTCAAGAAAATGTATAGCACATATTTATCAAAAATGTTAACAGAGTTGTCACGCAGGAAGGAAAAGAAGTAGTGTCATTTGGCCTGGAGTTTATACTTGGCAGCTCCCACAGCTGCTGCTGAGGTCACAGCTCCATGACTCTACCAATTTGTCTCTCTTAGAGTGGAATCAGGTGTCATAATTGCCAAATGTTGCAGGATTGATTGACCTACCCACAGCGCGATTTGGCCATCCAGCCAATGAAATAACTGGCTACAGCCCAAGAAGGGGGTTGGTTAGAACAGTGCTTCTCCAAATTTAAGGTGCACAGGAGTCACTAGGGGAGCCTCTTAAAAACGCAGATTCTGATTCAGTGTGTTGGGGCAAGGCCTGCGATTCCATACATTTTACAGATTCATAGGTGATGAGGCTGCAGCTGGTCCCTGGACCACATTTTGAGTGGTAAAGAGTTAGAGGATTGAGCCCACTCCCATTTTGTTCAGCAAATAAGTTTTGAAGTCCTCCAGTGTGCTGACTGAGTAGGAGTTTGGGGCGAATGAGAAGAGAAAAGGATGATCAGAGGATGAGTTGATACCATTAGACCCAACCCTGCAGACCAACCTTTTGCTCAGCAATTGGCCTTAGTGGTGATTTCCCAGTTGCAGCCTAATCCACAGGGGTCTTTGTTCTGACTCTACATTTTTTTTTTTTTTTTTTTTTTTTGAGACAGAGTGTCGCTTTGTCATCCAGGCTGGAGTGCAGTGGTGCGATCTCGGCTCACTACAAGCTCTGCCTCCCAGGTTCACACCATTCTCCTGCCTCAGGCTCCTGGGTAGCTGGGACTACAGGCACCCGCCACCATGGCCAGCTAATTTTTTTGTATTTTTAGTACCGATGGGGTTTCACTGTGTTAGCCAGGATGGTCTCAATCTCCTGACCTCATGATCTGCCTGCCTCGGCCTCCCAAAGTGGTGGGATTACAGGCGTGAGCCACTACGCCCGGCCTGTTCTGACTCTTAACCTTAACCCCACCAGCTTCCTCAGGAGTGGCTTCTGGCTGAGTACGCTGCCCTGATGAGTTTACAATCATGGAAATCCTCAGCTCTCCTTCCTCCCTTAGGGGTTTTAATTGCCACATCAATTGTCCACTGGCCTGTCTTGCTCTTTTGCCTACCTCCTCTCCCTTTATTGAATCAGCCAGAAAGAAATGGGGTTTCCGCTCCCAGCTCACCCTGGATTCTATGCCAAGCTGAAACAAGAATGGGATTCCAGAGACAGAGAATGCTGATGGCTTTCCTCAATCCTGTCCGGCCGAAAGGCATAGGCAGAGCTATCACATATGCAGCCTCCAACAGGCATTTCCAGAGAGCCAGGGAGGGACTTGCTGTCAGTTTCAGCCATCCTCTGATGAGCTAGCTCCAAGTTAGGTATGAATGGCAATTAATAACACTACCACCACTTTACATTTGTACCTCTCTGGCTGTTTACAAAGTGTTTCCACACACTCTCCCCTACTTTATCCTCAAACCAGCTCTGTAAAATTTAGACACTAATATTGCCCCATTTTACAGATAAGGAACCTGAGGCTCTGAGGAAGAAGTGACTTTTGTAAGATCACAAAGCAGGAAGTGGTGAGGCTAGAACTAGAGCCCATATGTCTGGATTCCAGTGCTGTTGTGGTACCAATACCCATGATCCAGGCTCAGTTCTCTCCCTCTGCCTCCTAAAAGGGTAAGGAGGGAGTGACGTACTGTGCGTCTCCCACCTCAGGCCGGTCTCCTCCTTCCTCCAGGAATCCATCACCCACTGGAATCTTCCATCATGGGCCTTGGGGTATTTTGTTTGTTTGTTTTTGCTTATTTGTTTGAGACAGAGTTTTGCTCTTGTCGCCCAGGCTAGAGTGCAGTGGCGCAATCTTGGCTCACTGCCACCTCCACCTCCTGGGTTCAAGTGATTCTCCTGCCTCAGCCTACCGAGTAGCTGAGATTACAGGCGCCCACCCCCAGGCCCGGCTAATTTCTGTATTTTTAGTCGAGATGGGGTTTCCCCATGTTGGCCAGGCTGTTCTCGAACTCCTGACCTCAGGTGATCCGCCTGCCTCAGCCTCCCAAAGTGCTGGGATTACAGGCATGAGCCACCGCACCCTGTCGGGCCTTGGTTTTTAAAACTCACTTGTGAAGGACATTCCATGAGAAGGTCACTTCCACCAGTTGGTTTCTGCAAAAGAAGTAGACGCGGGATCCCTTGAGGGGGGAATAAAAGATAAAACAGAAAGTTCTTAGCTTTGGGATTTTTAATCAGAGAAACATGTGGGGCTTAGGGGGAAATGATTTCTTCAGGGGGGTATAAATGGGAAGAGATGTTCAAAGTCAGTGACAGCCTGTTTTAATTTATACTTCTGCCTCTGTGTGAAATGCACAGAGAATCGGGGGGAAATGAGTAATAATTCACTAAGGTGCTGTCACAGCCAGGAAGCGTTAGGGCCCTCTTTGTCAGCCTGCTGCTGCCAAGAAGGCTGAGACAGAGGAAGGACATGCCGTGCTGTGGGTCTCAGCTAGAGAGCTTCTTTCCTCCCACGTGGAGACACAGGCTTCTCCGCAGCTAGGCTGGGAGGTGTTGGGAGCCATCAGAATTGCCTGGAATAGCCCACTAGCTCCTCAGGGCTGAGTGCCTTTCCTGGAGCCATGCTCAGAGTGAGCTGGAGAAAGTGAGCTCTCTCTCTCTCACCCTCTTATCCTTTCCTCTTCCTTCTGTGGACTGTATATTGGGAAATACACAGTCTAGAAAGCTGACTGTCGCCTCTTCAATGGGACCTGAGATCAGTCTGATGTAGAGAAAAAGATGGCGTGCCCTTTGTGCTGAGCCCACTGATGATATAAAGAGGCCCCAATGACTGGGATTGTTTGATCAGGACAGGCTAGATTATGCTGCAGTAATAAATCCCATATCTCAGTGACTTGGGATAACATTTACAGTACCCGTCCAATGAGGGTGTGGGTGGGAGGGGCCTCTGCTCCACAGGATCACTCAGGGACCCAGGCTGGCAGAGGCTCCTCCATCAATATAGTGTCACCCTTAGGAACAAGAACTCTCATTGGTTGTTTCAGCAAAGGAAGAGAGAGACCAAAGATTTACACAAGGGCTTTTCGCAGCCTTAATTCAGAGAAGACACATCACTTCCACTCACGTTTCATTGGCCAGAGCACATCATATGTCTTCATTTAACTGCAAGGGGGCTGGGAGATAAGGGAAAGCAAATGGAAAGTTTTGAGCAATATGTGTCTCTGCAGACAGGTAATTTGATGGACCCAGACAAACCCCCAGCCAACACTGCCACAACCACCACCACAGTCTGGACATGTGTCAAGCATTAGAAATGTAGTGAGCTCTACAGCGGCTTCTCCTGGGGTCACAATCATGGTGGATCAGTATAATGAGTGCAGAATTTAAAAGCAGAAGATCTGGGTTCGAGTCCTAACTGGGTTACCTGCTAGCTGTGTGACCTTGGTCAGGTTGCTTCACATTTCTGAGCCTCTGCTTTGTCAGATATACAACTGGACTAACAACACCCATGCTGAGGAGTTATTTTTCCTATTTTGTTTTCTGAAGATAAGAAAACTGTAAACCAGCACGGGCATCAGTTAGGGCTTGGGGGCTTCTTTGCATTATAATTGGTGTCATTAGTCATCCAGCATTCTGGCTGGGGAGCTATATTACTAATGAAGATAATTTGGTCATGCCTGGCTAATTCGACTTGGCGTTGGCATATTTTGCCTTTAGTGGTCCTGGAAATGACTGTGCCTCTCTGCTCTCTCCATAGGGAAACTCCCCGTGGGTTTTTACTGCAACTTTGAAGATGACTTCTGTGGGTGGACCCAAGGCACACTCTCACCCCACACTCCTCAGTGGAAGGTCAGGACCCTAAAGGATGCCCGGTTCCAGGACCACCAAGGTACTTCTGCTCTCCTCCCTTCTCCCTGGTGCCCATCTTCATGCCCACATAGACAGATGGGAGACTCAGGGCTGGGCTTCACCCCACCTGCAGGGCAAGCTCGGGTGTCTGACCAAAGCTTGCCTAGAGCGCTCACACACAATTCCCTCTTCACACCTTGGGCTTTCGAGTGATTAAATCTGGCCAAGATAGATGTCACCTTTGGTTACTTAAAATAAGAACCATGAGGAGGGATTAACAAAAAGATAACAGCAACAACGATAATAATCCTTTCCATCAACAAGTATGTGTTGAGGGCGTCCTATGTGTCAGGCACATAATTCATTGAGAGGTAGGGAAAGCCATAGCCCTCTTTATGACTGGGGAGACTGAGGCACAGCAAGGCCTTGTGTCATTTGCCCCGGGGTTGTGCCCAGGGAACCTCACCCTACACCTGGTCCATGGTCCATTCCCTCCAGCACAGCCCCTCCAGCCATCCCCCCACCTCACCCCTGATTTAAGCTAGTAATACCTGTCCTCCCCTCTCCGGGGCCCATCCTCTCCACAAACCCTGCATGTCTGGCAGAGAGCAAAGGGCCTCCGTGCAGCCAAGTGATAGCCAGCTGCTCCTGGGTAAGCTGACTCCAGACTCAGAGACACCAGGCTGGGCAGGGTGTGGCATCACAGAGGGTCTATAAGGCCAGCACAGCTCCCAACGTTAGGCTGCTGGAGAGGCCAGGCTAGCCAGCTTTGGGGGCTGTCCCTGGTGGTGGGGCCTGGGCAGGCCCTGGTGCCCACCTCTCTGCAGCATAGGGCTGATGGGGTGGGAAGGTCTCTCTCCTTCTTCTGTCCTCTTCATTTGCCTTCTTTCTGTGGAACTAGAGACCCTCCAGTGCTTATTTGTTGAACAAAGTAAGAGTTGGCTCCGTCCTTACCGTGCAGCGGCATCATTCTTAGCATTCTGTCTGTAAAAGACGCAGAGGAGAGAAATGGAGTTCCAAGCTGGATGTGCCCTTAATGTCTCTGTTCCCAGTTTGATAATTTCCACTACAGGACCCATAGCAAACAAACATCCAGCCCTGCGGAATACCTCCAGTGACAGGGCTCCCACTGCCTCCTAGAGCAGCCCATGCTGTTGTTCTCAGTCACAGATTAGCTTTCCTTACCTGGAGGCAAGCTCCACCTCTCCGTGACTTCTACTCATTTATCATGACTTTTGCCCCCTGGAGCCCCACAGAAATGAATTACCCCCTCTCCCACCAAAGCAGCCCTTCAGAAATCTCAAGGCAACAATTGTGACCCGCCTGCCTGCATGAGGGCTTTTCTGTCCCCAGTCACACAATGCCAGCTCCTTGAATCTCCCTCATGCTTGCTGAGATCTCTTGGTTACTCTGCCCTTGACCCACCTGAATTTGTTACTTAATAACAGCCTTTACTGAGAGAGGCAGAAAGGTAGAAAGGAAAGACTAAAGTAATGCTTGGGGTTCTGTGGCCCCCTAAAGTGTTGTGAGCTCACAATGGCACTCATACCACAGAACTGACCACCTACAAAATGCTCTGCAGACCCTGGAAGTTTGCAGATGCTTCTTCCCACCACCACGTGGGGTTGGGAGCCCCTGTTCTCCCAGATTTTCAGGCAGAGCCGTGCTTAGAAAATACAAGAAGTGAGTCTTCATGGGCAGGGGCACAGGATGACCTGGGTTCTGGACAGGGGAGAAGAGAGTGAAGGTCGCAGAAACCACTGGAAGGCCACGCATGACTGAAAATGGGGAGGGTGGAGCTGGGGAGGCCAGTGTGCTTCAGGCTAGTCCTTGGCCTTTGGCTGAAGCTGGTGACCTTGGAAGATCAGGGATATGGTAGCCCAGATGATGGTGCTGGGACCTCACAGGCAGTTTAGAATGAAATTATTGGCCAGGTGCGGTGGCTCATGCCTATAATCCCAGCACTTTGGGAGGCCGAGGCAGGCAGATCATGAGGTCAGGAGATCAAGACTATCCTGGCTAACACGGTGAAACCCCATCTCTACTAAAAATACAAAAAATTAGCCAGGTGTGGTGGCGGGTGCCTGTAGTCCGCTACTTGGGAGGCTGAGGCAGGAGAATGGCGTGAACCCGGGAGGCGGAGCTTGCAGTGAGCTGAGATCGTGCCACTGCACTCCAGCCTGGGCGACAGAGCGAGACTCCGTCTCAAAAAAAAAAAAAAAAGAAATTATTGATAGGTGGGCTTTCTTCTCCATTGTAGGCCAGAAACCTGTTTCCTCAAAGATATCCCTAGGCTAGATAAGAACTGTGCCCAGTCCATTAACCCTGCACCCCTGGTGTCCCAGTTCCTGATAATGGTGTGCTTGTGTTTTTTTCCTCTCTCCTAGACCATGCTCTATTGCTCAGTACCACTGATGTCCCCACTTCTGAAAGTGCTACAGTGACCAGTGCTACATTTCCCGCACCGATCAAGAGCTCTCCATGTGAGGCAAGTCTCAATGTTTCTCTAGTTCTCTAATTTCCCCTCCTACCTCTTGTCACTTCCAGAACCCAGATTAAGAAAGTAGCATAGCTGGCTGGGCTGGTCATTCTCCTGGGGAGAGAACAAGAGGGCTACCTCTGCCATCTTCGAGGTAGAGCATGTCCATCAACATGGTAAAGCCCTATCTACAGAGAATCATGCCTTAAACAGCCATGCCCAGCTGCACTAAACTATTTGCAGTAGAACCATGATTTAATCAAACCCAGAAGAGATTTTCCGCGGCATAAGGGAGAGTGACAAGGATTACAAAAGACTTTCTACAGAATCCTTTTTAAAAATATTGAGCTCTTGTAATACATTGTAAATACTATACATCCTCAAAAATTTGATTTACATAAATTTCACTAAGACATCAATGGCATTCAGTGAGGTACCTCCAAAGCCACTGTCTCAAATGGTTCCTGATGCTGTTATCTCATTGGTGTGTGGGTGGAGGCACTGGCACCCTGTTCCTTAGCATACAGTCATATTCTTAAGGGGCCAAGAAATGTACTTAAGACCCCAACATGGTACAGTGATTAAGCTCATGGACTCTAGAATCAGCTTTCTGAGTGCAAGTCAGGTTCCACCACTGATTGATTGTATAGTTTGTTTGGGCAGTTAATTAACCTCTTGGGGCTTCAGTTTCCTCACTGGGTAAGTGAACACACTTATAGTGCCTACCCCGAAGAGTGAAGATTAAATAGATAATGTCCAAAGGGCTTGGAAGAGCATCGGGCACAAAGTAAGCACTGCAGTATTTAGCCCACAGGGTGCCTGGCACCCCGTATAAACATTCAGAAGGACACTGGGGGAAGAGGAAGAGAACTTGAGCCAGAAATCAGACTGTAAGCTCCAAGAGAGCAGGCCATGTCTTGTACTTCTTTGTACTCCCTCACTGCACCTGCATCAACATCTTGCATGTAGTAGAAAATCTACATGTAGTTTAGATTTGGCCAGTCATCTCGTTCTGGACACTCACGGGAGAAATTCCTGTCTGGCTCAGTTTCAGGAACAGCTATGCACCCTCTGAGCAATTTGTTTCCTGTCAAGTTGTGGACATTGTGAAACTGACCAGATTCACTTCTCCTTCTGTGGCTAACAGAAATCCCAGGGAGGTGGTTCTGCGGCCAGCAGAGGGACAGACAACAGGATTGCCCCTGCTAGGGGATGCAGGCAGATTCAAGCCCTTCGAGTTTCTCATAAAATAAAAACTCACAGACAGAAAACAAATAAGATTGGAAAAGATGTAGAAATGATTTTTTAATCCGAGGAGTGGTTAAATTAAAACCAAGGCTCCACTTGGCAAGCAAATGGGACTTCATGATATGCAATTTGTAGCAGCTTACTCCTGGTTTGATTTTACAACTCGACATTCGCCACTTCCTTCTCACCCTCTTCTAGGCTATGCTATCCTGCTAGATTTTATGTATCTCTGTGAACCACCTTAAATCCTTTTTGGAAGAATTCTGAGCACAAATAAATAGATTCATTAAATTAAATTGTATTTGAGAAACCATGCTATCTCGTGCAGATGGTGGAATTACACAGTCATTGCTGATATTTCTCAGGTGTCTGAAAGCAGGTACCTAGAAAGGAATGCTTTTTAAGAGAACATATAAATGAGGACAGATGGTTGGCCCACCGGAGAGGACAGGAGGATCCTTAAGAGCATTTGGTCTTTAAATTTACTCTTCGCTGGGTTTAATGTGAGCCAAATTTCAGAAAAAGAAATGTCAAGGTACAAATGATATTATTCTAATACTTCATCATTTCTCTAATAACCTTTGAGTTGATCAATAGCTTAAACAGGTGTTTTGTTTTACTGGCCTGTTTTATTTTTCCTGCAGTCTAATTTGCTCTGGGCCGTTTCTGCTATTTCCTGCCCTTTTCCAGAACTTGGCTCAGCAGGCATAATGAAGGGAAGGGAATAAGTCCGTTCCACACTCACATTATTTATATTTATATATATTCATATGATTTCACATTCAGGTTTTCAGACCATTTGTCTAATGCTGATGGGTCTTTGAATTCCCAATGTTGGGAGAAATGTTTTTATCAGGAAAATAAATAACCAAAATAGAAATATGCATTTCTAGATTTGTAAGCCCTACCATTTATTTTATGTGAGTCCTAAATGCAGAATGCAGGAAGTTGATTTCTTCCTCCCAGGCAGGCTAAACCCCAGTGGCAGAAAAAATGGATATTGCATTTCTCTGGGGGACTACGTGAGGTTCACTCAGGGCTTTCAAACCCCACCAACCCTACAGGGGTCTCTGTTGCCTATGGGGCCCGAGTGCAGAAAGGTGGACACTAGACAGAGTTTTGGGGACAGGACTCTGATGAGCATCAGGCCCACAGGGAATGGCGACTGGTCCAGCTGATCCCTGAGGCTGATGCCTATCACAAAGGACCTTCTCCAAACCCAGCTCAGTCCTGGTCTCCGGGAAGTTAAAGTCACTGTACACTATCTCAAGAAACCACAATCATCAATGGATTCCCAGAGAAGAACTGGTGTCATCTTCAAGAATTTCCTGCAAAATCTAGAAGTGAGTTAACCAATAGTTCTGTGTTTCACCAATCACATTCACCTGGAAAATGTACCCAATGCCCCACCCTGGACCTACTGAATGACATCGCTAAGAGTGGGGCCCAGGGCTCTGCATTTTTAAACCCTGTCCTTGGTGATTTGGAGGTGCACTGAAACTTCAGAGCTATTGGCCGTAGGTGTGCTTGCCACTTGTGACTGAAATTCATTCTGAGCCCATGCAGAGAGTTTTCCTCCCCTGTCTGTGGCCCCAAATAGCGTGATATCACTTGTCTTTTAGAAAGATGAGTCAGAAAAGGGATGAGAAATGATGGAGGCGGGGGCGAAGAGAAGCGGGTGGGAGAGCATATGAAACCAGGTCAGGAGCCCCCCATAATGGAGTCATAGCCACAGTGTGCCTTTGTGCCAATCTAACTTCCAGGGCATTCCAGAAGCCTGCCCCACTCCCACCTCCTCCCTCCAGGCTCCTGCAGCCTGCTCTTGCTGACTACCACGGCTGCCTCCTATCTCTCTGCACAGTTACACATGGGGCATGAATACTTAAAGACCTCTGCCTCGCCCAGCCACAAACAAGAGAGAACGTTGTGGTTTTGGTTTTCTTTTTGTGTTCCTCCTCTCCGCCACAAGCTCTTCTCTGCAGGAGACTGGGGAGCCACTTACAATACATTCTGATTTTATTTTTATTTTTATTTTTCTGAGCTCCAGTTCAAATAATTAAAGTTGCCACCGGGGAGGGAAGGCTTGCAGTGGCTTTCATGTGCTCACTTGCTGTCAGACCTGCTCGAATCCACCCCGGCTTTGAGACACCCGCGGATGTGTCTGGCATTGCAGCCACTGGTAATAAAGAGCACGGGAGAGTGGCGGCTGACACCACCCCAGCCCCCTGCCTTTCTCACACCCAAGCAGCCTGAATGTCTCAACAAGCCCCGTGTGGTTTGAAATTCTATTTTATTTGAATAGCCTGCCTGTGACTAGAATAATTTAAACCATGTTCTCAGGCCTTCTGGGCCTACAGGGAGAAAAAGTGGACTTTCCTCATTTTCCTCCCCCTCCAAGGCATGGAAGCAGTTTTTCTTGTGTGAGCTGCAGAAGTGCAATTTGATCCAAAAGTGAGATGGGATCCCCCCAATTTGTGGTGGTCAGTTCCTCAATGCTGGTTTTCCTACCTGGCCAGAGCTGCAGTTGCCTTTCCCCTCTTCTCACACATACACATGTACACGCAAACACACACACACATACGCACATGCGTGCACACACCCTTTGGGATCTTGAGACACAGCCGAACCTTTCCACCCCTGACATCACCTCCAGCAATAAAAAGAATCAGGTTGGATTAGCTGTGGGGAGCTGCTGTGATCTAGGCAGAAGGTGACCAGCGGGCCCCTTCCACGTCTACATGGGCCTGGAGAAAAGGGGACCCATCCTTTGTGTCATTAAAACCAGCAAATGTAGCCCAGAGGGATGTGAGGGAGAAGACGCCATGGCCCCTGGAGTTGCCCTTGGCCATCCGTCCCTGAAGCCTTTCTCAAAGGAAGGCACCTGAAGGCAGGGAATTTTTCTGTAAATTGCTCTCTGGTTGATTTTGTAAGACTTTTCAGGGTGCTGGTGATCATCCCTGGAAACAGGCTCATCCTTCCCTCCAGCCTCTCACTGTGATGCAGAAGCAGGGAAGCCGAGAAGCAGGCTGTGTTGATTGGGCTTACTGAAGCTTGCCCCTGACCTCAGCAGCAGGCAAATAGGACTCTCAAGATGGGAAAAAGAGAAGAACTTTTCTGACTGCTGTGTTTTTAAAGTTTATTAAACTCAGTGACAAAATCTTCTGTGGAAAGTCAAGAAAAGGAGGATAAGAGTAAGGAAACTTAGTATCAGATGGCATGAGATCGAGGAAAAACAAAAGCAGAAGGGGACCTTCCTTTATCAGCCCCCACCAAACTCTCGACAGGAGTCAAGGAGGATGAGCAGAACTATTGAATTCAGCTCATTTCCCAGAGCCGATCCTAGGCATCAAGGGCTCCCCATCCAGATCATGAAATTTACCCCAAGACCCACAGCTAATAAACACAAGACCAAACCCAGATCTTAGGATTCTGAGTTTCATGCTCTTCCTGTCACACTGCCCTGCTGGGGACAGATGGAACCTTCTCAGCTTGGGGAGAGTTGATGAGAGCCTCAAAAGCATCAGAACTGGCATTACTCTCACCTAACTCAGAGCCCCACCACCTCGTCCCTGCAGGCAGAGGCAGAATCCCACTCCATTGTGTAAACAAAGAGTTCTCCACTTCGTCTCTTCACAGGCTGGGAGTAGTCACTGGGTCTAACTCCTGAGCCACCAAGGGGACACTGCCACTCACCTACAGGACTCAAATGGATTTTGTTCATTGGGTGGGCCTCATTCTCGGCCCCATGTGATCCAACTTACTTTAGCAAATCAGGAAGAAGAAGCCATTCCAGGAGGCCTCATGGGCTTGATTGCAAATAAAGTTGTTATTTCCTGGAGCCAGTTTACCTTCTGCATAGAACGGATGACCATCTAGGGAGAAGAATGTTGCATGCTTCCCCTCTCTGGGCTGACTGGTGGAAGAACAAGCAAGCCCCTATCAGAGCCCACCTGGGACCAGCCTCTCTGCCCGTGCATGGCCAAGCAATGCTACACTTTGCAGTGTTTGTAAAACCCTTTTCGTAAATAGTTGGAGACCAGTACCAAGCTAGAGAGGATTCCAGGGTAATGTTATCTCTACTGCCCTCACTAAGCCCAAGTCCCTTTGGTCAGGTATTTGGGGACCAAGATACTCGTCAGGCAGAGTTCCTGTGGATGTCCAGCCCCCAACTCATCTGATGCTGCGACATCTCTGCAGTGACAGAATGTGCCTGAATTGGGAGAAAGCAAGTCCAGCTCTAGGTGTCAGTGCTTGCCTAAATTAAGAGCAGATCCAGCTAGTCTGGCTGGGGATTGTTTTCACACATGCTGTTCTCTGCACACTCCTCTTCCTGCATTGGACACCACGGTCAGGACCCCAAGCTAGCATATGATCCCTCTAAGTTGTCCACTCTCTGCCCAGGAGGACATAATTTTGGGCCCAGCAGAAAGCACAGGTCTCCTCTGGCTCCCACAGGGTAACACTGATACCTAGAGCAAGTCGGAGCAGGGTGGTGGCTCCAGGTAGAGCTGCCTCCCTCCTGCCCCATAGCCCAACAGCCACGCCATCTCCTGTGACCAGAAGAATCCAGCTGGCTATGTGGGGCCAGTGCAAAAGGAGCATCACCAAGGCAGTGTGGTGCAGTGGGAAGGACAGGGCTTGAAGTCCCTTAGCCCTTAGAGGAAGCCCCCCACTTTCTAGCCTGGAGACCTTGAGCACAGCACCCCACTCTTCTCAGCTTCGGTATCCTCTCCAGGGCTGTCAGAAGAAACAAGTGAGGGGAGATATGAAAAATGCCTAGCCTGAATCTAGACCAAATTATGTGCTTAAAAATGGAACACGTGGTTTCTGCTACTCTGTTGTAGCCATTACTATTATTATCTTCTTATCTGACTTTAGTGATGATTCTGAGACCAAGGCTGGAGCCTGCCTTCTCCAAGGAGCCTGAATCTGGAGGGTTTGGCCTCTGCCCTGCCCTGGGTAGCCTGGCAATATGGCAACACCCCTCTCCCCACTATTGCCAGTGGAGAAGGGTGTTGCCCAGCTCAGTGGCTGGATTCAGAGGAAGTTTATGCTTTAACAGCAGCAAAGGGGCCCCTGCCGCCCCGTCCGCCATCTCCACCAGCTCCTCTCCCCAGACAGTGGGAGCTCCCTCCTCCGATCTGCCAAAAGTCCCTTTGCTCCACTGCCCCACCAGCAGACACCTACACAGAACAGTAACCCCATACCTTGATATAGTCCCAACATATTTACACAGGGGCCTTCCCCCACATCGCCCCCATCCCCCAGGGAAGATGATACTGTCACCCTTTTACAAATGGGGAGAGAAGGCTCAGGAAAGGACCCTAGGCCACACGCAGCTGGCCAGCAAGGCCCACAGTGTCCTCCAGAGGCAAGAGCATCGCCACTTTCCCCAGGGGAGCTCCTGAGAGTGGGACAGCTGCCGTCAACAAGGTCACCCAAGGCAGGGAGGAAGTCTGGTGACACGGCCCAGAGCAGAACATCATAAGCCTGACTTTTCTTTTACAAACCCCTTTTTTTAACTTAAAAATAAATGTCAATTCTGTATTTTATTCCTTAACATACCTATTTGTTGGGACACACAAACATGCCTCATTATTTACTACTGAGTGGCTAATGCTCCAGGAAGGTACACCCTGTTTGCCCTGTGGCTTTGGGTACCCCCAGGAAGAGCTGAGCAGCTATGTGCCCCCACTCTTAGAAGCACAGAGGAAGAGCTCCCACCTTCACTGCCTTTTTCGGAAGCCCCAAGGCCTCCCTACCTTTATGATCTCATTCCATCCCCTAGGTCGCAATTAGGCTCATAGATGGTGCATTTTGAACAGCACCTGCTCTGCCTTGGTTGGCCCTGAAGTCAGCTTCAACTCTGGTTGCCCCTCATCTACCCCATTAGTCACCCTGACCCTGGTGCTGAAACCTCAGGAGGGCTGAGCCCTGGCAGCTGCTAACACTGCCAGTGATAGAGACAGTAACCTCAGAAAGCCTTTAGCTGGGGTCTAGGCATCCGCAACTTTGTATTAGAGGGCAAGGACCTCTAATACAAAGGAGGAAGCTGCAGTGGTTCTCGAGGCATTTTCCAAATGGCTTTTTCCAAAGGCTCTCTACATGAGTAAGAGATTTGGGCCCCACTTCCAGTCTCTAATGACAACCATCCAGACACCTGTAATAACATCACTGTAATGAGAATCCCCTGTGTGTCAAAGGTTACAGCACCTCTCCACCTCCCATGGCTACCCTGTGAGTAGATAAAATCTTCCCTGTTCTGATGAGCCCCTGAGCCATGGCAACAAGGCACTTGACTGGCTGGATGCACACACAGACCCCGAGCAGGAGGGATGAGCGAGGGAGGGGCACTGAGGGTCCACAGTCAGGTGGTAAACCAGCAAGTATTGATTTCAAACCTGCCGTGTGGCCAGCCATGCGGGGAGACAGCCCACGGGAATCTGGGATCTCTTTGGGGTGTTTATTCTACAGAAAAGTTAAGAACACTTAGATTGAGTGTGAAAACTTCTGGTCTTCAGGTCACTTACAAATCACTTGGCTGTATTATGCTAAAAAGCAAGCCATTGTTCTTAATGAGGGTCCTCAAACGCCCTAGCTCTTTGCACCCTAGTAGAAAGAAGCCTTCACTTAGTCCAGAGCTGGAGAAATGGACCCTTAGTATCGGTAAAGTCAACTAAGGATGTAGTTTTCAAACATTAATTCCCTAGTATAAGGCTGGCACTGTGCTAAGCATTTCACCTACATTATCTCATTATAAAAAATTGTTATCCCCATTTACTGATACAGAAACTGAAGCGTAAAGAGTTTAAGTGACTTGCCCAAGGTCACCCTGCTAGAGGCAGAGTCATGATTCAAACCAGGTCTGCCCAACTCCCCAACGGAATCTGTAAATACTGGATTTGACTTAGATGGCCTGAGTTTAGATCCCAGCTCTGCCCCACTGAGGACCCGTATGACCTCAAGCAAGTGACTTCCTTTAATTTGAGAAAACAACAACACCAAAAAAAACCTTTTTAGTTGCTGCATAAGGTTGTTACCAGGATCAGAGGAAAATGTGAAAAGCCTTTGTCTTCTCTGCAAAGCTTGATGGATGGCAGCAATTATTATTATTATGATCCCTCATCTTATGTTACTCGCTACTCAGGCATGAGGAAGTTGCTGCTGCATAAATTCAGCCACTACTTGTGTTCTGATTTCTCCTCTCAGTCGATCAGCAACACGTGGGCAGGTCGGGAGCGTTATTTCACACAGTGTCCACATTAGCACCAGCAGGACATGCCCAATAAACCCACTTCGTTGATAATTAATTAATTAATTGTGCAGCCCCACCCCCACCCCCTGTGGTTGCAAGCATAACCCTCGTCCAGGATGAGAGCGAACAAGAAGACTCCTCAATGAGTCTCGAGGACCCAACAAATGACATCTTCCTGAGCTTTCTTAGCCAAAGTCATTCTTACCACAGCACCTAGAGCTAGGAAGTCACTGGAGCCCGGCATTCTATCACCACTGCCTGTTAAGTGGTCCACTCTGCCGGAGCACTTGCTAATGGCTACAGTAATCAACAGCAATTATAAATGCAGTCAGACATAATTAATGTAATACCTTTGAGCCATTCACAACTAATACCTCTCCCATTGCATGATGGAGCTGAGGTCTAGGAAGAATCACTGTCTCAGCCCCAGGGTGTGAATAGGATCTTCCTTGGCACTTGGCACAGGCTTGGTTCCCATTCAAAAGCTGTATGTTAATCACAGACCTCTCTGGCTCCCACTAGTGGTCATTGCAACACATTCATGTCGCCCATGTACGGGGGAACACCCCATTGAGAGCACACCCTCTCTCCAGCTATCAGGGAAAAATACTCCCCAGAGGGGTCTGGGCCCCCTGCAGATGCTCCTGTGCCCCACATCTACTTTTTCCAGTGGTGTCCATGAAGGCTGTGGGAATTTCATTGCCTAGAATCATCCTGTTCCCCAGCAGTCAGATTACAAAGCTACTCCTCCATGTCATCTCCATCACATACAGAGAAACTGAGGCACAGAGGAGGCCGTTTGCCCAGGATCACACCATGACAGCGTGACTGAAGAAAATACCGTCTTTTTCTTCCCATATGCCTGGAAAGATAATTCTCTAGGGAACCCAGAAAATTAAAAAACAACAACAAACAAAAACTAGACAGAAACTTTAACACAGCATTTTCACCCTGTCCTATTCTGTTTTTTGTGAACTGTTTATCTCTAACAAAGTGTCCCCTGCCTGCTCTTTCCCATGCAGGAGAAAGGAACTAACATTTATCAAATGTCTTCGCTAAGCTGGGCACTGGTCTCATATAATCTTATTAAAGCCTCATAATAAATATCTAAGCAGGGTACTGTTGACCCCACTTTATGGAAGAAGATGCCGAAGCTCTGAGATATTACGTGATACATAAAAAAATAGACCATTCTGTCTGATACCAAAGCTTGCGTTCCGTTCACAGCACGGTCCCACCGCATTCCACAGAAGCTCCCACCTTCCCTTGATCTCCCTCACAAAGCCTAGAGTACAGGCACAATAACTTGATTCTCCCCGAAGTGGGTAAAAACATAGTACTAGCTTTTACTATTTTCCAACATCAGAATCCTCTCTCACCACCTTTTTAATATAGCATTTATTATTTTCTCTGATTATAAAAGAACTTTATGTTCATTGTAGAACATTGGGAAAATGCAGGAAAGTATGAAGAAGAAAATTGAAATTGCCCAAAATCTTACCCCCCAAAGATATTGGTACATTTCCTTCTAGACAGATAGATTTAGACTTGAGCTTTGCTATAGAGAAAGGGTTTATATAATATAAATATAAACATTCTGTGTCTTATTTCTTATTTAACATTACATTTTCTCATATCAATATTAGTCTTCATAAACATGCTTTTAAAAGCTGCATACTCTAAATTAATTTTATTCTTTTTGTTCTAGTTATCAAAAGTCAGATATTCATTGTAAAAAAAATTGGAAAAGAAAGAAAAGACCACAGAAGAAAAAAAAAAAACTTGTAACTTTATAACCTCACCAGCCAGAGATCCCAAGGTGATTATTTTTGTATGTAGCCTTCATGTTTTTAGAAAGAGGCATATGGATGTCCCCTGGTGTTCCCTGGCTTCTACATAATCCCTCAGAAAGGTGACATTAAGGGGTATTTTCAAGAGGGATCCTGATCTTTTAAGTATCCTGCAAGACCAGGAATCCAGCATTTCTTAAGCCTCCATAATTGCAAGCATTTGCCAGAAACATGTTTTATTTGCTTGTTATCAAAAATCTGCATCTGGCCAGCTTCTTGCTGTGCTGGGTTGATTTGTCATTAGGCTATTTATAGCTAGAGAGTTGGTGTTTCATTTTTCCAGGTGAACTAGAAGATGGTGAACAAAAACACTGGATTTTGCAGTGAGTCAGTATTCTCAGCTGAAGTTAAGAAGATACCACATTGAAACCAGGGAAGTCAAAATTACCAGTTCACACTGAGAATTACAACCCTCTGGCACCCTATATTGAGGGAGAGCCTGAACCCCCATACAGAGATGTTCCTGATGACAATTCCAATCCCAGTCATCCAACAGAGACTGGATAGGGAATACCCAGGGAGTACCCCCACCATGCAAGCTCATCTTTGAGCATCTCTGTTAAAAACGTGTTTCCTTCTCTTGAAGTGAAATACACACTACAGCATCTAGCCTTGGTTTTGTCTCTACTATTGGAATTCATGCAGGTCTTCAGAAATTTGAAGAAAGATAGCACCTCCCCCCTCAGAGCATTTCCTACATTTAGGGGTGTTGCATGCAGAATAGATATTATTTGATGTCACTGAGTCTCTTTTGAACACTGCGGGCTAAGTATCATTACAGTATTTTCTATGGGTTGAAGGGATTGTCCTGAAGCTGCCACGAGGTATGCATAGCAAACATGGGGCATATTCAAGACATAAAATTGCAATAATTACCTCTGGTGGAGGAATGGGCCATGAGAGAAATAATAGCATTAGGCCTAGCCACAATGCCGTTACGGCTTTACATACAGGACTTTAATTAATCAAATGACAAACACTGGTACCACATAATTGGAAAGTCTATCAGTCCCTTCCGAGAGGCAGGAAAAAATGGCCCTTGTGAAAGCGCTGGCTGGAACCAGAAGATATAATTGCTGGTGGCGTGCTCCTGGTGTTGTCTCTACTCACTTGTCTCATTTGCTGTCTGCATATAAAAGAGTTTATTAGTCAAACACTGCCATTTATAACCTATATCTACTAGGATGTGTCTAGAAGGATCAAACATTTTATTGTTACTGGCATCAGCAAGTGTTATTTCCCATAAATATAATTTAGGATTTGTATCAGATTTCCCATATTTGTGTGAATACACACACACACACACACACACACACACACACACACACACGACTGTTAATTGTCTGGTAAGGACAATGGTTGTAAATGCACTCAAATTCACTAGCTCCCTAATTTCTCCAGCACAAAAGTATTTCTAGGATAAGATCTTGTTAAAATATAAATTCTGATTCAGAAGAGCTGGGGCAGGCCCTGAGACCCTGAATTTCTAATAAGCTCCCAGGTAGCGCCCACGTTGCTGATCCAAAGACCACAGGTTGAGCAACAAAGATCTGGAAAATCTCCGCAATATGTCCCCAAAGCTTTAAGGAGTACCATAATATATCACACGGGCATTGCACTCCATGTATGGTAGAAAGAACACAGAGCATATTGTGGACTCCAGGTCTGCAGCCTGTGGGCTTAGTGCTCAGGGGTGACTGACTTAATCTCTCTAAGCCTTCAATTCTGCATCTGAAAAATGGATGGAATAATATCTACATGAACAGATGTTGTCAGTATACAGTGAGATAAGCCTACGTGCAAGTGCCTAGTTCAGCTTCCTGGCATTCAGTAAAGAGTCAATTAACCAATGACTTCATATCCTGTAGGCCAGGGGTCCCCAACCCCCAGGCCACGCACCAGTACTGCTCTGTGGCCTGTAAGGAACCAGGCCACACAGCAGGAGGTGAGCGGCAGGCAAGTGAGCAAAACTTCATCTGTATTTACACCCACTCCCCATCCCTCCCTCGCATTACTGCCTGAGCTCTGCCTCCTGTCAGATCAGCGGCGGCACTAGATTCTCATAGGAGTGCGAGCCCTATTGTGAACTGTGCATGCGAGGGATCGAGGTTTTGTGCTCCTTATGAGAATCTAATGCCTGATGATCTGTCGCTGTCTCCCATCACCCTCAGATGGGACTGTCTAGCTGCAGGAAATAAGCTCAAGGCTCCCACTGATCTGACATTATGGTGAGTTGTATAATTATTCCATTATATATTACAATGTGATAATAATAGAAATAAAGTGCATGATAAATGTAATGTGCTTGAATCATCCTGAAACCACCCCCCAACCCCCAGTCCCTGGTCTGTGGAAAAGTCCTCTTCCACAAAACTGGTCTCTGGTGTCAAAAAGGTTGAGGACCTCTGCTATAGGCCACCCAGAATAGGTCTTAAGATGGAATTCTAAGGGTCTTTTTGGACCAGAACTTTGACTGCCAAGATCAAGCTGGGTATACTTGGCATGGGTATTTACATAAAATGATATCAAGGGACCTCTTTAACCAAGGACTGCGTAAGGGAAATGAAGGTCTTTGAGAGGGACTTGAGCCTGCAGTCTGCTCTAGGAACCACATACAGTGAGTGCTGTCTAATATTAGCCACATGTGATCAACAAGGAATACTCAGTAAGAACTGATACCAGGCCTCCGGGTCTTCTAATTAAGAAACTGGTAAAAACCTTATCTTGCAGATCCAAGAGGGTACTTCTAGCCCCATATACATCCTCAGGTGATTCCTGCTCAAGGGGTCTCTCTCACTCTCTCTCTCTGTCTCTCTCTCTCTCTCTCTCTCTCTCTCTCGGTTATTCTCAGTCTTTTTCTGGAGGCGATGTTACAGCCCCAAGAAGGCCCTTAGCTGATGGCAGCAGACTCCCGGCTGCAGGAAAATAGCCCCCTCTACACCTTGGTGATGGTGGGCACATTTTAAGCCATTTGTAAGTTATTAAGAATTGCCTCTTACTCAGAGTCCAAGATGAAAATGGACCCCTCACTGAGTGGTCCAGGCACTTCCTGCACTAAGTAGCCCAGCTCCCCAGAAGTCTCTACCCAGGCTGCACTTTAGAATCATGCGGAGAAATTTTAAAATCTGCCGATGCCCAGGACCTACCCACATCTACTTAAATCAGAGTTGCCGGAGTGGTGCCCAGACATTGGTCGTCTGGAAAGCTGATTCTAATTTGCACTCCAGGTTGAAAACCACTGGTTTCACCATGTCATTCACAATATCACAGGAGTTCTACTTCCACGTTCTTCATCTCATACTTCATAATCCCCTTTTGAGGCAGGCAGGGAAGGTGTGGTGGTTATTATCACAAGTTTGTCTATAACAAAATACAGGTTCAGAGGAGGTAAGTGGTTGGCTTAAGGTCACACAGTTAATACACATTGGCCTTGAAGCACAGACTCCAAGTTATGCCATAGTCAGCAGACAAGAAAAGAGGATGGTTTGACAAGCCGCTGAAGAATGAATGTTGATGCAAAGGGCAGGTGGTTCCAGTGCATTCTGGAAAGGTCACGGGATGAGTCACAGGAGCACAGGGACAGGGATTTGACATCAGGCCAGAGATTCTGCATTTCTTTTTTCTTTTTCTTTTTCTTTTTAGACGCAATCTCGCTCTATTGCCCAGGCTGGAGTGCAGTGGCACCATCTCAGCTCACTGCAACCTCCACCTCCCAGGTTCAAGTGATTTCCTGCCTCAGCCTCCTGAGTAGCTGGGACTACAGGCACCTGCCACCACACCCAGCTAATTTTTATATTTTTAGTAGAAACAGGGTTTCACCATATTGGCCAGCCTGGTCTCAAACTCCTGACCTTGTGATCCGCCCACCTCAGCCTCCCAAAGTGATGGAATTACAGGTGCGAGCCACCGCGCCCGGCCAGATTCTGCATTTCTAACAAGGTCCCAGGTAACACCGATGCTACCAGTCTGAGGACCACACTCTAAGCAGGAAACCACTGACTGGCTCTTAGAGGCACAATGTGGAAGAAACTAGGATTATGACTACAGGTGAGAAGTAGGCCAAGGGAAAGACATAGGCTCTGGACTGCTTGTATCATTTTTTTTCCTAGATTCAGGGGGTACACACGCAGGTTTGTTACATTATGCAATAGCATAATGCTGGGGTTTGGGCATCTATTGCACCCATCGCCCAAATAGTGAGTTTACTACCCGGTAGGTAGTTTTTCAATCCTTTTCCCCCTTCTTCTCTCCCACCTTTTGGAGTCCCCAGTATCTATTGTTTTCTTCTTTAAGTCCATGTGGACTCATTCTTTAGCCCCCACTCATAAGTGAGCACATACAGTATTCGATTTTCTGTTTCTACATTAACTCACTTAAGATAATGGCCTCCAGCTGCATCCATGTTGCTGCAAAGAACGTGACTTCATTCTTTTGTATGGCTGTGTAGTATTCCATGGCATATATGTACCACATTTTCTTTATCCGATGCACCATTGAGGGACACTTAGGTTGATTCTATGACTTTGCTATTGTGAATAGTGCTGCAGTAAACATGTGACTGCAGGTGTCTTTATGGTAAAATGATTTATTTTCCTTTGGGTATATACCCAGTGGTGAGATTTCTGAGTTGAATGGTAGTTCTGTTTTTAGTTCTTTGAGAAATCTCCATACTGTTTTCCACAGCAACTGAACTAATTTACATTCCAACCAACAGTATATAAGCATTCCCTTTCCTATGCATCTTCACCAATATCTTTTCTTTTTTTACCTTTTAATAATAGCCATTCTGACTGGTGTGAGATGGTATCTCATTGGTTTTGATTTGCATTTCTCTGATGGTTAGTGTTGTTGAGCAGTTTTTCATATGTGTATTGGCTGCTTGTATGTCTTCTTTTGAGAAGTGTCTATTAATGTCCTTTGCACAGACAAAGGGCAAAGGTGTTATTTTTAATGAAGTTATTTGGTTTTTTCTTGATTTGTTTAAGTTCCTTATAGGTTCTGGATATTAATCCCTTCTTGGATGCATAGTTTGCAAATATTGTCTCCCATTCTGTAGGCTGTCCATTTACTCTGTTTATAGCTTCTTTTGTTGTGCAGAAGCTGTTTAGTTAGGTCCCAATTGTCAATTTTTGTTTTTGTTGCATTTGCTTTTACGGTCTTAGTCATAAATTCTTTGCCTAGGCCAATGTCCAACCGCTGTTGAGCCCAAGTCACAGATGAGCATGATCAACAGAAGAATGTGATAGAAATATACAAGAGAATTCGGAAGAGAGAAAGAGTGGAGAGGGAGAGGCACTTTTGGAGACTCTGAAGAGTTCAAAGAGTTATAAAGGACATGGGCACTCTATTTTGCTAGAGTAATAAGGAAATTATCTAGCAACCAGGTTGAAAGAATTTAAAGAGAGAATGAGCAACAAGGAACTAGAGGCAGCAGTTACATCCCAGCCGTTCAAGATGGAAGCATCTGAATGGGGCAAAGAAATGGTTACAAGCCAGAGGAGCCCCGAGGATCAAATAATGGATATTTCTCCAGAATGGGTGAATCTTGATCTTATTTGTAGACAAAGGAGCCAAAAGATTGACTCTGAGATGCTGGGGAAAGGAGGGAAAGGAGGGCAGTAACTAAAAGCAAGGACTGGGGGAGAGAAAATGAGCAGGGCTAACATGGAAGATAGTGAAGGATGCAGCTTCCTCTAAGAGAGAAAAGGAAAAGAAAGGGGGATAAATAAACACTTGGCCCACAAAAAAGTGAGAAGGAGGCTGAAGGAGATTGTACCTGACATAGCAGATCTTTCTCAGTAAAGTAGAAATCAAATCAGTGGATTAGGAGGTGGGCACCAGGGGGTGAGAGTGTCAGTATGAGAGGGAGAGTTTGAAACACCCATTGTACTATGTGTGTCCAGAAATCAACTGTGGAAATCAAGAGAGAATGAACAAGTACCACCTCACATCCAGGGCATTGAGACTCAACAGTCTGAATTCATGGAAGTTCAAATTAGCAATATTCTGCAGCCAAGGAGCAAAAGGAGAAAGCATGCGTCAAGCATGATCCCAAGCTAGGCATCGCATGGCATGGGGTGAGAGCGGAAAGGGTTTACAGTTAGCAGGGGTGGAGCTGAAATTTCCAATCATGGCATCCAGCTTGTACAAGAAAGCTAAGTGAGGCCAGAAAAAAAATTAACAGATTCATTCATTTATCCTAGGAGGTCTCAATGGAGATGCATATTTGCTACCCAGGATATGGAGAAATGGGAAAGGTATAAGTGAAGAGTCTGCGGTTATAGACCAGGCTTACGAGGTCCAGGGTCTCAGAAGTAGATCAGTACCTGGGGGCCCCAGTGCCCCAGTGTGACCTTATTAGTGAAGGGTTTGTATGCAAGAAAGTGGGAAGTTTGGGGCTGCGATGAGTCATGGTTCTTAACCTCTTCAATCAAGTTGTGAGGCAACCATATATCAAGGACTGGAAGACAAAGGAATGGTGATTTACAAAGAAGCAGGTATTCAGAGAGAATCAGTGAAAAGGGGGTACCTTTACTCTGATGAAACTGCCAGTTTGCCATAAGACATATTTTACCTTTCTTTCTACAATAGCCACCATTTTTTCTCACAGGATTATTTTGGGCAATGATATGATGTAGTTGTCCTAGGTTTTTAAACACAAAGACATTTTAAACACAAAGACCAGAAACCTTGTTTATAGTATATCCTACCTCTGAATATGACTGTACTTAAACTTTCTTAGAAAGGCTATTAGCTACAATTCCCTTTCAAATGTTTAGGAACAATGCCACAGAACTTTTTTTTTCTTTTTTTTTTCTTTTTTTTTTCTTTTTTTTTTTTTTTTGAGACTGAGTCTCTCTGTCACCCAGGCTGGAGTGCAGTGGCGCGATCTCAGCTCACTGCAAGCTCCACCTCCCGGGTTCACGCCATTCTCCTGCCTCAGCCTCCCGAGTAGCTGGAACTATAGGCACCCGCCACCGCGCCCGGCTAATTTTTAGTAGAGACGGGGTTTCACCGTGGTCTCAATCTCTTGACCTCGTGATCCGCCCGCCTCGGGCTCCCAAAGTGCTGGGATTACAGGTGTGAGCCACCGCACAGAAACTTTTAATAAAGACACAATGAAAAACAGACAATTGTAACTTCCTTTTGGCAAAGTGGGCATCCTCTTTGAAAGATGCCCATATTAAAAGATCTTGGTATGTAGATTTTTGTCTGGCCTTTGCCTGCCAATGGCCACAGGTATCAAGTCATTGGGTCTTTAGTTAGCTGACATGTGACATGACACCATTCAAATGAGATTATTAGAGTCTTTGGGGAAGAGATAAAAATCTATGATACCTAAATCACTAAAAGAAACTGAGTCACAAAATCATTTGTCCAAGGTCACAAAATAAATTGGGGCCACAGGCAAGAATCCTTGGCTACTCTTTAGGAAGTTCATTTACTACCCCATTGATCTTGATATCACCTCACGGGTAGAATCTTATGAAAGGTAGGATGATAACATCAACCTGAACAAAGTTCCAAAACTGCCCATCAGTTGTCCCTGCCTAAGAAAAAAAATTAACAGATTCATTCAGTTATCCTAGGAAATAGGATACTTGAACTTCATTGAAAGCCTCTTGGTGAGACAGGTGGTGGGCATCCAGCTCTTCTCACCAGGCTGAACTCAGCTGAGTCTCTGACAAGGTCCTTGAAGCTTCAGTGGAGAATTCCAGAAAGGGGACCTTTCAGCAATCATACCTTGTCCTCTGACTCTTCTCGTCCTCACAGCTCCGAATGTCCTGGCTCATTCGTGGAGTCTTGAGGGGAAACGTGTCCTTGGTGCTAGTGGAGAACAAAACCGGGAAGGAGCAAGGCAGGATGGTCTGGCATGTCGCCGCATATGAAGGCTTGAACCTGTGGCAGTGGACGGTGTTGCCTCTCCTCGATGTGTCTGAGAGGTAGGCTCTGTGCATCTCCCCCAATACCCTTCTCCTCTATCAGCTAAAATGCAAAGGAAATCATGCCTTCTCTTTCCCGGTGCCTTTTACCCAAGACGCACATGCAGATGTGCCCACGCACTGATATGTGTGCATATGCTCACACACACACACACACACACTCTCTCTGCAGGTTACACACTTTCTGCAGTTTACAAGCTTCTCCAAGGGATGAAGAGGCTACTTAACACTTGTCTCAGGACCACTGGTATGGCCTGGTTGGCTACCCCCAGTGTCTGTAGGAAAAATAAAATTGAACAACTCACATTACTCCCAAATAACAGTTTGGTTTTACATGTATATAGCATGTTCTCTTATATGATGGACTTTGCCTTACTTTCCCATTTAACTTTTATTTTATCCTTATTGACAAGAAAACCTGCAAGGTAGGTAGGACAGGCCTTATCATCATTTACCACTCCTGTCCTGTTATAAGGGGAGAAACAGAATCAAAATGGTGAAGTGCCAGCAATTTGGAATCAGAATTGGGACTGGTGCCCAGGCCCGACTCCGAGTCCAGTGCTCTCTGTTGAGTCAGGTCCTGAGGCAGATTGATAAGGAGGATGGCAAATTCTTCAGTAAACAGAGGAATGCTTCTACTTGGGGTCTTGGTTCCTATTTGGGCTCTATCACTAATGGCCTCTGTGACTTTGAGCAACATCCTTGACTTCTTTGGGCCTCAGTTTCCTCACCTTTAAGCTGAGAGGTTTGAACTAGAAAATCATTAACTCCACGTGGCTCTGCAATGGAGCAGGAACCATGGAGTGTTCGCTGCCACGTGTCTCCCAGGATGGCACTATTCTGCCACCTGCAGTCAGCCTGGAGCAAGCCGTACTTGAATAAAGATGGCCCTGCATGGCAGCACTCATGTGACCCTGCCGTATCATCCTGAACCATCATGGTGGGTGCTGATCTGTTCCAGACAAAAGAGGGGTGAGGGTCCATTTCTATAAAGGGGACAGATAAATGGATCTGGATGGGGGAGAGCGATCTTTTATGGGCTAAAAGTCAACCCTTACAACCCAGAGCAGCCTCTGCCTGAGACTCCTAAAACACATTCAAATTACCATCCTCGTGGATCCTCCTTCAAAAAATGAGGGCAGAGGGCTCAAGGCAAGGTGGAGGGTGATGCTAGTTGGCATGCAGCTTTGTAAGTGTAAAGCTGGTTTCACATTTTTTGCCCAAACCCCACAGTCTGCTATGTCCAAGGGCTCATAACTACATCAGTGCTGTCAAAGGATAAAGGCGTTGTCCTCACTCTGAGCACTAGCTACCCACTCCTTCAGAAGTGTGTGGGTTAAAGATCAAAGCCCAAGGACATTCCAAGGATCAGTGACCCCAGGACAAATGGGTTTAAGTGGAGAAAGGAGGAAGTGTGAGCTCTGCCTACTATAGTTTAGTCTTTTGTCTTTGGGGATTGTGGAGCTGCATGCAGTTGGTGGAGAACAGGAGGGTGGTGAAAGATTCCTCCCTCCTGGGAGAGGTGAAATTAATTCAGATGAATCAAAGAGTTTTTTTTCTCCTCAATCCAGCAAGTCTTCTCTCTTTCATAACTACTCCAGGGGATTTAAAGCAAGTAAGATATTGATTCTGTTCACTCTCATCCTCTAGAGTTTCATTCGAAAGAGACTTTATTCTCAGCCTCCTTCTTCCCTGTTAAAGGCTGTTTACCAGACTAACATTTCCAATATTGATACTGAGACCAAACTGTCCAGTGGGGATTCAGACAAAAGACAGCTTGGTTTGATGATGCCTTGTGACCTAATAAGTGTACAGTTACAGAAAACAAGAGTGCTTCCATTCGCTGGGAGCCTGCATACCACTGACATGCTCTGAGGTTGGAAGCTGCCCCCTCAGAGGTACAGATGATATGGGAAGCATCAAGACCCAGAGGTAAAAGGTACTGAAGGAAAATGAGGTGCAGCAGTTTTCATTCGCTAAAATCAAACTAGACTGTAGATGTGACTGGCCCCCAAAAAACTAAAGAAGCACTCTGGATGAAAGGGCAGAGGCTTTGGAATCAAATAGTGCCAAGTTTGAAAACTGACATGGTCACTTACTAGTTGTGTGACCTCAGCCAATTACTGAAGCTCGCTGAGCCTCAGTGTCCTCATCAGTAAAATGAGGATAATAACAGTATAATTTCACAAGATTGTTATGAGACTAAATGAAATGACTATTGAAAGAGTCTACACAGAGTAAGTATTAATAGATTTTATTTTCTGCATCTTTCAGTTATTTGGCCTCAGTAATAATTTATTAAACACATAGCACAAATCACAACCACTGATCTTCCAAGTCAAGCCATGTTCTATAAAACAGACAACACAGTCTCCTCTTAGTGCTGAAGAAGTAAAGTGCTTGGTTAATGGCCTGATCCACACTAAGTGCTCAACTACTAATAACTATAATATAATAATGACAATATCTCCCCACCTAATGCCTCAGAAGGGTCTGGGATGGCCGATTTAGCAATATAACCAGTCAACCAACCCTTAGATAAAGGTGGGCTTCTTATGAATTTGTTTTCACAATGCTCTGTTGACTCTTTATAAGGAGAAGTCACTGATGGAGGAGCAAGAAGCATACTCTTCCCTCTTCCTTCAGGGAGAGTCAACTATAGCTGCCCAGATTGCTAGAAGATGAAAATGGGAGAAAGGAGAAGGTAGAGGAAGACATAAGCAAGGAAAATAGAAAAATAGAATGGATAAAAGACAAAGAAAAACCAACTCTCTTCCTCCCACCTCTGAGGTAGGCAGTAACACCTGGCGCCACCCGCCCTACATCCCATGAAGCTTCCTTAGGCAGCTCCTGGCTTCAGCTATTCAGCACCTGCCTTGTGGACAGCTCCCCAACCCTGACCCTTGGAAGCGGCAATAATTTTATTCCCTATGCTGTCCCAAATCACCTCTGCTCCCAGGTTCCTCAACCTTCACACATTACAAAATTTTTAAAGCAACTTTATTAGGGCTTAGAGGTTAGCACTTAAGAGACTCTGGGCTGTAGTCACTGGTATTGTCCCTGGCTGTTACATGAAATATAAATCTGACCATTTTCCTATTTTGGAAATCCTTCTGTGGCTTCCTGTGGCTTTTGGGATACCTTTCAAACTCCCTAATAAGACCTTTGTTAAGCCCATGTGTGATCTGTGCAGCGCTAATTTCACCAGCTGCTTCTTAAACCATTCTTTCTCTCTCAGTCTCCCCTTCCTTCCACTCTGTTGTACCATCATACATTCTTACTTCTAGGCTTTTGCAGTTGCCATGTTAAAGGCGTGTTAAAGTTAAAGGAAGACCTTAATGTTCTGCCTTTACCTTCCATCTCTCTAAATACTACTCTTCCTTCACTTAAAAACAATTATCCCCAGACACCTATACTCTATATGTACCCACAATATATTCTCATGGCTCTTGAAACATCCCTATAATAATTTATCACTCTTTACTATCTTTTTTATATCTGAATATACAAACTAACAAGGCAGGGATTGTGTGTGTCTTATAATTCACTGCTTCCTGAATCTTTAGTACCATACTTAACACGTAGTATGCCCAATAAATATGCATTGACAGAATGATGTATTGAGGGAAATTGCATATACTTTCAAATTCCAGTTGAATAAACTGAGAATTTCACTTGATGGAATCTATCTAATATTCCTCCTCTCTTCAATCTGTGTCCGACAAAACAGATATGATTGCTTTATAATAAATACTACTGCAAAGTGTTCTGTATATCAGAGCAACACCTGTGTCCCATCAGATGAACCAAAACAGCGTTTGTTACTCTGTGACAAGGCATTATCTTTAGGGACTTGCCTGGTACCTGTGCTTTCTTTGTCTCTGGTCACATTCCTGTTGGAATCACTTCATAAGAAAGACTTTGATCCTAATTGGGTGCCCTGGTCCTTGTGATAGAGAGAACTAGAGTTGTGCACTTGAGAGAAAAGAGCTCTAGTCAGATTGCCCCCACCACACAGTAGCCCTCGGGAAGGCTCGGTGAATATGTCATAGGTACATAAAGCCTGGTGACAGGGAAGCATTGATCCATGGAATGATATTTCTTCTGTCCACTTATAAACATGTAAAGCGATAGAAGGAATGTAATAGTCTGTCATCATTACAGAATTAAGTTAACTGTACAACCATAGTATAACGAGTAACAAGAAAAATCTCTAAGAGCAATGCCTAAGATGTTTTGAGCAGTGGCAACGTCCTCCGAATACAGATAAATGCTCTCAGGGTAATTATGAAGGACAACACCAATTCAAATATCGGCTTGATGTGTGCTTAAAAGTTATCTCATTACTTTACATCCACCTCACATAGCTACTTTTCCTCATCCTCTCCCCACTTTATCAGCCCCACCTCCCTCATTCAATTGCTGCTCTTTCTGCTGGAATTAATTCTACCTTTTCTCAAAATAGAATAAAGGCAAGTTCTCTCTCCTGATTCTAATTGTCAATCTCTTGCAGAGATATTCCCCTAGTTTTTCCTCTCTATATATATCTTACTAAATTAAACACAATGTTCACACGCCATCCTAAGCTTTGACACGCTTACAGAGAAGAAGCCATGCTAAGTTCAACTCATTATGAGATGGATTTGGAAACACCATGGTTCAAATCATGTCCCACAAATCACTGCAATTGTACAGTACAGTCAAATATAAAGTACACAACTTATCACACCTGTGCAGGCTCCATTCCTCAGCACTATCATTATAAAGGCTTTTAGCCGTACACTATATACATAGTCTAACAAGAAAAATTGTTCCTTCTGGAGATATTTAGATTTCCTGTTCCCTTTGCATCCTTTGTCCTAAACAACAAGTGGTGTGTTTCACCAATGCATCTTTCAAATGAGATGGGTTAAACTGAGAGTTATGTCTTCATGCATTTAGACCAGAAACTCCATAGAACCAAGATTTTTTTCCTATTCAATTTTTATCACTGACAGAATTCTCATTTTATATGGGATGCTGTCAATAACAACACTCTCCCTTTGTGTAGCATCTGTCTGTGATGAGAAAGGCATTAGAAGAGCATTTTTTATTACTTGTTCTTATCTGTGTAGAGAAGTAGTAGATTTCAGTGAGTGGAAATCCAGAGATTTCCAGTAAGCCTCAGTTTGCAGGTCTAGACACACCCCTAAAAAAGTTCTGTTTAATTCACATTTCTGTAAATTGAATCACAGCATCCTGATAAAGCCATTCAAGAGTTATAAATGATGATTAGAGCTAGCATTTATTGAGTGCTTACTGCCTGTCAGTCATGTAACAAGTACTTAACATGCATTATCTAATTTCATCCTTAAAACAACCCCTTGGGGTAGATATTATAATTAATCCCCTTTTTAATATGAGAAATCTGAGGGCTATGGAGGTTAAATAATTTTCCCTTAACCCTTAGGCTGGTCTGCCTCCTATATACTGCCTGAGGAAATGATGCATGGGGCTTGGCATGTAGCAGAAACTTGAAAAACAGTAGCCATTGTTGTTGTTTTTTAGTTTTTTTAATTTAATTTTTAGAGACAAGGCGTCACTCTGTCACCCACGCTGGAGTGGAGTGGCATGATCACAGCTCACTGCAGCGTCAAACTCCTGAGCTCAAGCAATCCTCCTGCCACAGCCTCCCTGGTAGCTAGAACTACAGGCGTGCACCACCATGCCTAGCTAATTTAAAAAAAAAAATTGTAAAGACAGGGTCTTGCTATGTTGCCTAGGCTGATCTTAAACTCCTGGCCTCAAGGGATCCTCTTGCCTGGGCCTCCCAAACTGCTGGGATAACAGGCAGGAGCCATCGCACCTGGTCGATAGCCATTGTTATTAACAAAATATTTAGGTTCTCGGTTATTTTTAGGCCACATCTCTTATTCATTTCACGTTAGCTTACTGCTTTCCCTTTGCTTCAACCAGCTCCTGAAATTCATCATAGCAATTCCCACCACCACCTCCTACTGCAGACCATTCCCCGCACGGCCCCTCCCTGCCTGCCTCTCCTCTCAGGCTCACAGCTGGAGTCTCCCCTTATCCTTCCAGACCATTGTGTCCCCTCTCCAGGTGCCTCCCACTCCGGCATGCCTTTGACTATCCCCACACCATGTGTTTCCTCCCCAACACTAGAGCACAGTCTCTGATAGGCATTTTTAATTTGCAAATCTATTAATGTACCAAGTCTAACCAAGGCATAAAAATAACCTTCAGTTATACTGTACATTTAACAAATCACCCTTTCATTGAGAATAAAGTTCACTGCTGTAAGGATCAACAGGAGACACCAGCCACAAGGTTGGTACACTGCGCTAAATAGAGCCCTGCTTCATCTTTAGGAGCACATGGCCCAGGGGTGCCCCCCACGTCTGCTCTTGCCCTCCTGCCTGTCTGCCCCTCCTAGGAGCATTTTCATCTGTAACTGCTCTGCCTCTAACTCCACCTCAGGAAAAAGGGATGCCTATGAGGAGGAGCAGACATCACTTGCCTACTGACCTTCTGCTGAACAAGCTGGCTGACAGTCCCAGCAGCTCCTGCGCCTCCTCACTCTGCCCACGTCTCCCCATCCACGGCAGCCCTGTGCCCCCTTCCAGGGTGCTTGGCTCCTTCACAACACGAGGTTCTCACTCAGGCCCACATCTGAGCAGCTAGGGTAGATGTCATTCCCTATTTTCAGCTGAAAAGACAGAGGCCCAGAGGGGTTTAAGAACTTGCCATCAAACATAGAGGCCTCTCTGTGGAGGTCCTTCCTCCCCTCGTTTCACTTCACCAGACAGCATCCTGTGAAGGTTTCCAAGCATGAAATGTACAAACCTCCAAAATCCCCTGAGGCATTATGTCAACCAACATTTACTGCAGTGTTGGGTGCCAGGTGATGGGCACACCCAGACAAGCAATACAGCCCCAGCTCTCAATCGCCATCTAATTAGGGAGGCTGGCAGGAAGACAAGACCACGGCATCACAGAACACGAGTCCTGGGAGCTGGAGCAGAAGGGGCCCAGTAAAGCCCCAGCTGTTGGAGCTCCTTGCTTCCCAACAGGCACCTGTCTGGTTGCCAGTGGTGAGTCCTCCCTCTGCTGGGCATTCCCACATGAACAGAAGCAGAGAGTAATGACTACCACCCCAGGTAGACGTGCATTTGTTCATCCACTCTCAGCAGACACATGCCAGGAACTTACCCCAGAGTAGACCTGCAGGCTCCAAAGTTGGAAATGGGGCAGAAGGGAGAGGAATGTCTCAACTGCCTCTCACGAGGGGAGTTGAATTGTCCTGATGCCATATATATATATACTCAGGCAAAACCAATTCGTTCACATGGTGAATGAAGAAAACAAACGGTGCTCTCCACTCATGACCTGCTGTGGCAGCACAAGTGTCCCTTCCTGGAGCTGCAGGGGCTAGGGACGTTGACATGCTTATTGGCATTAGGCTGAGTCAGTTCTTTGAACTGGGAGAAAATGGTGGTCTCAGAGGCAATTATAAGCCATGCAGGGTAAATTACATTGACTAAACCTATCAAGTCTTTCCCCAGGGGGTTCAAAACACTTCAAGTGCACACTATGCTTTATTCTCCTTACCTTGATAATAAGGGAGGTGGGAACAGAGTCCCTGGCTTCATCAGCAGCCTGCAAGGCTGAGGGGACTGGCAGGGCTGGGGTCCCACCTGGATCCCATGGCCTGTGCCTCTTGGGGCCATAATGATCGAGGACAAGAGAAGAGGGATGGCGTTCTCACTGAACCAAGCATCTGTGCCCATTTGTCTTCATCATTGTAAGTCAGATTTTAATGTCCTCAGTTTATCAATGAGAAACTATGACTCAGAGTAGTTTAATAATCTGTCCAGAGGCACACAACTAAGAAGCAGAAAAGTCAGGATTCAAAACACAATTTTCTTTGATTTATTTTTATTTATTTATTTATTTATTTTTTGAGAGGGAGTCTCCCTCTGTCACCCAGGCTGGAGTGCAGTGGCACCATCTCAGCTCATTGCAACCTCCACCTCCTGGGTTCAAGCGATTCTCCTGTCTCAGCCCTCCGAGTAGCCGGGCTTACAGGCATCCACCATCACACTTGGCTAATGTTTGTATTTTTTAGTAGAGACGGGATTTCACCAAGTTGGCCAGGCTTGTCTTGAACTCCTGAGCTCAAGTGATCTGCCCGCCTCAGCCTCCCAAAGTGCTGGGATTACAGGCATGGGCCACCGCACCCGGTTCAAGGCACAATTTTCTAGCTCAGACTCTCACCCTTTTCCAAACACCATGCTGTCATGGTCAAAAAATTTTTTCCATGAATCTCAGTGACAACAGGCAGCAGGTGTTATCACACATCAGCAGCTGATATGAAAGAACGGTGCGACGGCGCCTAGGCCTCAGCCACCTGAAGACCCTGTCAGCCATGAGGAGGTCAGCCTGTACCTGCAGGGCCCAGCCATGCAGTTAAGAGCCAAAGAAAGGACTCTGAGCTGTAGGAGCACACCAGGCACAGACTAGGGTGCCAGATCAGTCATCCAGAGAGGGATATGAGTGTGTGGTCAGGACCCAGGTGAAAAACCGGGACAAGACGAGGCCCCAGGCCTCCAGAACATGACAGAAACCGGGTCAATGAGCCTAAAGCCTATACAAATAGCACATCAGCACAAGAAAGCTGCATCTGCATCCCGAGCCCTGGGCCAAGCTCCTTTATGCCCCCTGCCTTACTCAGACCTGTCCCTAGTCCTGGAGTAGTGCAGGAGTGTGCTGCGGGGGGAAGGCTATAGCTGTGAAGGAAGAATACTGCAGATTCCTGCAGCCAGTCAAGGACCAAGTTCACCCATCCCTCCCACCCCCATGAGTGTGTTAGTCATCAACCCAACAATGCCAAGTGCACTGAACACACCTGAGTACCTAGGTATGTGCCACATGTATGTGAGAGGGGGTGACACTACCTGAAGTAACATTACATCTCCACGCCAGGGGCTGTACACAAAAGAAATGTTATTTCCTGCTCGTATGAAATAAAAAATAAGCATGCTGGTTGGTGGGTGGCCTTCCACCTCATCATTCAGGGATCCAGGCCCCTTCTACCCTTTTCCTTCCCTGAATGGAAAGGATTCCAAAGCCAGAGAAAAGGGTGGGCCTTTCCTCTGGCCTTGGAATCCTTTCCATTCAGCCAGTCAGTGGGCAAAGAGCTTAGGAAGCCTTGAACAGGAAGATTTTTATGAATCATCACTTCTGCTCCCCTCACATTGCCTCCTTTCCCATCTGCTCTCTTTGGATTTCCTTACTGACTTTTTGCCTTATCTGGGCTGGTTTTTATGCTTCGTACCTAGAAAACAAAAATTTTCAGTCATTGGGATTTTTTTTCAGGGTTAGAATTACCACACTACCTGTAATATCATACCGTGGCTTCTGTATCATCATTTAAGGTTTCTGTCTAAAATTGGCACACGTAAGAATCAAAGAAAATGGTTACATAATTCAGTTGAAGGTCTTGGTCATTAGATGTTAGGCATCTGTTGTGCATAAGACACAAGGCCAACAGTAATGCAGAATGATGTTGATCTGTTAAGTATTCTTTGAAACATGGCCTAAATGTATTTTATTATGAGCTCATTTTTGACTATTGTAAATATTAGTGTTTTACAATGTGCTTTCGTCATATTTCCTAAAAATTCAAGCAGTGAGAAATAAGACTCCTCTGAATTTAGTAGCTCAAAACTGATAACATTAAATGTGACTTGGAAAAAGTCTAGAATACGTGGTGCACACAAGAAGCGTTCAAGGTTCTGTGGATGAGTTTCTTAGCTTTTACAATGCACCATGTTTCTCAAAGCTTGTTTTCATTAATAAAACATTTTATAATGTAAAAAAAGTCACACGGCCACACCTACTGCAAAGGGTGCTGGGGAATGTAGTCTAGCTGCGTGCCCAAATAAGAGAAGTGAGTTAGATTTGAAAAAAAAAAAAAAAAAAAATTGAGATGGTGTGTCACAAAATAAGCCAAGGAATATAGCTCTCATATCTGGCCATCTATCAGAGTGTCACTTGAGAATGTCTCTTCCTCATTTAGCTACGCTGAGCATTGATCACGCTTCTTCTCCACAAAGCATAATAATTCAAGGCTGAAATCAATTCCAGGGTCTATTCTAAGGTATGAATGTTTCATTCCCAAATTTTTATGATGCAGCAAAATCTTACTTTCTAGCAGAAACCACCTCAGAATTTCCCTCCCTGAATTTTTCATTTCTAAAAACAAAAAATAAATAAACAGGAGAGAGTACTTTTGAAAAGGCTTAAAACTAGCAGGACAGTGTAGGACGATGGTTTCCAAACTTGGATGAACATTATGATCACCTGGAAAACTTATTTTTTTCTTTCAGAGCCCAAGATCTCATACACAAAGATTCTGATTCATAGATGACATATTGGGACCAGGAATCTGTATTTTTTAAAGTTCCCCAGTTGACTTTCATGTGTAACCACATTTGGAAGTCACTGGTATATAATGGCAGATCCAGGTATCTGGATCTGGGCAAGACAGGGAATCAAGAAGTGACTGGAGAAGTGTCATTGGCTAACACATTGTCGGCAAACATATATTAAGCTTCCATCAAGCACAGAGGATGGAAAAGGATGTTTGATCAGCTCTTGCCAGATCACAGGACCTCCACAGGCAAACAGTAGCACACAGGCACCCTGCAGGTTCCAACAGATCATGACCAGGGTTCAGCAGGTGCAGTGACCTCCAGATACAAGAGCAGTCAGATGAACCATCACGGAGAAAATGAGCTTTTTATAAACTGGTGCTTGAGGAAAATTTAGGTCTTAGAGAAATGGAAAAGGGACAAGGCGTTCCAGAGAAGGCCTTCAGGGAAAGCAGAGGCTTGGAGATGCAGAAATGTTTTCTGTGGGTTCAAGAACAGCCAACCTGGTTGTGTCCGAGAATCCTGAGAAATCTTTTTGGGAGAGAGTGAGTGTGAATATTAGGCCAGGTGTTTTGGATTTAGGAATACAGGTCATAAACAGCCACTGAAGGCCAGGCGCGGTGGCTCATAACTGTAATCCCAGCACTTTGGGAGGCCAAAGTGGGCAGATCATTTGATGCCAGAAGCTCAAGACCAGCCTGGCCAACACAGTGAAACCCCATCTCTACTAAAAATATAAAAAATTAGCTGGGCAAGGTGGCGCACCTGTAATCCAGCTACTTGGGAAGCTGAGGCACAAGAATTGAACCTGAAAAGTGGAGGTTGCAGTAAGCCAAGATCACACCACTGCACTCCAGCCTGGGTGGCACAGCTAGACTCTGTCTCAAAAAAGAAGAAAAAATAAAAGAGCTTCTGAGCACGGAGATAGGCTGGAGGGTGGGAAGCACAGAGCATGGGGGATATTGGAAGGTCTCGTGAGGGGCCCAATGGGAAGTGATTGGAGCCTCAGTGTGAAGCTCAGAAAGCGTGAAGAAAGAAGCTGGAGGAGAAGAACCTTCTTCCTCTGCTGTCTTCCAAATGGCACCACTGGCTCAGGACAGTCTTGGGCGAACTTAAGTAGACATGGGCTACTTAAAATTATTAAGTGAGCTTAATTAGGTTTGTCAACCCCTAAGGCTGGCAGGGTGGCAAATAAGGCAATATATTCACTGTCCATCGACAGCCTGTTTCCTGAACGAGACTGTGCATTTTCTGAGCTGTATGTGAGCAGCCTCAGCCCTTCAAGAAGAGGAGAAGAGATGCGGCCAGTGGCTCAGCATGCAATGTGCAACCAGGCATTGATATATACAAATCAAACATTCATAATTCTGGAAGGATCTGGCCCTGTTTCTTTCTCAGAAAATATCCCAGATCATTGGAGCAAGGAGTAGATTAGCAATTCTGAGCTTTAAATCTTATTTCTAACACTGATTTACTGTGACGTTTGGGACAAGTTGTTGCTTTTGATTGCTAAGTTTCCACAATCAGGAGTGCAAAGCAGTGAGACAGATCCGGCCCATGAGCTTGGTTTAGGAGGCAGTTGCTCAAAATGGCACTAAGTGAACCTCTTTAAAATAACAGGATGTTCGAATCTGCTCAAGATTTTCTTGGTAACATCCACAGCTTGGCTTACAAGTCAACAGATGCATATGTTTTTCATAATACTTAATGTCTCGGAAAATGTAGCCCTGTGTTTTCAGCCCCTTCTTTCCCTAAACACAAAGCCTGCAATTTAGGAGATAATTGAGCTTCCAATATTTGAAGCAAAGAATCCAGTTCTATATATGCTGCCCCCACCCCCACGCCAGGAACCTCATCAATGCTCATAACTTCCACTCTTACCTCTATGCAGATGACTCAAATATCTTCATGTCCACCTGGGTTCCACACATGGGTTTCCAGCTGCCTGACTGGTGTCCCACCCACACCTTCCACATTGCTCCCGCCAGCACACCCCACTGCCTAGTGAGAGTTTCACCCATAGTTCTACCATTCTCCAAGACTTTTTGTTATTTTAAGTCTTTCTTGACTTCTCTCTCATTGTCCAGATGCAATATTTTTCCAGCTTGAGTAGCTTCTAGCTCTATAGGGGGCACAACTAAAAGAGACTTCAGCAATTCCCTGCTCAGTAAATAATGTGAATCACATCACTGACTGAAATCCTTGGGAGCAAGGTCAACACCTTACACATCTCTACACTCCTAGCTATAGGCACAAGTGTCTGATTTACAGTACATGCTCAAATAATCTCTGCTCAAAGAAAGAGGGGGAGATATGTCATTTGTGACACTGCCTGAGGAAGCACATGTTACTAGTAAACATGTAATATAAAACAGGAGCAAAAAATTAGCATCTCATGCTAAACAAAGGGTTCCACTGTTGGGGGAAAAGAAAAACACATCTTACATAGGTTCTTTTAAAAACCAAGATGGCACCTTAAAAGTTTTGGCAACTTGCCCAGGGCCCCACCAACTATATAACCCAGTCTTCACTCTACTCTACTTTTTGAAACTAGTCCTCACCAAGCAGAAAAGACTGCTAATTTACTCTCATAAAGATGTTTTTGGTCAGGCGAGAAGAAAGGTAGAAACTACCCTTTTTCTGGGTCTTCTCACCATTGGCAGTGCTGCCGTCTCTGGTACCATGTCAGCTCCCCAAGCCGCAAGCCAACACAGCAACAGAGGACAGAGGAAATGTTTGTGTGTTCTGAGAAACAGGGAGCAGACATCCCTGTCCCTCCAAGAAGAATGGATGGCGGGCCTTTCTACCTCCAGACAGCCCTCATGCCCCCAGTCATCCCAAGGAGCTTGCTCTACTTTTCCGATGGTACGGAGTACATATGAGACTAAATGAGATTCAGGAAGTTGGATGGTTCTGCAAGAGACGATGGGAAAAGTGGCCAAGGAAGCAAGAGGCCTGAGCTCTCATCCCACATCCGTTACTGTCTCCATACGTGACCACGCAAGTCAAAAGAATGGCAGGGGCCCAAGAGGCACTTGACTCCTTCCCCAGTGCACTTGGCATTTGACTGTAGGTCAAGTATTTTTGTGCACAGGCACCTCCCTTGCTGGGCCATGGCTCCAGGAAGCAATGTCTTTCCCCATCAAAGCCCAGGGCCCAGCAGGATTCAACATACACCACACAGATTTTGAGAACGAAAGCAAAACAGGAACTTGCCAGAGATGGGCCTCCATCTGCTGTGGTGGAACATCTTGCAGCAGGCCTTTCCAATTGGTGACACACCAGAGCACAGGAGGGAGCCAGAAGCCTTTAGGCTGAGCCCCCGAAAGTGAGCACAGAATGCCTGGAAGCCTCGAACTGAGAATGTAGAAGGGTCTGAGTGATTCTCCATGCTTGCTCAGCCTGGCTGAAAATTCATTTTCTCTCTTATTTCTAGAAGGGCTTCCTCACCAAGCCAGACTCATTGTGAAAGATCTCTATGGCCCTTGAAAGCCCTGGAAGCTCTGTGTTGACTTTTACTCGTGCTCCTGGTGTCATTATGCCTAGAGGGGAAACCAAGGCAAGAGGTGGTAAATTACTTCTGAGAGTGGGATGGAGCCAGGAGGGGTATTTTCCCAACTCCTGAGTGTGGCCTTGAATGTCCAGCTCATCTCCAGTTTACTGTGCAGAAGTTAAAGACTCCTAGAGCCAAGACACACATTCCCAGCCATGATTGCGTTTGACATGGCCAAGGATTTCCCAGGAATCCAAAGCGGTCCATCAGCTCCCATCTTCATCTTAGAGCTGAAGTCCATTACACAGATAATAGGAGGGATGTGGCAGGGCTTTTTCTTCACATATATTATTCTAATAGATATGCCTACTGCGACCCAAGCTTCATGACAGCCCATTTTAGAAGACTTTTGCAGAGCAAATTAACTGCGCAGTGAGAAATTGGAGAAAGTGTTTTTCCTCTACAGTACCTGCCAGCTCTATCCTAAGCAGCCAGGGCCCAGACAAGCCCCAGCAGCAAAAAGGGATGCAGAACACTCCCTCCTTCCGAGCCCACTAAATGGCCGAGGGAGGAATCTGAGACATGGTGCCCAGCTGGCAAATGCCTTCTACCCAGTCCAGCCACTCCATCCTGCTCTGCCCTCCAAAGCATTGCCATTCCCTCCATCCACATCAGACACAAACCTTTCTGTCAGCTACTTAAAATCATTAAGTGAACTTAATTAGGTTTGTCAATCCCTAAGGCTGGCAGGGTGGCAAGTAAGGCATTATATTCGCTGTCCATTAACAGTCTGTTGCCTGAATGAGATGGTACATTTTCTGAGCCGTACGTGAGCAGCATCGGCATTTCTCAGGCAGAGATCTGCCCCATGAGTCTCCGAGGTGCCCAATTCTGAAGCTGCCCTTCCAGACTTGGCCCACTGCCCAGATGGCCACCTCCCAGATCCCCCCTGAGTCTGTTTTCAAAAGGCGTCTCTGTAGAGCTGAACGAGAAGAGTCAGGGCGAATGCATTCTTTATGCAAAGCCAGCCTCCAACCAAGATCTGTAGCCAAGTCTGTTTTAATAACAAGTTCCAAACTCCACCGGCTGGAAAAAAGAAAAGAAAAAGCAACAACAACCCATGCAATCGAAAGTGTCCTGTTTGAAGAAACAGAAAGAGCTGAGCAGGTATGAACTATGGAGGGTCAGGAATAAAATCTCTGCTGCTAAGCACTGGGAAAGAGAGGAGGCTTCCCTGCCACGTTCTTAGGCAACACAGATTGGTGAGATAGTGGAAGGAACCCCAAAGGGCCAACGCTTCCCTTCTCCTTGACCAGGCTGCCCACAGAGAGGAAGGGGAAGGCTCTTCTATCCTGGGGAACCCAGACTCCTTTCCCCATCCAGAGCTGAGGTTTCAAAGTGGGGCAGAGGAGTACTTGTATGTTCACTAGGACGGCCTGTCCCTCGCAGTCTTGGCAGTGATGTGTCAGGGTCCTTGCTTTCTTTCAGCCAAACCCAGGGTGGCTCACCTGGTACATGTCAGAACCTTCCCACAGTCCCAGAGTGGTCTACATGCCAGAACTTTCCTTCAATCCCAGAATGGACCACCTGGTACATACTGGAACTTTTCCTCAGTCCCACAGTGGTCTACCTGGTACATGCCAGAGCTTTCCTTCAATCCCAGAATGGTCCACCTGGTACATACCAGAACCTTCCCTCAGTCCCAGAGTAGTATACCTGGCATATACCATAACCTCCCCTCAGTCCCAGAGTGGTCTACTTGGTAAACACTAGAATTTTCTCCCTCAGTCCCAGAGGGTCCACCTGGTACATACTAGAACTTTCCCTGAATCCCAGAGTGGTCCATCTGTATATACCACAACCTCCCCTCAGTCCCACAGTGGTCTACCTGGTACATACTAGAACTTTCCCTCAGTCCCAGAATGGACCACCTGGTACATACTAGAACTAACCCCCGGTCCCAGAGTGGTCCAGCTGGTACATTCTAGAACTTTCCTCCCGTCCCAGAGTGGTCCACCTGGTACATACCAGAACCTTCCCTCAGTCCCAGAGTGGTCTACCTGGCATATACCACAATCTCCCCTCAGTCCCAGAGTGGTCTACATGGTACATACTAAAACTTTCACTCAATCCCAGAATGGACCACCTGGTAGATACTAGAACTTTCCCTCAGTCCCAGAGTAGTCCATCTGTATATATCACAACCTCCCCTCAGTCCCAGAGTGGCCTACCTGGTACATACTAGAACTTTCCCTTAGTCCCAGAGTGGGCCACCTCATACATGATAGAACTTTCCCACAGCCCCACAGCAGTCCACCTGGTACATGCCAGGACTCTCCCTCAGTCCCAGAGTGTGTCAGGTCCCACCTAAGTGTCAGGTCTACCTGGTATATAACAGAATTTTCTCTCAGTCCCTTGGTAGTCTACCTGGCACATACCAGAAGTTTCCCTCAGTCCCATGGTGGTCCACCTGGTACATGCCAGAACCTTCCCTCGATCCCAAAGTGGCCCAGCTAGTAAGTGGCAGAACTCCAGACCTGAGGCCATAGCTGACTCTGGAGAGTGACATGGTAGCTGTACTTCTGGGGGACTCACAGGAAGCAGTGGGTAGAACTAGCAGACTGCGAGAGCCTTGAGGAAGCCTTTCCCATCTCCAGCAAGGAGACAGTGAGCGGTGCCAGAAGCAACCCCTTCTTCACCTATCAGGTAAAGACACACAACCAGGCACCTTCCAAAGTAGGGAAACCTGAATCTGGGTGGTCCTGATGCCCACTCTGTCTCTGGGCCAGCACATCCACAGAAAAGAGCCTCCTAGATTGGTGTTGCTCTACCCCCTGACTGCCCTTCACCTACCACCCACAGACCCCATTCCTAGACGGCCTTTACTTCTGCCCCACCCTCCACCCATCCTTCAGTGGCTCACCTTTGTCCCACCTTTGTCCCACTGTCCCTTCCCTGCAGCCTCTGGGGGCTGGAGCCATGGGGGAGGGTTGGCCCATGGGTGGACAGAGGCACCCACGTGTGGGTGGCCCCGGGTGGACAGAGGCAGCACTGCCTGGTTCCATATTGCCATCTGATTGAATCTTCCTGATGGTTGTGCGTGTTCCTGACTCAAAATATGTGCAATTCCCAGTGTCAATCAAACTCTTTTAAGCAGCAGCTGCCACTGCTGTCGCCGCACAGAGCACTTTAGAAACTCTTCTATTTAGAAACCATTCCAGCCTCAGCCGGCATCATCCCATCCATGCTAAGAGGCCCAGTGGCTGTGAGAGACTTCGCAGATCTAATCTCTTAGTAATAAGGAAGGAAGGCAGAGATAGGGGCGGGGAGACATGCAGCTTCCCAGGGAGCACCCATTTAGAGGACAGTCGCGATTCTGTCCCCCCTCCCCAGGCACACACATGTCATTTACTCGCTCAAGCCCCTCTGGCCTCCTGGAAGGTACACCGCTCATATAGCTCAGCATTGAAATCAGGGCCTGGCTTGGCCCCTGGTCCTGTGAATGACAGGTTAGGAGATGATGACCTGGTGGAGAAATGTGCCCTGTGGGGGGACTCACCCCCTGATGTGCAGGCGAGCCAGGCAGCTGTGCCTTCCTGATGCTCCCACAGGGAACCTGAGTCCTTCTATTCACCCTCTCTTTCACTCTAAGTGCCTGTTTTCTTGCTACCTGGAAGCAGCATTTTCCTAAGGGTTGCACCTGCTTTAACAAGACAGCAGTATTAGGGCCCTGGTTTACCAGTTGAGATCCCAGGCCTGGGCTTTGTCCGGGGTTACAGAGGCTCAAGCCAGAAACTCATCTATGGACTGTTTCCCACGGGGGGACCCCATGGAAATCGTGGCTATAACCTTGCCAAGATTCATAGAGAAACATGATGAAGGCTGTGAGATGCTGGCAGAAATGCCTCTCACGCTGTCTCCCCTGCCTCTGCCTCTTCTCCTGGTCCCCATCCTGCTTACCAATCCCATCACAATTATCCTCTAAGAGGTCTTTGATCTTGCCACTGTCCTGTTAGAAACCTCCAGTGGCTCTCCATTTTCCCTGAAATAATGGCAGAACCTCCTTGCCTGATCTCTGTTCAGAGGTCCACACCATCTTTACCTCCTTCCTCACTCCTTGCTCCCCAGCAGGACAGGTCCTATCCCTGCCCACATGGCCTCACACCAGTTCCTCTGCTCCAGACATCTTCTCCTCCCTGCACTGCACTCCCACACACACATCCTCAAGCCCTTCCCTGCATTCAAAACCAACTTAAATACTGCCTTCTCTGTGAAGCCCTCCTGATCTCCCCACCCTGGTGTAATTCCCCCTTCCTCTGAGCTCGCACAGTGCTGTATCTGCACCTCCATGAAGCATTGACCTCCTTCTACTTTATTCCACACCGAGGTACACACACTTCATCTTCACACTGGACAATAAGTAACTTGAATGCGGCGTTCATGTCTGATTTCTCTTAGAATGCCCATAGACCTATATGTAATAGCTATACAGGAAACAAAAATAGGTGTGTATCAAGGTTGGAATGAGAGATGCCTCTCAGAGGCATACACCCCAGTGCCGGGGTGGCAGGGGCCGAGGGTCCTTGTGCTGTCCATCCCCTCTTGCACACTCATCTGGCATGCCCAAGCCGCCCAGAACAGGATTTGAAGGTTCTCCGTCAGGCACTTCTCCTTCCACACCCAACCACCAGCACACACTATCCTGACTGAGGGTAGCATGGAGACTTCTTCATGGGGAATATGGCCTGAAGGGCCAACCCCAGTGGTGTTGGCCATGGCTACAACAGATTCGGGCATTTCTTCTTTAGAATCAAACCAGATTTGGGACCTGTAATTGTGACTTTCAGACAGAAAGGATTGTTTCTGGATGACCAGATCTCACAGGATGGTTGAAAGCACAGACAAATATATGGAGTAGTTCAGTTAAGCATAATCGATCACAGTTATTCAGATAAAAGTTTTGGGATTCAAGGCTTTGCTCCACGGAAACAGTAATTGTTCTCTGGCCAGGAATAACCAAGCCAGCATCTAACAAGCCAGCATCTTCTACATGTTGATCAGAGATCATCTGCACACAGGCACAACAGGAGCTTCCAACCCCTGCTGTAGTTTACCCACTGGCTAAAGCTTTGCTGCCTCACTGCAAATCCATATGAGCAAATGCCGTTTCTCCCCATATCTCTTCCTCTGCGTCTTTCCTCCCACTGTTGACATCCCATTTCTTGTCCTTGTTGTACCCTGCAGGCCCTGTTCTCTCCATGTTGCCAGTGCCGCCCTGCTCCGGTTTTCTGCTCTTGACACCCTGTGTGGCCAGTGCCCTGTAGCCTGGGTTCCCTCTCTCTTCCTCTCTCTTCTTTTTTTCTAACAGCTTTATCAAACTGTAATTTATATATCATAAAATGCACCCACTTTAAGCGTACAAGTCAGTGACTTCCAACAGAGTTATAGAGCTGTGGAGAGGGCACCACAATCCCGTTTCTGAGCATTTTCATCACCCCAAAAAAGCCGATGTGCTAGTCTGCAGTCAATCCTGTGCCCACTCCCAGCCCCAGGCAACCACTAATCTGCTTTTTGGCCCCATAGGTTTACCTTTTCTAGACATTTTCTATCAACGGAATCATTCAATAGGAGGTCTTTCACCTACTGTCTGGCTTCTTTAACTTAGCATCACGTCTTTGAGGTCCATCCATTTTATAGCACGTCTCCGGGTCCGTTCTTGACTGTAGACTGGCATCCCATCATATGGCTGTACTGTCTGGAGTGTGCCCAGTCACCAATGGATGGGTATGACTTCCTTCTCTTGGTGTTTTCATATCCAAGCCAGAGACCGCACCCTGTTCTGCAGGTCATTCTGGATTGACATTCTGGAGGGTGGGAAAGGATTTTAAGGTTCTCAGGAAACCTTCACTTAGAGCAGGAAAGGGCTGGCTGACTCTGCTAGCCTTCCGGGGAATGACTTCTCAGGAAACAAACAAACCAAAGGTACTTTCCTGTTTAGGTCACTGTAAGGCCTTCCCTGGCCACAGTCTGAGAACCTGGCCCTCCAAGGATATGAAAGGGTGGGGGAAGAAACAATATCTTAATGGGTTTATTGTTAACACTTTTATGACCCCTCTGCGTTGGTTATAAACACTTCCAGGGGTAATAGTCAAGTCGCTTAATATTTAACCACCTGGCAGGCAACCTCCAGTGATGCTGGATGAAACCCAGGATGCTTGAGACCCCTGCTGGGCTAACCGATGGATAAACCCTATGGGTGCTGGTTAATTGGGAAATTCAGGGGGCAGGGGCACCAGGGAAGGAGCCAGTTGCCTGAAGCAATAAGCAAGGGGCACTTGTGGAACTGTGGTTCCTTATTGGCTGGTACAGAAGCATTTTAATATTTTAATCATGACTTCAGCCCCACTGGCTGAATGTCAGACCTACCTATTTCTCCTGTTTAGTTCACCCAAACAGGAGACCCGAGCTGGTATTTTTTTCCCCAACTCAGTGCCTTGAAATCACTCCCCATTTACTGAACAAAGCAGTTACTGTCAGATTTCTTCCCATTTCCAAGCATCCTGCACACCCAGAAACTAAAAGATTTCTCCTCAGATTATCAGGGAGTCCTGGTCCCAGGCCCCAAACTCCAGGCTGGATTTAAGGACCAGTGTGTCAGCTATTAACATTATGGAGCGAGAGTTTGGAAGGGTAAGTGCTCTGCATTGCAGAAGTAGGGGGAGCTGACTGCTCTTCTCTCACCACTGCTCTGGGATTAGTAATCCTTTTTCAGACTCACATTCTGAGCCAGGTGATCAGCACACACCTGCTGGATGCTGAATCCTAAGACAAGGACCCCAGTTTGCTCCTCACACACATTCCTCTTGATGTGTACAGGTTCTGGCTGCAGATGGTCGCATGGTGGGGACAAGGATCCAGAGCCATCGTGGCTTTTGACAATATCTCCATCAGCCTGGACTGCTACCTCACCAGTGAGTTCACTCTGACCCCAGGACTCTGTCCCCCAACCCCGATGGCCCATGGCCTCACTGTCCCCTCCTCAGCCTAAGCCTGACTGTCTCTCCCACCTCCCTCAGTGTGAAATCATCTCTCACCCTGAAATCGACCCTCACCTAACTCAGCCCATGGGGTCTTCTGTATTCCAGTTAGTGGAGAGGACAAGATCCTGCAGAATACAGCACCCAAATCAAGAAACCTGTTTGAGAGAAACCCAAACAAGGAGCTGAAACCCGGGGAAACTTCACCAAGACAGACCCCCATCTTTGACCCTACAGGTAAGGGCTCAGCTCACAAATGTGAGCACAGTAACTTCTTGTTGCAAAAGGCAGAAGAAAGATTGGTGCTGTCTTTAGGGTGGGAAGCTGTGCTGAAAGAATGAAACAGTCAGTCTTTAGAAGAAGCATCACCTACACTCTGACTATGGGGTCCAAGAGGAAGCTGTCTGGTTCTCATATTGTCTGAGCAAAGGAAACCTCTGGAAGTTGCACAAAGGAGCAGTTTCCCCTATGCCTAGGGAATACCTAGGCCCCACCCAAAGGAGAGAAACAAGCTGGCATTTTTTTCCCCAACTCTGCTTTGAATTCACTGCTGCCTTACTGAACAAAGCAAACCTTACTGTCAGATTTCTCCTCCTTATAAAGAGGGCTGGGCCTGGCCAAGGTTATCTGTTGCACAAAGGTGGGCTACCCCATCATGGGTAAAGCCCCCAAAGCTTCCTTTCAACACAGTTCCCCCAGAGCTCAGATCCTCTCCAAAGCTGTTCTATTCAGCATACCCCAAGCCAAGACTTCTCATGGCCCCTTGCCACTTCAGCAGAACTCTTCAGCCCCTGGTTATAAACCACAGGTGTGACTTCTCCGCCACTCTTCTATTAGACCAGAGGCTGTGAGCCTAGCCCCGCAGAAGCTGACTAAGGCTGCCCCAGCCCCATGCCAGCCAGCCAAGGGATTTTCTCAGGCAGGCACTGGTGCCTGGGCCTGTGAGGTTTCTTCTGCTGTGTATAGCCTGGAGAAACAAGTGTACAACACACAGTCTACCCACACTCTTTTTCCTGTAAAAGGTAAGTCTTTATCAAAATAATAACAGATCAATGTTAAATCTCTAATTTCAACTTATAATGTGAAATCCTTTTTTGGCACAAAGTACAAAAAATGAGGTTCATACCTTTGCCACATCAGCTCTCAACATGTGAACTAGACGTTAGCATGGCTTTGTCTTTGAAGGAGTCTTTTCCTTTCTGTCCCATGAAAAGCTGCCCCAGGGCTAACTGTCACCCCTTCCTGATTCCTGCCTGATCTAATCCAGCTGCCAGACCCAGGAGAAAGAGTTAGTTACTTTTCCCATCATCCCTCCCTTCCCCTTTAACTAGAACCACAAAAGACTTTTGCATATTCCTACACAGAGGGGAGCCCGTCCCACAAAACTGCAGCTCTCTCCGATTTCCCCCTCACCTCCCAGTTCATGCCAACATCTCACCTGATGGAGGCAGCCTTCTAACTTCTCCATTCAGTGCCCTACCCCCCAGCCCCAGTGATTCACCTCCACTCACTCCTTGGCTCTTGGTCAACTACCACCTCCCCGTGATAAATTCAGGAAATGTATAAATTTATAAATTGAGGGAAGAAGCCAGACTTCCTCTTTTAGTGTGCTAAGTAAACATAGCCATAGCCTCCTGCCCAGCCTAATCAACAGCACTGATTACATAGCAGAGACTCCAGAAACATCTATTGACTAGTGGGTGGCTGGATGCCTGAGCTTGGATCTCAGGTGTCAGCAGCCAGCCCCCTGCAGCCAGCATTTAGGAAACAGCCATCCACCCCGCTCAACTCCTGAGTTTATTGCCACATAACTCCCTAACCTAAAAGGTTAATGGATAAGGGCCTGCCCAATGGCCACTCAGACTAATGAAATCACCAATGGCTCACACATGGCGATGACTCCCCCACCACCTCTAAATAAAATTAAAGGCTGGAGGAGATAGCAGCTGGAACACAAGTCTTCCCACTGAGAAACCTGACCCCTTATTCTCAGCCCCAGTCTCAGAGCAATACCGAGGTAGTGCCTATGGGTTCAGGCAGACTCATGGAAGCAGAGGCGAAGGCCACACCCACTCAGTAATAATCACCCAGCAGACACGTGCCCAGCATGGTGCATGGTTACAACAGGGACAGGCTGAGCCAGTACTCGCCGTTCTGGAGCTTCTGGGCCATGGGAGGACAGTGGCCTATGAGGCAGCAGGGCATGTTTGCAAAGCCCAAGCTCAGAGCTTCTACCTGGGAGGCCCCCTGAAAAAGGACAGACAGATAGGCCGGAAGGGGAAGGAAAGGAAAGGAAAGATCACTGAGCGTGGTCCCATAGCCTAGGTTATTTCACACAACAGCTTGTCCTCACACGGGCCCCGGGCCAGTTGCTGTTTTTAAAAACATTGTAGGGATGAGGAAAATGGTATGGAAGAATTTAAGGGCCCCAAGGCTGGAAGGGAGTGGGGCCAGGAAGTCAACCTGGAGTCCACATTTTTTCACCCAACTAAGCTACTTCTAGGTATCAAAGTCTCCAATCGGAGATAAATACTAAAAATGGAAAAGAGCAGGGAAGAGTTCCAGCCAAGAGGCCCTGCATGAACAGTAAACAAATCCGCTCCCAACCTTCTGAAAAACAATCGAGGAGACAAGATAATAAGATTTTTCTTTCCAAAGTTCAAAGCTGTCAGTTTCTGCTGGGCTGGAACAAGATGGCTGGTGGCATTTCAACTCTCCTCCAGGCAGGCGTTAGAGAACTAGAAATGCAAAGGCCCTTTGGGGTCTTTTGAAACAGTTACTGACAACACTTCTAAGCTTCCCTAAACATTCCTCACTCCCCACAGCAGCCCTCCCTTCTGATGAGGGACTCAGCCTGACTCCCTGGATCTGGGAGGTTCTTCACCTCCAGGCCCATGGAGCAGAGCTGAGCCACTCAAGTTTCCAGGCTGGGAAAATCCTGTCCAGGTGCTTCATGCGGCATTCTCGGAAGACTCTGAGTCACTTTAGCTAATCAGATGAAGATGCTGAAAGAGAAAATGGGGCAAGTATTAAGTCCAGGGAAATTACATTTGTCAGCTTTGCACATACAATTACACTAACCAAATGATTGGGGTAATGTGATCACGGGGCTGCAGAGCCAGGTTCTTCTCTCTCTCTCTCTCCCTCATCCCGCTCCCTCCTTCTCTCTCTCTCTCTCTCTCTTTCTCTTTCCCCTCCCTGTGACTGTCTCTCTCTGGCAGTAATGAATGTTAGCAGTGAGGAGGAACGGGCAGGCTCTACCACACTCTTTCCCTAAAAAGCCCAGTTGGGGACAAGCAGGCCCCCAGGGCCCAAGGACCCTTCCTCAACCTCTCTACCCCTCCATCCTTCTCCTTGGAGCTCAAAGGCTGTCTGTGTAGGGCGAGTCTAAGGGAATCAGCTCAGCTGACAGGAGAACCCGCCCAAACTTTGGGCCCAACTCCACAACCCTAACTGTGGAGCCTTGGCATCAAAACCACAGCCTTGCCTCTAGCTATTTGGTGACAGGTTGATCTGCCATTTTCTGAGTACACATCTCTCGCCAAAGGGGGGATAAAAGCAATTAAAACTATATAGAGTCATGGGAAGAGCGCTGGACTAAAAGAGAGAACACCCCCGCTGGGCCCTGGCTGCTTGAACTAGCAAGCCATGGGCCTGGGGCCATTCTGCCTCTGCAGGGCCTCCCATCGGGGCAAGTCAGCAGATGAGGGGGGTTAATATGAACACAGACAGGGGCAGAGAGACTACAATTTTTTAAAAAATCAAGGTTAGAAGTAGACAGTGTCCAAGTCCCTTCCCGTTCCCAGCTCCAAGATTCCAAGGGTTGAAGGGCGATACCATCAGGGAGCCATGGCTTTATTTGGCCCATATCTCCAATTAACCCATGGCACTGCTAATGTGCCCAGAAGTGAGGGTGACAGGCTGTCCACTTCCACACATGCTCCTGATTCAAGAACAGATGCCAATTCCAATGAGAAAGTTTTATGTGTTTCATATAAATTGATTGGGTCTATTTCTGCTAAATGCATTATCCATTCACCACAGAACAACTATTAGAGTTAATAGAATTTGTAGCTAGAGCCATTATGTTCCAAGTATGTCCTTCTGGGGATGACAGCATCATTGGAAGGCAGGCTCCGCAGGCCTGCATCCTCCCTTAGACCCTGTCTTTCCACTCGATGGGGGTCTTTGTTCCCCTCAGAGCCTGCTGCACTCAGGCCCGGCAGGTCTGGCCAAGCCTACTTTAGTAGCACACCCCAATAGATGGGGCCTCTTCCCTTCAGAGTCACTCCGTTCCTGAATTAATAATGTATTCTAATCCAGTTCCAAAAATCCTGGCCTCTTCCTTGCTAGCCTTGCAGATAATCCCATGCTGGGGACAGGGAGGAAGCCAAGTCCCTGTCTTTAGTCACAGCTCATCATTGCATCCCAGCCTTGAAGGTGGGAGGTCCAAGATGTGACAAGTCCAGAGACAAGTCAGAGCAGGAAGCAGGAAGTTCCCTCTGGAGGGAACTCAGACTCTTGAGTTAATGACATCATTAACAGCTTTCCCCAGAAATCCCCAGTTACGGACACAATCCAGGACTCACAAGTGCAGCAGTGAGCTGGCCAGCCAAGGAACTAGATTCAGCCCCAGGTTTCTCCAAGTGTGTCCTCAAATCATCGGCATCTGGGTCCCCTGGTGTCTGCACGTGCTGCTTGTTAAAAATGCAGATTCTTGGGCCCCTGTCAACCTGTGGAATCTGAATGTCTGGGAGCAGGAAGTCAAAATCCACATCTTTAACCATCCCTCAAGGAAAGTTTGGTTAGCAAAAAAGTTTAGGAACCCAGGAATGCATCCTGACCTACAGACAAGGAGCCTGGCCCAAAGCAAAGGCTTTGCGTCATGTTCCCTCTTCACGCAGCAATCATAACTGCAACTCACCAAGCACTGCTGTGTGCCAGGACTGTGCTGAGCTCTTGGTGCTATCATAGTATCCCCCTTTAACAGATGAGGTCCAGAGAGGTGAACTAACTTGCACTAAGTTAGACAACCTGTGTAAAAGGCAAATGATCATGTTTCTTAAAAATCATACAGAAAGTGAAAATTTCTAGGCCAGATAACATTTAGAAGGTCAAAGTTGTGATAAAGAAATCTTTTAGGAATCCCATTATTGAATAGGTCTTCGAGAGGGATCTCTCTTTCATTATTGAATAGGTCTTCCAGAGGGATCTGGCTTCTTATGTTAGTTTTCATTTAAACAGAGCACATCTGCATCTTCACTAACATTCAAGACGGTGCCCTAGGCAGGCAGTGTTCCCACGCACATGTAAGAAAGCTGATAATTGCAGCTAATTGGCATTCCTCCGTGCACCCCAGCCTTCACTGGTGCACTTGGAAGGCACTTCTGTTAGCACCCATTCAGCTAGGGGGGGACCGTTCATTAAGGGGTGGCAGGCATGGGACCGTAGTTAGAACCCTTGGAGCCCCTTCAGACACTGGTCATTTCCCTGCTCAGCTGCCCTGCTGATTAACCTCATGCTCTGTGTTCTGGCTTATTTTAGATTATCTCGCTAATTTTAGATTATCACCTATTTATAGCAAGCACACTAGTGATGATGCAGGAAGTACTAGCCTTAACAAGGCTCTTGGGACCCCAGTCATCACAGCACGTTCGGCGCCCTCCCAATTAGAATGTCACTATTCATTTGGGTGTGTCTCCCTTCCCCGGAGCAAGCAGGGCTGTGCTCCAGGAAGAGAGGTGGCAAAGAACTAATTTGTGATTCATGATCCCATTACCAATGCTAATGAGTCTCTTCCAGTGGAAGAGGCTTTCACGCTGGAGAGCCAGTCAGCATCCCCAAGAGGTGGACATCAGTGAACACCAGGGTTAGCTTGATGGTGAGAAAGCACTTCTCCAGGGACCTGGTGATGGTGACAGGGTGGAACTGGAGGCTGGGCTGAAAGCCAAGTGCCCATCAGCAATAGAGCTTCCCAGCGTGTGTTCTGCCGTTTGTCAGCCACCTCCTTCCATCTGTCCACGGGGTGACAGTCACTAAGCTCATTCAGTGTCTCTTTCATTTGATTCTCACAGACTCCCTGAGGGAGACATCACTATGAGGAAGCAATATAGCATCTTTTTTAAGAGCACAGACTACCGGTGTCCAAACCCCAGCTATGCCACTCACTTTAAGCACCTCCCTTCTGCTGTCTGTGCCTTTGTTTCCTTGCATCAAAAAATGGTGCTTAGATTATCAATGCTTATATCACTTAGGTTTGATGCAAGGATCACATACGTTAATATGTATCCAGGGCTTAGAGAGGTGCCTGACACATAAGGGGCTACCTGAGCTGTCATTTTCTTCCCATTTTACAATTGAGGAAACAGAGGATCAGAAAGATTATGTGACTTCACCTACTAATCAAATGCAGAGCCAGGATTCAAAGTCAAGCTGGCTCACTCCAAAGTCTTTCCAACTCTAAGCACATGCCTGTTAGGAACAATACTAAATACTGCCCAATTGCTGACCGGCATAAGGGAGAAGCTCTTGATGCATCCAAATCAGCTATTTTCTTTCCACTCAGGAGATTCAACTCAGCGCCCAGTGCAGACAACATCATTGCTTTCCCTGAACCCAAGCCTAGGGGATAACAACTCATATAGTTCAATTTAACAAGCATGTACTGGGTGCCTACTGTGTGCCACACCCTATGCAGGGGCCTGGGGCTCTGAGGCTATGAACGAGCCAAAGTGTTCTCTTGAAAAATGATCACCCAAACTTTGTCGGCATAAGCCCAGTATGAAGCCGCTATTATCCCAGCACAAGAGAGACTTCTGATTCTGATCACATCTAGAACCAGGACAGGTGCCCTCACTTGACCCTGCCCTAGATGGTGCATTGCAAATTATTCTGAACTAATCATCATTTTCAAAATGTGTCCTGTGAGATAGAAAGCCATCAACACTATTACTTCAGAACTTCCCAAACTCAGGCCCTCCTTGAGAAATAGCACAGACTCACCCAGCTCTGACAGACTCAAAGACGCCTCACGAACCTCCAATCTAATGCTAGGTGGGGGTTGGAATTATGGCAAAGCTGCTGACAAAATGCTTCAACAGTCGATACTGTTGCCCTTCTAAGCAGCAGACAGGAACCATTGCCTTTCTCTCTCCTGGCTGGCCTGAGAAAACATGTTGTTTTTTCTCATTTGTTTCAGCGAAAGGTTACATAAGTGGGAGACAATAAATGATCCAGGAACTCTGGGCTCAGTATGCCTTGACTAAGATCGTTTAGCTTGAAGACTAGCAGAACACAAAGGCCCCTCCATCAGGGCAAGTGCATTAAGTACTTGTTTGGGAAGACCGCTTTTTTATCATTCTTCTCTCGGACTTGCTGCTTCTGCCTGTAAAACAGCTCTGCATCTTCTCAGAGCCTATTTAGCTCTCTGCTTGTTGCAGCAAAGCTTCAGTGGTTTTGGACAAAGAAAAAAATTTTTTTTAATTCATCTGGGCCTGGAGGTGGACAGTGAATCTAGGAGTAAAAAGGTTAAAATGCTAACTCTTGATCACAAAAGGTGGTCTTCCCAGCTTGCCCCTCTCCTATTGAGAGGAAAAGAAACAAGAGGTGGAATTGCCTTAGCTATCATGGAGTCAGGGAGGAGAGAGAGGGCACAGGGCAGAACTCAGCCCAGCCAGTGCCCTCCCTGCTGGGTGCTTACACAAAAGATGAGGAGGCCAAAGAATGTACCAGCTGTGCAGCAGGGGCTTTGGGGTGCCTGGATAGTTATCTATTGTGTTGTAACAAATGACCATAAATGCAGTGGCTATAACAACACACATTTACTGTATCAGTTTCTGCAGGTCAGGAAATCAGACACAGCTCAACTGGGTCCTCCACTTCATAGTCTCTCATAAGGTTGCAGTTAGGGTGTCAGCCAGGGCTGGGGTCTCATCTGAAAGCTCTACTGGGGAAGGGTTCACTGCCAAGTTCATATGGTGGTTGGCAGTTCTTGGAGGTTACTGGACTGAGGGCCTCAGTTCCTAACTGGCTGGAGGCCAACCTCGGTTTCTCCCCAGTATGGCAGCTTACTTTTTCAAAGCTAGTGTGGGGGCAGGGGAGTGGGGTGGGGAGAGAGAGAGAGAGAGAGAAAGAGAGTCTTCTAGTAATACAGAAATTATAATTTTATAACATACGCAAGAAAATGACATCTCATCATCTGTGCCATATTCTGTTGGTTAGAAGCAATTCACTGATCTCACCTATACTCAAAGGGAGGGGGTTACACAAGGGTGTGATTATCGGAAGTTGGAGACCACTGAGGCCATCTTAGAGCCTGCCTGTAGTGGCTTCTCCATGCTGGAGACCAAAATTCTCCAGGAAGCTCTGGGAGCCCAGTGGGGATTCTGATGGGCAGAATTCCTAGGATCAATCTCAAGATTATGTATTCAATATTCTACAGATGCTTAAATAGTCACGAAGCACCTACTGAGTGCCAGGCAATAGCAAGACAGTAAGTGAACTGGCAAAGAATCCCAAAGACCAAGGCTCTGGCCATGCAACTTCAGGAGAGTCAAAGATTCTGGGCCCTGTTTCCTCATCCATCAAGTAGGGATATTAATTACCTGCCATAGTTCTTTGTCAGAGCTGGCTATTGTACTGAGCAAATGAGATCATTTCTATCAGGCTTTCAAAGGTACAAAACAATATGCTAATATAAAATGCTGTTGTGACATTGTAATTAACATTATTATTAAATATATATGTAAGCAAAAAGATTGGGCCAATTCACCCACCCCTCATGTGTTGCCTTCTATAAATATTCAATGCATTTACAATCCACCTCCTTTGATGAGTTGTGCACACTTTTGTGTATACATGAAATTCTATGAGCTGCACACTCTTATGTATACACATAAATATGTATCTGGGGGGAGGTTAATATTTTGAATTTTGTGTCCTCTCATTCAGTCAATTCCTCCAACCCAATTGCTCATCAGTTTTCAGGTAAAGCCCTCAAACTCCCCTTGGGAGAAATAAATGATTTGTGTGGGGTATAGAGGATTGCCCCAAAAATCCCCTCATCTGTATAATTTAAAAGAGGATCTTTAGTCTTCTAAAGCTTATCAAGATCTTGAAAATAATGGATGCGTCAAAACCTTGTTCACGAAAATTCTTTTAAACAAATTTGAAGTGATTGAATTGGAGATGTTTCGTTTTTTTGTTTGTTTGGGGGTTTTTGTTTTGTTTTGTTTTTTGAAATGGAGTTTCGCTCTTGTCACCCAGGCTGGAGTGCAATGCCGCGATCTTGGCTCACTGCAACCTCCACCTCCTGGGTTCAAGCAATTCTCCTGCCTCGGCCTCCTGAGTAGCTGGGATTACAGGCGCCCACCACCACACCCAGCTAATCTTTGCATTTTTAGTAGAGACGGGGTTTCACCATGTTGGCCAGGCTGGTCTTGAACTTCTGACCTCAGGTGATCCACTCGCCTAGGCCTCCCAAAGTGCTGAGATTACAGGCATAAGCCGCCACGCCCAGCCCTGATTTGTTTTTATGGTGAATATTAACAGTGTCTTCATAATAAGATAAGAGCAAATTGTAGTCATCTAATTTTTATTATTTTTTTAGTAAGTGATTGGCAGATCTAACAATGATCATATTCTAGGAAAAATGTTAAAAAGTAAGAAAACAAGGCTTAGTGTGTGGTTGTCCAGCAACCTAACTGAGAATCAGAAAAACTTCCTGGGCCTCAAAACAGTTTCCTGGAAAAGAAGACTATTTCTTTCCCCTCAACTGGCTTTATGATTGTGATCCTACTAACTAGACCATTCAGTCTATCAGCCAATCTGTTTCATCAGACATGGGATTAGGGGAGTGGCCACGCTGCTAAGGAGTAGGACTCACGTGTTGTCTTAAAAACACAGGGCTCGGCCAGGCACAGTGGCTCATGCCTGTAATCCCAGCACTTTGGGAAGCCAAGGTGGGCAGATCACTTGAGGTCGGGAGTTCAAGACCAGCCTGGTCAACATGGTGAAACCCTGTCTTTACAGAAAATACAAAAATTAGCCGATGTGGTGGTACGTGCCTGTAATCTCAGCTACTTGAGAGGCCGAGGCATAAGAATCACTTGAACCCAGGAAGCAGAGGTTGCAGTGAGCTAAGATCTCACCACTGTACTCCAGCCTGGGTGACAGGGCAAGACTCTGTCTCAAAAAAGAAACAACAACAACAACAAAAAAGAAAAACAGGGCACCCTGCATTTTGGATATGTGTATGCATGCATGTATGAGTGTGGGCTGGTGTGCACAATTGTGTGTGTTACAGTGAGTATGAGAGTGTGCACCAGCTCCTCAGAAGCCCACCCCCATCCAATCATGCATAAGAGACAAAACAAAAGGCCTTTCGGCAAACGTCCACTTACACTAACAAAACCACTCTGGTTTGTCCATCTTAAACATTCTAACATGAAAACAGGGGCCCCAAAGGGCCAAAAGTGTCCCAGCACCCACTCACTGTACCCCTGGCATGCATGACCACCTCTTTCTGACCACTCAGGTGGGTTTGGAGATGGCATTTGGGCTACTCTGTTCTTTCTATTTCATTTTGCTTTGGTTTTGTTTTTCATGTAACAAAGATTTATTAACCACCCTCTCTGTGACTAGCACTGCTTTAGGCCCTGGACACAAAGCAGTGAACAAAACAGACAAGCCCTACTCTTATGGAGTATATGTGCTAGTGCAGAAAGCAAACTAGTGTATAGACAGCACCATTTCAAAGTGATGTGCCGTGAAAATAATAAAGCAGGTCAAGGGGACAGGGGTGGCGGTGGCCAAGCACACACGTGTGTGAATGTGGGCCCTAACAATGAAGTATCGAGGGAAAAAAACTTCAGCTTCCTTCAAGGACGTGGGAGCAGAATCAGGAAAATGCTACTGGCTACTAATATTAAGATGCTACTTCTTACTCTAGACTGGTGTGGCCTAGGGAAATCTTCCAGGACTTCCACAACGTCCGTGCAACACCCAGAGCTCTGAAGGCCTTGACGGTGAAGTGCACTGAGACACAGCAGAGGGTGGGTGGAGTAGGGGAGCATGCCTTGGCTGACCAGACTGGGCCGGGGAAATGACCAGGGTGCCTGGCTGTTCACCAAAGAAGTCAGGCAGAAGGCCACATGCAGTGTCAGAAGAAGCACGAGAAAGTTGATTCCAATCCAGGCTGGCACTGCTCTTTGAGAGACAGCAGCAGGATTCTCTGGTCAGTGGTGTTTCATTGCAAGTAGCTGGGAGATCTTGATTCTAGGAGGCTCCATTGAGGTTGAAGTAGGATCCAGCCAATGGCTGGGAGCCCAAGGATTAGTCCAGTCCTACAACAAACATTATTTTATAGATGACTGCTGATGTTAATTCAGTGGCCCTAGAAGTGACTACTGTCATTATCCAGTGCCTGATAATGTCAAGACTCACATCTCTGAGACCCTCTTGGCCTTTTCCTCATGCTTGTTGCCTCTTGGTTACAAAATGGCTGCTGCAACTCCAGCCACCATGACTGCATTACAGACAAAAATAGGAGGGAAGCATCTCTTCCCTTCTTTTCTCTAGTCCTCTAGTCTTACACACTTTGCCTTCTCTTCTTGGTCTAGTATTTGGTCCTAATGCTTCCCCACTGCTTTCTTTTCTACCCTTGAAATTTGGATCTCATATGTTCTCATATGCGTCTCAGTCTTCCAATTCATTTTAGAGGATCTGGTACCTAGACCCAGAAGTCGGGACATCTTTCTAGCTCCAAATCTCCTAGCCAGTTGGGCTGCCTGCACCTCCGTCTGCTCATCTGTCAGAAGTGTTACAATCCCAAGGGCCTTGTAGAGATTTCAATCATCATGAGTTAGAACCAAACAATGAGCAGGAATGACTTAGAATAGAGTGAGGGGCTGGGGCTTCCCACACGTTTGCCTCTCTCTTAGGTGCTAGTGAACCTTACAGCAGGAGGCCGCAAGTCCTAATCACATAACCCCTATGGTGATGCACTAGATTAAATCTCTCCCATCTGCAGACAAGAATGGACAAGGCAGAAGTCCATGACCCTTTGGGCTCGAGTGTGGCAGAGCTGATATTTAAACCACCAACCACTTCCCACTTAAGCCTCAAAACCAAATCCATTATGTGTAACCTGCAGATGGCTGAGTCCACAGCACCCATCTGATATCAAACACTTTATTGGCCCCACTCTGGCCTGAAGCCAAGTTAGAAATAACCAAATTAGCCCTGAGGCCTCCCTTAACTTAATTTTTACAGCTCTGCTTTCAGGGTAGTGTTTTTCTCGTGACCTTTCTCTTCTCCCTTGTGTTCCTGACTTTCCCTTGGGGAGCAGGGGGTGGCTGCGAACACAATACAGCAGCCATCACAGGAGCCATTAAAATCTCCTGCAGATCCCTGGGTGTCAGAGCTGCTTAGGGCAATTCAGCCCTGAAAGCAGCTTTTATCTAGACAACCCCAGCTTGCTGCCCTGTTGATGGGGGCAAGCTCACTGGGAAGTCCCTCTCCAAGAAGGGGTGTCTGCCTTCCAGTAGGGAGGGAGATGGGCCTCTGGTCTTTGTTCCAGGGGATACTTCAGCATCATCAGGCACTCCGCCTGTCTAGAGGAACTGGGTCTGGAGCAAAGGAAACAATAATATAAAAGTAAAAATGAGATCATGTGAGTGAGCATTTCCAGTAAAAGACAGGCTGGTGTGATCCTTGTTGTTGTTACCACCCCTGACTTCTCATCATCCACAAAGAACCAGAGAGAAAGCTTTGCCTGAATGAACGGGGTGGGTGTGTATACACAGGCACACATGGGCAGGCGCTCACAGATGCACATGCAAGCATACGTACGAGTATGTGTACAAGCAAACACGTGTGTGTACATGTGCATGCACATACACGCAAATAAATTCAGTCTGAGAGGCCGGGCGCGGTGGCTCACGCTTGTAATCCCAGCACTGTGGGAGGCCGAGGTGGGTGGATCACGAGGTCAGGAGATCGAGACCACGGTGAAACCTCGTCTCTACTAAAAATACAAAAAATTAGCCGGGCGTGGTGGCGGGCGCCTGTAGTCCCAGCTACTCGGAGAGGCTGAGGCAGGAGAATGGCGTGAACCCGGGAGGCGGAGCTTGCAGTGAGCAGAGATCGCGCTACTGCACTCCAGCCTGGGTGACAGAGCGAGACTCCATCTCAAAAAAATTAATTAATTAATTAATTAATTAATTCAGTCTGAGAAACAAGCTGGAAGAACAGCATGGAAAATTCATCAACTGAAAACAGTTTGTGCTGTAGGAAGAGGAAAGGTGATGTGCCCCTCCTCACTTAGCCCCAGGTTTACTTTGCAATCACTGGCCAATTGCTTAACTTTTGTACATGATTGCATGACTTATGAGACAAAAGTCACAGTTCTTCTCCCTTCCTTATCTACTGACCTATCGTGGTTGTAAGGAGCTAGGCTTACTGGAGGAGAAATGTACCATAAAATGTCCATTGAAATTGAAGGCCTCAACATTCTCAACCCTGTTCATTCAGAATCATGATAACATCCTTTTGTCTGAAGTTAGACTTCCAGTACCTTCCACCATCCACCAAATATAAATGCCAAAATATAAATATGTTGCAAAACTGTGACATAAAGATTTCCTGCAGTTAACTGCCCCTTAGCCGGATACAGGAAGAGGGGTAGGGCCGCTCTCATGCCCTCACCTGATCTTGGAGGTAAGGTAAGATTAAACATGGGTGGACATGCTGCAGTACCGAGAGACACCTGCCAGCAGAGACAGAGTCACTATAAAATATTTATGCCTGAGGCCATTTAGTGAAGAGTCAAATAGCCCTAAACAACTCATTAAGTCTGGGTAGCACTATCAAGAAAAGGTTAAATTATACTTAGTGAGCTGCATCGAAAATAGGCAGAGCATAGTATAACGGCAGGTTCTAGACCATGGTCATTGGAGATGTCCCTGAGGTGAAATCTGAAAAAACAAACCTGCAGCCCAGGAATAGAAACGCAGGTGAGGGCTCTGACCAGATAGATGGCATACAGGGGCTCACCATAGCAAATGAGCTCAAAGGATTTCTACATTTAAAGAATGTTTCAAGGATTCTGGGAAGAGGGCAGTGATCGTGGTAACAGCATAGTATTTTTTTTAATCTTTCCGAATCCCTACATAAACACAGAACAACCATATATCAAAACTGAAAACCCATGAACAACACTGACAGCAAAATTTGAAGATAAGGCACTTCCCTAAAACTTCAAAATGCAAGTGAGATAGGTCAAAGCACCAACAACCATAAGACCTGCATGGTATCAGCATCTATACAAGATATAAGACAGGAAAGAAACAAGCCTGAGAACAGGAGAACCCCCAAATAGCCAAGAGATAGTTGCCAGAAATTACAGAAAGCCAGTCTGAGAGCAGCTTCCAAAAGTGGGAGCAGCTTTGCCCAGTGCAGGGGACCATGAGGACCACAGTCAGATCTGAAGGGGCTGGAGCAGCCTAGCCAGCAAACCTCATTCCAGGAAAGGGCCCACTTGCAGAAGAAAGTTCTGGGGGTAAAATCAATAGTGGGTAGGAAAGGGATAATAGAGAATAAATAAATAGGAGAATGTCCAGATAAAAGTGAAGGAAAGAAACAGTCAGAAACCTCAGAAAGCAAACTGCCTTTTTTTTTTTTTTTTTTTTTTTTATTAGGCAGAGTGCCCCTCTGTCACCCAAGCTGGAGTGCAGTGGCGTGATCTGAGCTCTCTGCAACCTCAGCCTCCTGGCTTCAGGTGATTCACCTGCCTCGGCCTCCCGAGTAGCTGGGATATAGGCACCCACCACCACACCTGGCTAATATTTGTATTTTTAGTAGAGACGGTTTTACCATGTTGGCCAATCTGGTCTCGAACTCCTGACCTCAGGTGATCCACCTGCCTCAGACTCCCAAAGTGCTGGGATTACAGGCATGAGTCACCACACCTGGCCAAACTGCCATATTTTTGAACACTGTATTAAAAAAAGGAGTAGAGGGAGTTCTGTGAAATAAAAAAGCTCCTGAACCCTAAAAATCCAGGAAAACTAATCTCATATAAAAATACATAACAGAAGAGCATCAAGATCAAATATCATTCAAAATTAAAATAAGAAAACAAAAACAGGACACAGAGGGCAGAATAACACACCTACAGAAAATAAAATCATGCCAGAAAGACGTGCTTATTGGATGAGTCAGAATCTAACTTTGTTTTAAAATGAGCTAAAAGACACTAAAACAATAATACAAGACATGAAAAATAACGTAAGTCAGTGTAAGAAGAACTCAGAAATGTGGTGCTAGAGTTCAGCAAAGAATTTGCAATAAAAGAAAAACTATTTTCAAAAATGAAGGCTAACCTATTAAGGGAAGGAACAAAAAGCCAATAAACACAACAGTTTATGCCTTGTAAGAAAGAAATAGAAGTTAAAAAGAGGAAATTTTTAAAAACGAAAAAGATGACACACATCAAAGACTCTATTTTCTTGTTATATAAAGTGTTGCTGTCAAAAACTCTGATAATTTTAAATTTCCTTCTCTAATAAGTCACTTGCTATTTTGTTTAGGTGCCCAAAGTATTTCTTTTCTTTTTATTTAAAGTCCAGCAATTTTACTAGAATATACATGAAGATCCAACATACAAATAATAGACCTGAAGAAGAAAACCGAATAACTAGAACAAAACAAAATACTTAAAAGTATAACTCCAGGAAAATATCCTTATTGAAGCTACTTATTAAAAGAGCACACTGTATACTTAAGAATATTGACCCAGAATGAGCAGCACCAATGTGTATTCTAGTAAAATGCTGGACTTTAAAGAGAAAGAAAAAAAATACTTTGGACACCTAAGCAAAATAGCAAGTGACTTATTAGAGAAGGAAATTTAAAATTATCAGTTTTTGACAGCAACACTTTATATAAAAGAAAATGAGTAGCATCTTTAAGATACTCTAGGGAAAAATATATTATCAACACTCAAATAATTCAAGGAATTTTTCTCCAGTGACCCCTTTCTAAGGAATTTACTTTAAAACAAGCTTCGGACACCAAAAATGACTACAGAAATAGCAACATTAACAGCTGATGTGAGCAATAAATATAAATACTTACAGAACTATGACTAAGTAAGGGATAAAGAGGAAAGAGCACCATATGTAATGGCTATCTGCCCAGGGCAGCTATGTATAGTATGCCACACAAAATCACAGGAGAGTGGAAAGAACATATGAAAAAAAAAGTTGAATGCTCTCGATTTTTGTATTAATAATGGTGGTAGTAGTAAAGCATTGTGACTCTAATACTGTGTGTAAGGAGAGATAACGTAAGTGAATAATTACAATATATTCTAATTCAACTATCACATGTGTCCCTGAGAGACATGGTTCTCAGTGTGAAAAAAGAAATGCAGATATGATATAGGCGAGGTTAAATAAAAAGTCCTGTCATCTGAATTTGAGTTGGAAATATCAATATGAACTCATGATGTACCTTGTCATATACATATGTATGTGTATTTCATATAGATGTATGTTTATACTGATATACATATATGCATGCACATGCGTATTTCCTAGCTCTGTTCACTCAAAAAAATAGACAATCACCAACCCAGTAGCAAAAAGCTTCCACAGCACCCAGAATATGTACTTAAAATACTTTTTCCCACTAAAAGAAATCAGGGCTTTTGAGGAAATGGTTGATTCCAGGTCTGGAGAAGAAACATTTTGTCATACCATATAGCAAAGAAGCCTTAAAAGTCTACTAGGGTCATGTCAAAAGGACCCGGGAGGCTACCACTGACCGAAGATGTGATCGTTTGAGCTTTCAGAGGATAGTAATTGTGATTAATTAAAATTCAAAAATATGTTTAAATTCATGGATTCATAATGATGTACAAACAGTTAATTGGCCAGCTTCAGAGGATGATAGAGGACCAATTCAGTATCTTGAAATGTATACATAAGGAGAAATAATTCAGCATTTATTCTGCATTTTCTACATGAACCATATTACTCAGTAACCCAAATAGCAGATTAGGGGGAGCATCTTTTTATAAATATATTCCAGCTAATGTATGAGGAAAGAGGTAAATAAGTAGAATAACATTATTTTGCAACTTGCAATAAATAAATGGTTCTAAGCATTGAGCTTTGTTTGATAAGTGCTAACATGAAAAAAGAGAGCAATAATCAGACACAAAGTATCTCCTGATGAAAGAACATGACCTGTAGTCTTGCAAAAGGACCTAGTTGGCAATTTGCAGGACAGAGAACATGTTGAACTGGACCATGGAGAAGGAATCAGCAAAATTCAGACTCATGGAAATGCTGCAGGTCAAATAGCCCAGTTTCTTCAAAAAGAGAAAATATGGAGGCCAGGCGTGGTGGCTCATGCCTGTAATGCCAGCACTTTGGGAGTCCACGGATCACTTGAGCCCATGAGTTCAAGACCAGCCTAGGTAATATAGTGAAACCTCATCTCTACAGAAAATTTAAAATTTAGCTGAGCATGGTGGCATGTGCCTGTGGTCCCAGCTACTCTGGAGTCTGAGGTGGTAGGATCGCTTGAGCCCAGGAGGTGGAGGTTGCAGTGAGCCAAGATCGTGCTACTGTACTCCAGCCTCGGTGATAGAGCAAGACTTCATCTCAAAAAAGGAATGGGTGAATTATTATATTTGCCTGGATTTTGGTCATGATTTTTATTTACTGGGACCTAGGGTGCCCATCAAAATGGCTCTGTATCCACAGCATCCATGGCATTTAGTTCAGTCAATGGATGTGGATGAAATTCAATGCCATGGATCTGAATAAAACTTGTACAAATGATCCATACGAAGCATTGAGCGCTCTTCCGTGGTACAATACACACAGGCCTCCAAACTGAGGCAGATCCTTGCTGTTGTGATTAATAGTGATGATCGAGAACTTACTTTCCTTTGTATTATGCTTTATTTCTTTGCATTGAATTGAGCAGATGAGATGGCTTAGCAACAGTAGTAAAACCAGGACACTCACTGTCTAGCCTATTTTTTTAGCGATGTACTGTTTATTACTAATTGATTTGTTTCTTCTTAGAGGGTGCTGCAATGTACTTAAAATGAAACCCAGTGCTTAATAGACTTTTCTGTACTCAACTGTCTATAACCAATTGGTATTTTGATATGTGTGGGTTCTTTATACAGTCTAGATATGAATGAGTATTAAACTATGTTTCCAGTATGTGGTATGTGTAAGAATGAGATAAGGCAGTTCTTTTTTTTTTCTTTCATAAATGAGTATTAATAAAATAGGTTTGTTTGTTTGAGAGAAGAGGAAAGAGGCAGGTGACCTCCCTCCTCTGCCCCCTATCCCAGATCCTCCCTGGGGACCATTTGATCCTCCTACAGCTCCATAGGGCTTCAGGGACCAAGGCAGACCCTCAGCAGGGGAGATATGGGGACCCTTAGATTGTCTGCTCGGCATCAAGCCAGCCCCACTGCTAGTCTCACTTTGACCTTGATCTTCTCTCCAAAAACTGGGATTTTTGTCCTGTTGCTTATGACACAGTCTCTCTCTCTAATGTCTCTGCTTCCTGACCTTGTAAACACTCCAGTTACTAGGTTTTCCTTATGACACTGTCTTGCTCCCATGTCCTCTCTGAGACCAGAGCCTCAACCTGAGCACCTTCTCTCCTTGGCTGACGCCTTTGACCCTGCACAGCCCACACTCTGTTAGGCTAAGCGACTGCAGGGGCCATTGCGGGACTTTCTGGGATGCAGGGTCTACTCACCTCAGTACACTGACCACACTCTCACCTGTCCCCTCATAGTGGCCTGCCTACTCTCTGGGCCTGAGCAACCTTCATATGGTCTGTCCTGGCTAGAACTGAGCCCCAGGCTCAGGGATTTCAAAAGGAAAAAAAAACAACAACAACAACAAAAAAAACACTCAAAAGTGTTCCCTAGGGATTTCCTGGGGAGCTGAGCCCCTTTTCAAGCCTTGAACTTGGACTCAGAAGATCTACATTTAGTTCCTGGCTAGACCCAGTTATCTACTTCGTATGCTGCAGACCAGCCACCCAATTCCTCTGAACTTAATTTCCTGACTTTTAGAGGGAACACTGTAACTCCACTTGCAGCACTACAAAGTTGCAGCAAGCGTAACGGCATATCATGCATGTGTGAAAGCGCGGTGACTGGCCTATATTAGGTGCACAGTAAACACTGAGAGGTTTTCGCTCCTTTCGTGAGTGGAGATTACCTCTCAGGTGCCTGAGGTGCAGCCTCCCACCCCAACTCCTTACCCAGGAAGAAGGACGAAACAAGTCAGGAAGCACACAGCTTCTACCTGGGGATCAAGGCTCACCTTGACTCCTCCTGTCCCCTGGAACCACTCTTGCTAACTCTCTTGCCTCTCTGGTTTTAGACCTGCTCACTTTGATCCACAGAGTTGTGCCCATTGCCTTCCACTTCAGCAACACTTTTGAAAATCAGCCTAGCATCTGCCTGTCTTCTCATGGTTCTGACTCAACCTGTCTTAGCGTAGAGCTGATCTCATGTCTACCCTACCTGAAGTACCTGCCAGATTCTTCCTGCTTGAAGCAAGAGCCTACCCCTTGGGCAAGGATGTGGAAATAATTAAAGTCTGTCCCCAGCAAGCCTCAGTCCAGTGCACAGCTAAGAGAGGTCAATAGTGTATGGAGCAGCTTCAGAGAGACACTATAGATAAAACAGAATAAAAAGAGTCCCCTTATGCAAAGTCACAGGTACCCACAGCTCTGGTGGGTCAATCATGAAAATCAGATTCTGGTATTAAGTAAGGTTCTGAGAAAGACAAGGTGGATCAGGGACTCATGTGGGGACAATCTGACAAGGCTTGGAAGTCTTCAAGGCAGAAATCTTGGAAGGGTTTAATCACCCCCAAAGGACCCTTGGTCCAAGAAGGAGGAACCCTCAATTTTGGTTCCTTCTCCAATACTGATAGGCTCAGAAAAGTCACTTCTCCCTAAAATGCTGTTTCTCCACCTGGACAATGAGGTACAGAAGACTAATGTACCAGTCTCATCGAGTATTAGATTCTCTTGAGAATGCTTTTTACATATTTCAAGTATTGCCTTCTCATCCCCACCCAGGATCTACTGAATTTGAATCTCCAGGTCCCTAGAATCTGTATGTGAAAGGTCCTCAGGTGGTTTGGAAAACACTGAATTCAGAGATCACCAAGGTCCCACTGTGCTGTGACATTCTCTGATGACTACAGGATTGCAGACAGTATGAACAAAGGGAACCAGCAGAATGAAGCTGGAGCAGCCCACACATGAGAAGCAGGACAGCCCTCGCACAATGAGCAATACACTCAGAAGCTCCACACCCCCAGAGGCGGTGCTGGTAGGAATCATAAATTGATCCCAAGCAACTCTGGGCAGATTTATGAGGATCAGAGCCATCCAAGGCAGGGAGGACCACCATGCCTTGAAGGCTACTGGGAGCAACAGAATTCTGGCAAGATAAATCATGGGTCTGACACAGGATAGCAAATCCTCTCTTCCTACGGAATCCACTTTAGAAAGCGTTCCCTCTCTAGGCCCATCCATCTGAAATCACTGAAAATCAAAACAAAATTTTGTGTATGGAAACCACTGGAGACTAATGTATGTCCACTGAATTGGGAAAGTACAGGTCCCTTTTATTGAGAAATGACCCTGGAGTCCCTCCTTTATGAAATGGAGGACATTAATTTTGAGATTGGATATCTCCTTCCCACAGTGAAAACTTGAATGCAAAGTTACACACGTTTTAAACTGTAGTCATCGTGCATCTCTAATGCTGAATGTTGTGCTAAGCACTTTGCCTAGGTCATCATCTAATTCTCACAAAAAGTCTAGGTGGTATATCTTACAGTCTCCAATTGTTCAGATTTTAAAAACTGAGGCTTAGAGAGGTTGTACAATCTACCTTATGTCTCACAGCTGGCCAGCAGCAAAATCCAGAACGAGAACACAGCCTATCTGAATCTAAAGCCTAAGCCCTTCTTCCTCCCTCACCAGATGTCTCACCTTGCCAGAAGTAGAAGCCCAGCATCTCTGGGAATATTTCAGAACCCTCGGAATAATCTAACCTAGGCTGAAGTGGTTCCCACTGAAGGTGAGATGCTCAGGTAGTGTGCCAAGCCCATACCTTTAGATCTCTTCCCCAGCACTCTGTTCAGAAGAAAAAATATATATATATATACACACACACATACATATATACGTATTCATGTATATATATATAGAATATGTATTCATATATGTATTAGTCCATTCTCATGCTGCTAATAAAGACATGCCTGAGACTGGCTAATTTATAAAGGAAAGAGGTTTAATTGACTCACAGTTCAGCATGGCTGGAGAGGCCTCAGGAAACTGACAATTATGGCAGAAGGGGAAGCAAACGTGTTCTTCACATGATGGCAGGAAGGAGAAGAATGAGTGCCCAGTGAAGGGGGAAGCCCCTTATAAAGCCATCAGATCTTGTGAGAACTAACTCACTATCATGAGAACAGGTTGGGGAAAACTTCCCCATGATTCAATTATCTCCATCTGGTCCCTCCCATGGCACATGGGAATTATAGGAACTACAGTTCAAGATGAGATTTCGGTGTGGACACAGCCAAACCATAGCTAGCTAGCTAGCTATCTAATATAGATATATGTATTCTTTCATTTTCAGGGTTGAATTAACTAAATAGACTGCCACGCTTCTGCCCTGTGATTGATAAGGCCACCCCCACACCCAGGCTGCTTGCTGTAAGGAAAGCCTGGGTCTGCAGAACAGGTTTCAAGGAACTATAGATAAGGAGAGGAGTGGATTTCACAACTTCTTTTCTGAGGTTTTATTTTTCTCCCTGCCCCCATCCCTCCTCCCCAACCCACTGACTTTAAATTCCCAGGTGCTGTTGGCACAGGATCCATATTCACAGAAACTCCCCTGGCCACATGTCCTGCTGTCCAGGACAGCACCAGCCTTGAGTACAGGCAGGAGTCAAGGACACACTCTCATGTTTAGAGTTCGGGACTTAGCAGCAAAATTTCCTACCCCCTTCTTTTAATATGCCAATCCAGCCTCTTTTACAGACAAAGGAACTAGATCAAGATCCCCTAATCAATAAATGATGAAGCTGCCTCCAAACCCTGGTGTTCATGCTGATTTCAAAGCCTGTGTTCTTTCCACATCACCCCTCACGTGGTGACGTAGCACAGCCCACATATATATTTTGGGCACAGGAGTGGGTAAAAGGGCAACTGGTCAAACTAGCTCTGCCAAAAATGCATTCTATAAAGAGTCTGAATTAGCAGGTTTGCCCTCTTTATAATAAAAATAGAGGATGGGCATGGTGATTCATGCCCATAATCCCAGTATTTTGGGAGGCCGAGGCAGGAGGATCGCTTGAGCCCAGGATTTCAAGGCTGCAGTGAGCTTTGATTGTGTCTCTGCACTCCAGCCTGGGTGACAGAGTGAGACCCCCATCTCAACAAAAAGTTTTAAAAATTAGCTGGGCTTGGTGGGGTAGGTCTGTAGTCCCAGCTACTCAGGAGGCTGAGGCAGGAAGATTGTTTCAGCCCAGAAATTCGAGGCTGCAGGGAGCCATGATTGCATCACTACAGTGAGACCCTGTGTCTAAAAAAAAAAAAAAAAAAATCAGAAAACTAACAATCAGCCATTCACACCCAAAGTGAATGGCTCCATTACCTTCTAGCCCTTGAAATGACCATTCAGAAACCAAATAGAAATAAACATCTTCCTTTGCAAAAAAAAAAACCCCAAAGAACAAAAAACAAACAATGAAGCCCAGTAAAGTGTTGAGGACTCCGTGTTGAGTAGCATATGCATTAGAACCCCACCCAGAACTTCCATCTCCCAGCCTCTGGACCAGGGCAGCATGACAAACACCCACCAAAACTGGCCCAGTTTTCAGATTAGCAACCCTGCCCACGGCAGTCTCAATCTGTTGCTTATCATCGGCAACCCAAGTTAACCTTTCACATTTACATAATTAAATTAGAGCGGTCTTCAAAATGTTTTCACTTTAATGTCTTAGCAAAATTATGCATGCCCAAATTAATGTTTCTATCATTTTCCTTAGACTTGAACTTAATTTCTCTTTTAAGGGAATTTCTGCAATCTTATGAGATTTTTGTATTTTAAGTAAAAGTAGTTTATCAACAACACCTTTTTAAAAGTTTTTATAGGTTGTAAAAATGTTAGAATTCTGGCCAACATGAGATCTGACAACTCCCCAAGGTTTGGTCTGGCTCAAAGACAGAAAGTTTGAAAGGAAATGGCCCACGGGGGGTGGTGGGGGGCAGTTTGTGCTGAGTGTTCCTGTGTTGTCCCCAGAAGGCCACCTAGGGACATTACGTGGGACACAGAACACCAGGAAGTGGGTGAGGGGGGCTGGGAAAAGGAGGAGCATGCACCGAAGACAAATTTGACCTGTTTTTCCATTTTTTATACTCTGTTGCATAGAGAGCCTGAAAGCTGCTTTTGTTGCATTTCCAAATGCAAGCTGGCTTTAATAAGGAGGCTGGCCCTGCCTTGCTGCAGGTCCGTTAGGGAGCACCCGACAGGCAGGCCAAGCCATGGCCAGGGAGTGCAGGGCTTCCTGCTCCCACCACCGGCCTGGGTCCCTGGGCCAATGTAGCATCACAGAGCTTTCAATTCTCTTTTTCAATTGTCTCCAAGCTAAGAGGCTCCTATATGTAATGCTAAGCCTTTGGGAGCAGGTTAGTTGCAGTCAACAATAGCACAGATTGAGCACCTGTTGTTTGCCCGGCACTATGCTAGGCTCAGTGAGAGACTGGAAGAAGACCCAGCTACTGCCCACGCCTGTCCCACCTGCAGGGGCCTTCTCCCCTTCCTGGAACTCCCCTAGCGCAGTGTTGGCTGGGCCCTCCTGTAGCTTGCTATTCTTGCTGTCCTAACATCCCTTTGGGTCTCTCATAGTAGCCTGTAAGCTTCTTAAGGCCAGGGTCCATCTTAAGTCTGCCCCATCTTTGTCTCTGACTCAGGGTCTGGCACATAGTAGGCTTTCTACGGAAGTTTTCAGTTTGATGGCTGATTGGTGTTTCTTGCCCTGACCTTGGTGCCATCTTGGATGGAGGGTTTGGGGCCATGGAGCAGACATCTCAGCGGCCACCCAGGGAGGCCCCTGGAGGAGGGAGGGCCTGGCCACACGAGTGACTGCCTCTCCTCTTGTCTCCTTTTGTGCCACAGTTCACTGGCTGTTCACCACATGTGGGGCCAGTGGGCCCCATGGCCCCACCCAGGCGCAGTGCAACAACGCCTACCAGAACTCCAACCTGAGCGTGGAGGTGGGGAGCGAGGGCCCCCTCAAGGGCATCCAGATCTGGAAGGTGCCGGCCACTGACACCTACAGGTGCGTATGGAAGAGGGGGAGGGGAGGGGCAGACCACCCCTCCTGAAGAAGCCTGGAGTCTCGCCTATGGGTGCATGCTCCTGGGGTGCCCAGGCATGCCAAGGTTCAAAGGCCACAGACTCAGGCCCATAGTGGGGTATAAAGGTTGGAGATGGGGAGATTTGGGATGTGAAATATGGCAACAAAAGAAGATGTGTCCTTTGTCCTCAAGAAACTCACAGGCTGTTTGTGGAGGTGATATGCATGCGTGAGCTAGTTTCGGAATTATTGCTAATAAGGATAATGATGGTGGCCTGTTCATTGAATATTGCTTAATGCTCTTCAAATGAGGCATGCATGTAAAATGTTTGGGAAACAGAAGCACAATGCACCTGAAAGCTGATGCTCTTATCCTTGCCCCTCCTTTCCTGGGCCTTCACTGTTGGTAAGAGAGGCAAACTGTTCTGGAACGCTCCTCCCAGCCCCAACCCTACCCCAGCCCCCAGTATTCCCTTAGAGCAGAGCCAGGCTGGAAGGAGATCCAGCTCCACTTGGCCACTTTGAGGCCATGGCATTGAATGAAGCTAATGGTAAGATTGGAGGGCTGGTGGAGACCCTGACTGCAAGACCCCCTCCTGGAGCATCTGGTTCTGCAGCTCTGGAGTAGGGGCTGAGAACTGACATTTCTGACAAGTTCTCAGGTGATGTCAATGCAGTCTTTTAGAACCTCTGAGCTTGATCAAGTCTTCGACTTAAATAAACCTGGGTGGCCCCCAAACGAGCTCTATGACTAGGCAAGGCCAGTGCTGCCATCCTCGTTTTACAAATGAGGACACTGAGGCTCAGAGAGTCAGGAGCCTCCACACAGTTGCACATCCAGAAACAGCCTCCACCTCCAGAGTTCTGGGGCAGGGCCTCATGCGGCTCCTCCACGGGGCATGGCAGGGCAGGTTAAAACGAAAGCAAAACCACTCTGCCTTGTGGGAGCAACGTCCCCTAGGGCTGAAACAATAGGAAATGAGCTCGCCTCCCCTTCCCGCAGCCTCCAAAATCCACCACATCCTGGGCCTCCTGGGAAGGAAAGGGGCTTCTCAAGTTGCCCTGTTTTCTCTCTCCAGGTTAACATTTCCTGTGGCAGCCCCATCCCTGGGGCCTCAGGGTAAATGTGTTACGGGGACAGCCCTAAGTGCTTTTTAAATGGCACTCCGGGCAGAAATGCTATAACAAGATTTGGCTATAATCAGATTAGCTGCTACACTGCCCACACACCCCCAGTAAATATCCCGGAAGACACGGGACCACCCCTGGCCCTGCTACACCAAGCAAGCCGGACCTCGCCTTCCTGCTGAACCAAGCCTCCGTGGGGCCCAGGGCAGGGATGAAAGGACTCCTGGAGAGGAGGAGAGGAAAGCTTGCTAAGGACCCACAGGCGTTGCCCCTGTGTTAGCATAGGGTGGGTGGCATTATTATTGGTGTTCCCATGTTTCCATGGGGTCGGAGGAGCTTAGCAACACATGTAAGGCTGCACCATCAGTGATGGAGCTGGGATTCGAACCCAGGGTGCTCTGGCTCAAAGTCTGTGTTGTTTCTACTAAAGCTCACGCCTGGACTCTGGGAGGCATGCAGATGGCAGAAGGGACAGGAAAGGAAGGAGGGCATAGGAATCACCCAGCATCCACCCCCCGGAAGCCTCTGGAAATGAGAGGCTATGAGAGGGGCCCAGACTCCTGAAGGGATATTGGGTAACACACCCCATATACAAAAAGCAATATGAAGGAGAAAGCAGAGGCGCTGGGAGGCGCACAGGAACCCTAACAGTAAGCCCCCAGCAGAGCCCATTGTCCTACCCCTGCCCAGGGCAACTCCAATGCCAGCTTGGCCAGAATTCCCCTGCTCCCTGTCCCACAGAGAGGGACAAACTGTCAGGAGATCCCTTGCATGGAGATTCTCTTGGGCTGTGCTCCCCCGAGACAGTGTGAATCAAGCTCACTTCCAAACTTGCACAGGTCAGCTAATTTCTTGAGATTCCGTTTTCCCATCTGTAAGCGGCAGGGGCTGTAAAGGTGACATATAGTGCCTGGCACAATGCTTACACGTGGTGGGTGCTCCCTGGCCCATGGGCGGAGATATCAGCTGAAGCAACGCTGCTATGCAGCAGCAGGCAGCAGGCAGGCAGTGTTTCCAAGGACACACCGACCCCATACGCGGTAGTTTCTGACTTTTCCTGTCTCCAAAGACGTTTCTCTGACTTCCTCAGATGAGCCCTGTGTTCTGAAAACTTTGGACTGCCAGATGAACTACACTTATTAAATAATCATTGATTCATTTTCCCATTTATTATTAATCACAGCCATATCTAAGTTGAGTCAGGTTTCTGAGCTGCATGAAGTGCCACATTATTTCCACAGTGCATTGATAGAATCCCAGCCAAAATCAGAAAGCCGTCTCCACTCATCTCTTTGAAATATTGAGACTGAGGCCAGCTCCGGGCCCCAGCACTGTCTGGCGATTTTGCCTCTGTTGAAGCAGGACATTTCGAAGTGTCCAAATCAGTAAAGGAGACATTTTGGTCTGGCCTAAGATAGGACCATATCAAAATGGAAGAACCAAAACCAAAAGCCACTCAGTTGGGGTTTTCGTCACTGCTGTTTTTGAGACACGCTCTGTTGCCCAGGCTGGAGTGCGGTGGTGCCACCTCAGCTCACTGCAACTTCCGCCTCCCAGGTTCAAGCAATTCTCCTGCCTCAGCCTCTCGAGTAGCTGCAATTACAGGCATGAGCTAATTTTTGTATTTTTAGTAGAGACGGGGTTTCACCGTGTTGGCCAGGCTGGTCTTGAACTCCTGGCCTAAACTGATCCTCCCGCCTCGACCTCCCAAAGTGCTGGGATTATAGATGTGAGCCACCACACCCGGCCAGTCATTGTTGTTTTTGAATACTTGTATTTTAACCAAACAAAGGCTCTAACAGATATTCCTGACCCTCACCTCCTCTTGGGCCTTGGAAAAGACTCAGGTCTTAGATGACCTGAGTCTATTGGTCACATAACTTAGTAATCTGAGAAGCAGGCAGTTAATGATTTGATTTTTAGACCACTTCAAAATGTCCCCAAGTCAGAATATGACTGAGAAGTCAGCACCCTTTCTCTGAAAGACTTTTTCTCCGTAGTTATTATTACTATTTAATAAGTGCAGTTCATCTGTTGAAAAAAACACAAGATGCACCAGAGGACGTGAGAAAAAGGTGCTTGGAAACAGAAAGGTGGGAGCCGAGCCCTAACGAACCCACCCATCCTGGAGGCGTGGCTGCCACCGAGGCCTGGCACTGGGACGGCTCCACTGACTTCTCTGCCCGCTGCTGGGGAGGTGAAGGGAAGGGAGCGAATGCTACCAAGCCCCAACTTCATGCCAAGGGGGGGCCACCTTTGCCTGGGGCCTCCTCCAGGACGTACACAGTTGGAAACACCCCCACTCTTAGCTGGTAACTTATCCTGGGCCCACCTCCCACCCCCCACCCTCTACAGCTTTGCCCACCTCCACAAAGGAAGAGGCCCAGAAAGAGGGAGAGGAAGGGGGTGCGGGGCAGGCAGGAGGAGACAGCAGGCTGGCATGGGGGCTTGGGTGCAACCCTGGAACCCCCATCTCCTCCACCCACCATGTCCTGCTTTCCCTGCCCTGGACTTACCACTTCCTCTGACAGGTGATGTAGTCTGTGTGTCCCAGGTTCCTGGGCTTCATTTTCCCCCTGCTCTGCAGATCTCAGTGACCCATAGGAAGCACCAATTAGGATGCTGTGCCTGACACCAAGTGTGCAAAGGTGATTAAGATCCAGCCCTGCCCCAGAGGCGCTGCTGCCAATGGTGGTGGTGTTGTGTGCACAGGCATCTCCGTGAGGTGTAGAGAGAACCACAGTGGAGGTTTACACAAGGCGCTGCTGCGGAGGCCAGGGGAAAGGCGCTGCACTCAGCTGAGCTTGTGAATGGCTCCTGCCAGCAGATGGGCACCTGGGTTAAGTTCAAAGGCCCTAAGCATTGTCTACAAAGAAGTGGGTGGCCAGAGCCTGCGGTGAGCACAAGAAGTCGGTACTGCTGATGAGAAGTTGGGCAAAGCTGGCCTCGGGGAGCCGAGGCTGGAGGCAGCAGGGCCAGGTCCTGGGGCTGCAGTGTTACCCCCAAATGCCTCTCGCTCCCCCTGGTGACAGCATGAGGGTGGAAGTGAGAAAAACGGCCTGGAGGTGGGGAGAGCAGATGGAAGAGAGTCACTGTCACTCAGGCCAGGGTCAAAAGGACTAAGCCAGGACAGGGGAAAGATGGCAGGGGAGGGTCAGGTGCAGGGGACAGGCCCAGAGGTGTTCAGGGGGTGGAATCAGCATTGAAGACTGAGTGAATGTGGGGTCGGGGGCAACGCCGGGACTACATCCACACTCTGGCATGGACTGAGGAAGCGAGGACAAGGGGCGCAGCCACTCTCCCACGAGCTTGGCTGAGAACAGGCAAGGCCAGGGCAGCAGCAAGAGAGGCCCTGATCGGGAGGCCTCTGGGCTGTGGTGCTGAGTAACCATCGTGTCTAGAGGGTGGGTGGCTGGAGCTGATGGGAGAGTGGGAGGCCACTGCAGTGCCATGAGAAGAACGTGGATTATGGGGTTTGTGCTGGGGAGGGGGACAGCATCCTCGTGTTGTCATAAAATGGAGACAGATGATGGCACAGCCCAGCTCTGAGAGGGCTGTTGGGGGACTCAGTGAGAGCCCACGGGTGGCCTGCCACAGGCAGAGGCGCCAGCACTCAGCCCAGCCTGCCCCCTCTCTCTCCCTGACTTCTTTCCTCTTTCATCCCTCTCTCCCCCTCCAGCCTGCCTGCCTTCCTACCTGTCTAGGACCAGCATCCTTCTCAGCCCACAGTCCTGCCCCCACCTCCTCCCCACCCACTACCATACACACACAGATCGTATATAACACCATTTGTCAAGCATGGCCCATAGCTCCCGATGGCAGTCCTTGCACAGCTCACCTGCTCTTCAGACATAATGGACAAGAGGCCCCAGGTCCCAGCTGGAGCCAGCTGACCTGGGCCACAGCCGTTCCTGATGGTCTCTATCAATGACACTCATTTCCTCACCTGGGGCACCAGCGCGTGCAGCCAGACAACACCATCGTTCAACTCCACAAATAGCCATGAAGCCGTACTGTGTGCAGGGCACTGAGCCATGGAGTCCCAACTGTGTGCAAGGCACTGAGCCATAGAGCCCCTACTATGTGCAGGGCACTGAGCTATGGAGCCCCTACTGTGTGCAGGGCACTGAGCCATAAAGCCCCTACTGTGTGCAGGGCACTGAGCCATAAAGCCCCTACTGTGTGTAGGGCACTGAGCCATGGAGCCCTGCTGTGTGCAAGGCATTGAGCCATAAAGCTCCTACTGTGTGCAGGGCACTGAGCCATGGAGCTCCTACTGTGTGCAAGGCACTGAGCCATAAAGCCCCTACTGTGTGCAGGGCACTGAGCCATGAAGCCTTGCTGTGTGCAGGGCACTGAGCCATACTGCCCCAACTGTGTGCAGGGCACTGAGCCATGGAGCCCCTACTGTGTGCAGGGCAGTGAGCCATACAGCCCCAACTGTGTGCAGGGCACTGTGCCATGGAGTCCTATCATGTATCAGGCACTGAGCCATAACACTCCTACTGTGTGCCAGGCAGTGAGCCATGGAGCCCTACTGTGTTCCAGGCACTGACTAGACTGGTAGAAAGGCCTTAGACTCTGGAGCCTCACAGTCTCTAGAAAGACCACAGGACAGAAAAGTTTAATAACAGTCCACAAAGCCAATCAAGTTCTAGACAATAGTAGGAGAGATATCACAGGCATGATTCATTGCCAAAGTAATTGTATGGATAGCCATCGCTATAAAGGGCAAAGACCAGGGAATGTCAGAGATGGAGGAATTAGGAAAAGATGGATGAGCTGCAGGCAGAATTAAGTTTGAGTTCAACCTCCACCACCAATGCTCCATGTGACTTAGAAAGTTGTTCTCCTCCCCAGAGGCTCCATCTGCAGAGTGAGGGGCTATAGAGAGAGGTCACTGAGGTCCCTGCAAGCTCAGGTGTTTTGAGGTACTTAGGGCTACACTGGCCAGGAAGGTGCTGAGGGAGAAACAGACCATGAACCTTGCTCACTGATGCAACAGGAGTGGAACCTGGGCCGGCCCCACTGAGAAGCACCTGCCTCCACAATTGGGCCCTTCAACCCTGACCCCTATCTGGATAATACAACTATATACCTGATCAGAAATCTCCCGCTGACCAAGCTCCATCCACACTCACATGCGTCGTGTGTCATCACAATAACCCTGCAGGGTGGGTAGGACAGACCTCACCAACCTGATTTCACAGATGAGGAAGCTGAGAAACAGGAGAAAAGGGCCTTGCCCAGGATCCCACGAGGAGTTAAAGGCAGAGCCCAGAGCAGGATGCCGCCCTCCCGCTCCTCCAGAAGGTGTGCCAGAAAGGAATGGGGTGCTTCTGTTTTTCTAAGTGGGGGTCCGCTCTCTCCCCCAAGATCCCCCAATGTGTGTGTGGACACTGTGGATGTGCTACACACCAGCTGTGCTCTCATTTCAGGATCCGGCAGGCAGCCACTTTGATTTGCTGCTAATTCTTTATTTAAAAAAGATTCACAACTCAATTACATCAGGTAACAATGGTTCACAGTTGATAATACAAAACACAAACCCAATAAACATCTCTTCTGACCAGGGGACATGGATTTAGATGAGGAAAAACCAAAAAATTACAGCATCAGCTCGTTCAAAGCAATATCTTGTAATTTCCAGTAAATTGGAATCACTGTGAGTCATTTTCCCCACTTGAGTGGCAGGTATATTAATTTCTTGTTGTTTCTCAACCATCAGAAATAAATTGTTTACAAGGGATAGGGAGAAAGCTTCGGAGAGGCAGGCTGAGGCTATTATCGTAGCATGAGTTTGTGTAACGTGATTCACAGGGTGCAGGTGTCTTCAGAAGAGCTAAGGCTGCCCTGTGCTTTACACAGAGGTGGGCCCTGGGTGAAAACTGAACAGCCTTGACCCCAAGCCCTCTTGGCCATGCCCTGGTTCACCTACTTGGTCCCCTTCTGCTTCCCAGAAGTCGCCCCCAGAAAAGGAGTGGACAGGCTCACCCATGGGGGCATATGATGACAGCAGCTGCCATTTGTCACTCACTGGCTGCCCTCTGGGCTCTGAAGTAAGTCCCTTATAAGCATCATCTCATTTAATTATCATAACAGCCTTCCAAGGTAGGTATTATTATCCCCTTTTTATACATGAGGAATCTGGGCTCAGAGTGGGGGGAAATAATCTACCCAAGGTCTCACAGCTAGTGAGTAACGCTGGCAGGGCCAGGACCAGGGAGAGGTAAGCAAAGCACCTTGGGCAGAAAATTTAAGGAGGTGCTTCTTCTTGGGGTCAGTCGAGTGCAAGGTCCTCCCTGGGAGGGAGGCACCTCGCCGGGCTCAACCTACTCCTGGCCCTGAGTGGCAGAGCTGGGATTTGGATCCAGGTCTGTCTGCATTCAAGCCCTTGCTTTTCCACCTGTGGCACATCCCACTCCGAAGGCAATCAGCCCTGTAGTAGCAACTAGAAGCTTCCAGAGGAGTGAAGCTCTAATGGTGGAATTTCAGGCTTCAGGGGACTGATGAGGGAGCTACTCCTTCTAGGACCCCCGCAATTAATTCAGGCAGGCAGCTGCCTGCTCCCTGTGACTTTAAGCCAGCCCCTCATCTGGGTTGGAAACGTAGGGCTGAGGCCACCACCCAGGAAAGTACAACCCAGCCACAGACACCTGCTCGCCAAGCTCTACTGTCTACTTTGGAATCTAGAGAGCTGACCCCAGCCCCGGGTCTCGCCTTGTGCTTTGCATGGGTTTGCAGTCTTCTCAAATTCGCTTTGTATGCCAATGAGAGCAGGGGTTCTTGTCTTCATTTTCTTCCTCAGTAGTGGAAGTTGAGGCTCTGAGACATTGACCATGTTGCCTCAGGTCACACAGCCAGAAGAACGGAGACAAGAACCAGCAAATGACTTGGAGCCCGGGGCTTTTTCCATCCCACCTCACCATCAAGAACTAGGTCAAGACGTAGATGGGGCTGGCTTTCAGATGTGGTTGAGGAGAACGGGGTGGGAAAAATAGCAAAGAAGGCTTAGGAAGGGTAAAAGGAGTCAGGAACAAACAACGTCTAAAATATAATAATTTGGCTAAATTTAAACATACGAAAGAGTTCAGACTGATTCATAATGCATGGTTGATGCAAATGACTATGCAAATGATGCCAAAAGGAATGGGCAGCGTGACGATTACCTCTCAACCACAGCAGGAGTGGGTAGGATGAGCACTTTGTTTTGGGCTGAAGTTTTCCAAGCAAACCACATCTTCAGGTGGAGATGACTTTTTTGTGCAGCCTGACCAGGCCCCAGAAACCTGGGGCAGTGAGCAGGACAGATTTGGGGCCCATCCACACTGCCGTCCCTAGACTACAGGAAGCCGCCACATCGTCCCCTGCCCAGGTTCACTGAGCTAAATAATGCTGCTTCCTCTTACCTGTCACCAATAAGCCTTCCTTTTTCTCAGCCTTTTAATTATTGTTATCACCTTGTCCATTTCTCATGGATCAGGAGGGAGTGCGTGTCTGAGTGTCTGGGAATTAGGAGGGGCAAATAGCTTCTCAGACCCCTCTCTTTGTGCATCCCAGCAGCCTATTGGGGAGGAAATGACCTCTAAGAGAGGAGGTGCGAGGGTTTGGACCATAGCCAGCCACTGACTGGCTGTGTGGCCTCAGATGAGTTACTTAGTCCCTCTGAGCCTCAGTTTCCTCATTTGTCAAATGAGATTAATAACATTTGCTGTTTATGGCTATTGGGTGATGCCGTGTGCCTGTGAGCATGCATCATGCCTGGCACATTGGAGGATGCTGGTAATCAGCCCACAGCCCTCTCCAAACCTACAGCCCTCAGCTTCCCACTCCATCCACCTGCTGCAGCCAGACATACCAGAGGCTCCCTGCTTCTTCACTTCCGTTCACACAAGCCCCAATTCCCACTACCTCTTTCTGTTTGTCTCAGAGCCCTACCTATCTGCAAGCTCCACGTGAAGCCAACATTAGCCTTCCTCACCCCATCCCCACACCCCACAACCACCTGTCACAGTCCCCCATCTCCCTCCTGGCCCTAAGCACCTGACGACCCTTATTTTGGCCAGAGATTTGCAGCTTCCCCAGGGCTTTCACCCATGAGCTCCTTTTGTTGGACTATCATGTTTTTTTGGAATGAAAATGATTCTTCTCTTACTAGGGAAGGGGCTGAGACACAGGGGCAGGAAATGGCCCCACCTGATCAGGGAGCCCGGGAGCACTCCACTTTGCCTCCTCAATGTAGCCACCCTATGGTGAGACTTCTCTTTTCATCAGGAAGATCATCTCCCCAGTTTCTTTGTGAGCTCTTAAGAGCCTGGAGCTGTCTCAGGTCCACAAAGCCTTACACTCCTCCCAACATTCGATAAACTCCCATCAGTGCCCAGGCACTCACCAGGGCAGTGGGCACTAGATTCTCCATTTGCATTTCATGAAGACCTCAGTTCCTTGCCTGCCATGTTTGCAAACAGCCTCTGCAGAAGGGCCGTGGGCTCTGCCTTCTGAGAGCTCCGGGAGGCCCCTCACACACTGGGAAGAAGGGACAGTTCCCGGAACTGTAGATAAAGGAGCTACTATGTGCACATGGGCAAAACTGCCTGGCATCTCTTCCTGGTTTTTTGTAAAAGACCTTGGATCTGAATACACACGGATGTGAAAGTCTGCCGAGTCCTGTACCCTGGCAGCTGGTCTCTTTGGACACATTTGTTAGCTGGTACGCTAGCTGTCTTCAAGACATGCCGCTCTTCTGATATGGTTCAGAAGAGAGTTCTTTTTTCCCCATCCCTGCTTGACTTCATTGCAGCAACCTAAGAGGCAGCAGAAATCATCTCCCATCCCCACATTCTGTTTTTATTTTCATAATGATGGGTTGTTTGTTGTCTGTACATGTATTGCTCCAGAAGGAGTTACCAGTGGGATGGGAATAGACAGTCGGCTCATATACACTGCTCTCCTCAGCCATTCTGTGAGGAACCTCCTTGTTTCCAGACCCCATGGGGAGACTTTACAACTTTGTACCAAGTCGATTATGGCTACTACCATCATTAATAATAATAATTAACTAATACTTATTGAGTGCTTATTACATGTCAGCCACAATTCTAAGACCACATGTCATAATTTCTTTAATCCTCATAACACATGTAGGCTAGGAGGCAAGTTCACTTATTATCCCCATAGCATAGATGAGGAATCGGGAAGTTACTTGTCTAGGTCACGTGAGTCCATTGATCTAGGACAAGGAGAGAAAACCATAATGAGGAAATCCTAGGTATTCAGAAAGCCATCACCCCAATATGCCACATTCATATGGTCTCCTCTCTCTCTCTCTCTCTCTGCTGTTTCCCTCTCTCTCCCCTCCCTCTCTCCCTTCTTCCCTCCCTCCTCCCTGCCCTTTTTCTCTCTTTCTTTCTTGCACCCTTTACTAGTCTTTCACCTTCCTAGTTCTCTGACTGAGGCAACTGCCTGTCCCTCTCTAAACTTGACCATCCTCTCCTGAAGTGGGGGAGAAGAATCCCTTTCTGCAGGGACTGATATGGGGGAGAACCCTCAGACCACGACGGCGATGTGCTCAGCCCACTGGAAGCTGCTGGGTTGGCAGGAAGTGGGACAGTCTTCATACCACAGCGGGAGCCAATGTTCTTTGTCCCATTGCAGCATCTCAGGCTACGGAGCTGCTGGCGGGAAAGGCGGGAAGAACACCATGATGCGGTCCCACGGCGTGTCTGTGCTGGGCATCTTCAACCTGGAGAAGGACGACACACTGTACATCCTGGTTGGGCAGCAGGGAGAGGACGCCTGCCCCAGTGTAAGTGCCCAGAGCAGGGGTTTCTCGTCTGCACTCTCTCAGGCCCCGGGGAGGCCTCTTGGAGGCACCAGCACTCAACACCCTCCTCCTGGAAGTTCATACCAGGAGAATGAGACAGCAAAGAGTAATTAAACAGCAGCCGTGCAAACTCCCAGCACCCCAGTGGTTCACCTCTTGCCTGTGCCAGGGGGAGGCAGGACCTGGCAGGGTTGGCCATCCTAGCAGGAACTCAGCACCCTGCAGGGTGAATCTCCTGGTTGGGCCAGGCCCCACCCTCCCTCACCTGAAGCACAGCTTTTGCTTGGGAAAAGGGGCCAAAGCAAGCAGCTATGTTCTAGCACCCAGGACCCCCGGCTCCTTCTCCAGAAACTTATTTGAGAGCATCCTTGGCAGAGAGATATGGAAAGAGGGGCTACCGAGAAAGCGGTTTACTTCCACAAAATAAATTCAGGGCTCCTAAGAGCCAGGCCCTGGGCTAGGAGCTGAGGAAGCATGAAAAGTAAAGTTCAGTTTTTCCCTTCTGCTCTTTCGGGGTTCAGGTGAAACGACAGGAGTAAGCTTAGCAAGTGCAACCTTTTGCATAAAAAATGTCTCAACTCCAACTTTTATTTAGCAACTATAATCAGTACTTTCCAACCTAATATATTAAGCCATTAAATTACAGGCTGCTGTAATTTTCACAGGAATTTATTGAGTGCTAATGTAATTCCTTCATCTAAGCAGAAAGATTGCATTATCTTCTGCAAGGGACTTTCACTTGATTGGACTGTAATCAGTTATGACTTTTCACAGGACCGCGTCTTTTTTTTTAAAATTCAATTGAAACCTAGTTGTTCCTCGGGGTTGCTGCACTTTATCATTTTTATTAATCAACCTACTAGCTCTCAAATTTTGTGGACGCACAGGAAGTTCCCAAGCAGGCGGGAGGAGGCGATTCTGGGCCAGGGACAGAGGGCAGCTCCCTCTGCTGGTCGGGCGAGGCATAGCAGGGGCATGTGGGGAGAGTAACTGGTCTTCCCTGTGGCTTCACACCTCCACCCCTGAGGAGGCATTTGGAAAGGGGGAAAAATGGCCATTGTCAGGCACTACCTCCATCTCCAGTTCTCACTAGGCAGAAAAAAATGGTGTCTAGACACAATTCTCAAGAGAATGAAGTGGACTCTAAGAATTAAACTGCAGGGTCCAGGTGCGGTGGCTCATGCCTGTAATCCCAGCACTTTGGAAGGCCAAAGCCAGAGGATCACTTGAGGTCAGCAGTATGAGACCAGCCTGGCCAACACAGTGAAACCATGTATATACTAAAAATACAAAAATTAGCCGGGCGTGGTGGCACACACCTGTAGTCCCAGCTACTCAGGAGGCTGAGGCACAAGAATCACTTGAACCCGGGAGGCAGTTTGCAGTGAGCCAAGATCGCACCACTGCACTCCAGCCTGGGCAACAGAGCAACACTCTGTCGCAAAAAAATAAATAAATAAAAATAAAAAATAATTAAACTGCCGGATGTGGCAGCTTTGCTGGTTCAACTGCACATCTATGGGGGCGGCGGGGAGTTGCCCTTCTATGTACCTGGCCACACTGGAGCTCCTGTGCTGGAAATGGGCTCCAGCTGCTAGAATCCTCCCCACGCCCAACCGCAACACATGCGCACACACACAGCCCTCAGCCTTTGTTTCTCCAGTGCCTTCCAAACCTCGCCTGGTGGCATGAGTCTAAATCAGGCTTTCGCAACAGTGGCATTATTGGCATTTTGGAGCAGGTAATTCTTTGTGGCTAGGGGCGGGGGTCTGTCCTGTGTATTACAGGATGTTTAGCAGCATCCTTATCCTCTACTCACTTGGTGCCAGTGACAACCCCCAGAAATGACAATCACAAAAGCCTCTAGACATTTCCAAATGTCCCCTAGGCAGCCAAGTCTGTTCTAACTGTTAAATCACACCATTACCATCCCCTGCAAGGCAAATATTGTGAAGAGCCAGCTCACAATCCAGACAGCACTCAATTCATTCAAATTTAGTTAACCAATATTTATTGAGTACCTACTTAATGCCATCCCTGTTTCAGGAACTTGGGATATGTTGGTGAACAAAAGAAAGCTCTTTGCTCTCAAGGAACTTACATCTGAGGAGAGGGAGGGGGAAATATCTGGGGAAACTGATCCCAGCAAAGGCCATGTCTCAGAGGTTCGTTGATGCTCAAGGAACACTCGGGCTGGAGGAGAAAGAGCAAAAGGAAGGGTAGGTAAGAGATGAGGCAGAGGTAATAGGGCTGGATCGGGCCACTTTAAGGCATGTTGGAGCCATAGGAGGGTTTTGAGGCAAATGGTGACATAATGTGGTATGTGTATTAAAAAGCTCACTAGGGCTGCAATGTGAAGAATCTACCATAGAAGAATCTATGGACACAAGGGAAGGGTCAAGACAACGAATTCAAGGACTATGGCATTAATCCTGGCAAGAGATGATGATGGCTTAGACTAGGATTGTAACCGTGGAGGGGATGAAAAGTGGTTGAATCCTGGGCGTAATTTGAAAGTCAAATCCAAAAGGATTTTCTGCCAGATTGAATGAGAAATTAAGAGAAAGAAAAGAGTCAAGGATGACTCCAAAAATTGTGCCTGAGCCACTGGAAGAAGGGAGCTGCCATCACCTGAGTTAAGGAACGCTGTGGAAGGAGCAAATTTGGGGGCAAGATCAGGAGTTCAATATCAGACATGCTGAGTTGTAGAGGCCTGGTAGACAGCCACAGGCAGACAGGTGGATGATCGGAGACAGGCCGCTGGAGTTCAGGAGAGAGGTCCAGGCTGGGGATATAAATATGGGAGAAATTAGCATAAAGTTGAGACAGGATGAGATTGCCTAGGATGCAATACAGATAGAGAAGAAACCAAAGACCAAGCTTAAGGGACCTCAACATTTAGAGGTCAGGAAAAGAAGAGGAACCAGAAAAGGGGGACGAAAAAGAGGAACCAGGGAGGTAGGAGAGGATGCAAGAGGATGGGGAGTCCTGGAAGTCAGGTGAGGAAAGGGCAGCAGCTCCTCCGAATGCTGCTACTGGTCCAGCAAGAGCCTTGACCGCTCCCCACCCCCACCTGATCTAAAGGAGACACCAGAAGCAGGGGTGCGGGGTATGCGCATGGGTCACAAAAGATCTTTCTCTTGTTCACCAATATCTCCCAAGTTCCTGTAACAGGGATGGCACAAAGTAGGTACTCAATAAATATTGGTTAAATAAATTGGCTCCAACTACAGGAAAGCCCATCCTCAAGCCCCACTGCTATCTCCTCCCCATCCCAGCAATCTCCAGATCTGTTCACGAGGGGAGGGCATCCCCTAGGGGTGGAGGTCCCACTGCTGCCCACAAGCCAAGAGGGGAGATGGAGCAGAGGCCGAGGGGGTGGACCTTCTCAGCACCACTGGTTCAGACTGAGCAGCCCCTCCATCTCCAGATGAAGAGGCAAGTCCAGGGAGGCGGGGTGCCTCACCAAGTATAGCCCAGCAAATCTCTGGCAGAGCCGTCAAGAACCCAGACTGAGCAGGGTGTGATGGCTCATGCCTGTAATCCCAGCACTTTGAGAAGGCTGAGTCAGGAGAATCGCTTAGTTAGTGACTAGCCTGGGCAACATAGCAAGACCCTGTCTCTAAAAAAAAAAAAAAAATACAAAAATTAGTCGAGCGTGGTATTTTGTACCTGTACTCCCAGCTACTCAGGAGGCTGAGGCAAGAGAACTACTTAAAGCCAGGAGTCAGAGACCAGTCTGGGCAATATAGCAAGACCCTGTCTCAAAAACAAAACAAAACAAAAAAGTCGAGCCTGGTAGCTTGTGCCTGTAGTCCCAGCTACTCCGGAGACTAAGGCAGGATGATTACTTGAGCCCAGTGAGCTATGATTACGCCACTGCACTCCAGCCTGAGTGACAGAGTGAGACCCTGTCTCAAAAAAAAAGAACCCAGACTGGACCTTGAATCCTGTGCTCTGCCCAGCTGACAGCTCACATCCCCCAGACCCATCCCCAGGGCCAACCCTCAGGGCACATTCCTTGCAACTCATGCCTGTGCCAGGTGGCAGTGAGCAGGGTCTCCTCCCAGGAGTCTCCCCCCAGGCCAGGACATAGCTGCACGTACATATGGGAAATGCTAGCTCTCTACAATAGCAATTCAGAGCCTTCCACCCACACTAAATCCACTCTAAGAAATATCAAATTATTTCCATCATTAAATCCAAAATGCCATTAAACAAATTGCATCTCGGCTATTTATCTGGAAATTTCTGTAGTACTCATTGCCGGCACCCCTGAGTGCTTTAGCATAAGAAGTAGCTCAAGAAGAATGGCTGCATCCACTGGCTGGTTACGAAGCAGCATCGATGGAAATGTGATGTTTTACTGGCTTTTTTTCTATTAAGTGAAAGAAAAGTCACTTTCCTCCGAGGTCAGGCTGATGTTTGAAGAATTCGTCTGAGCTGTGGTGGCCGACAAGCAGGCGTGGCTGTTTTTGAAGCACCATCCTCCTTCTTCAGGGATTCCAGGATTCTGTTACAGAAATCTCCAGCACAATCCTGGGGGCTCCCTAATACCTGAGCCCCAACCAGGAGCATATGTGGGCCCAGAAGTGAATCTAAATTAGAACAGCAGCTGGCTGGGCACAGTGGCTCACGCCTGTAAACCCAGCACTTTGGGAGGCCGAGGCGGGTGGATCACCTGAGGTCAGGCATTCAAGACCAGCCTGGCCAACATGGCAAAACCCCTCCTCTACTGAAAATACGAAAATTTGCGGGGCATGGTGGTGTGCACCTGTAGTCCCAGCTGCTCGGGAGGCTGAGACACCAGAATTGTTTGAACCCAGGAGGCGGAAGTTGCAGTGGGCCAAGATCGTGCCATTACACGGAGTAAGACTCTGTCTCAAAAAAACAAACAGATAAGAACAGCAGCCATTTACTCAGTTCCCACCATGCGTGTGGCGCTCCACTAGATGCCTTACTTGTACTACCCTCAGTAAATGCCACAATGACCTGTGTTGTCTTTATTCCCAGCCACACTGGAGGATCAGACATCGAGGGCCCCTGCCACAGTTTCCCGGGGTGGGTGGAGAATCCAGACTACCTGATTGCAGGGCTCACTCTACAAGGCAAGCAGAGGGCTGTGCCAGGGATTCTGGAGGGAAGAAGTGGAACATTAGCTAGGAGGAATGAGATGTCCAAAAGGGAGAACTGATTTTCCCAGAGAAGAACTGGGAATGAAACTTGAGTCTGGCCTCTTGCTGGTTTTTCTCTCTCCTCCTGATGCTTCAGAACTGTGACTTCTCAGAAAACCTCGATGGCTCTCAGGGAGAGAATGGCTCTCATAGAGAATGAAGTCCACTCCTCGCAGTGCCTTCAAGGCCTCTAGCCATGATCAGACTGTTCAGTTTAATTCTCTCTATCCACCTAATTTACGCTCCCTCCAGCCCCATCTCACCACATAGGACCTTTCCCATTCTTTCTTGGATCTCTTCATCCCACAGGATTGAAACAGGTCGTCCTGGACAATCTCTCTGTCCTGATAGACTTCTGGGCCAAAGAGACCCTTGTGCTTTTCCCCCACGCACCCAACTCACCCACTTCCCTCCGGGCTCATGCTGCTCTCTGCTCTTGGAATGACATAACTTTGCCCCACTCTCTGTGAAAAAAAGAAAAAAAGAAAAAAAAAAAAAACTCCCTATCCTTCAAGGCTCAACTAAAAGCCGCCTCCTACAGGCAGTCCTCATAACAATAAAACCTTGCTCTCTCTCTCCCAGTTTCTCCTAGCATTTTCTGTCTAAGCTATCCTTGTAGTCCTTCCCTAACACTGCCCAGAGTGACAGTTATTCGTGTATTTTTCTGCCTCCTCAACTCAACTGTAAGTTTTTTGAGAGACAGTCAGATCGTGTTTTTAAGCATAGAAGTTCTGTCTGCCGCAAAGTGGAGAACTCTGGTTTGACCACAAACCTAACGTGCTTTTTGTTTCTACAGACAAACCAGTTAATCCAGAAAGTCTGCATTGGAGAGAACAATGTGATAGAAGAAGAAATCCGTGTGAACAGAAGTGTGCATGAGTGGGCAGGAGGAGGAGGAGGAGGGGGTGGAGCCACCTACGTATTTAAGGTATGGTCTGTGCTGCCTGATTTCCACCAGGTTCCTGTGCATCTGCGATGTTAGAGCCTCATGACAGCCCTGGGATAGAAAAACCTCAGATGCTCTTATCCCCATCTAAAGATGAGCAGGGCCAGGTGCGGTGGCTCATCCCTGTAATCCTAGCATTTTGGGAGGCCAAGGCAGGAGGATCGCTTGAGGTCAGGAATTCGCGATCAGCTTGGGCAACATAGCAAAACCTTGTGTCTACCAAAAAAATTTTTTAAATTAGCCACTTGTGGTGGCTTGCACCTGTAGTCCTAGCTACTTGGGAGGCTGAAGCAGGAGGATCGCTTGAGCCCAGGAGTTCAAGGCTACAATGAGCTGTGATCACGCCATTGTACTCCAGCCTGAGCAACAGAGCAAGACCCTGTCTCTAAAACCAATAAAAGAATTAAAAAATAAAAATGAGCAGACTGAGATCCAGAGAGATATAGAGTCTGTCTGTCCAGGAAAGGGTAGACTCTTCTCTTACTGATACAGCAGCCCAATTTCACCATGCACAGCCTTTGCCATCCTACTTTCAGAGGGTCCCACTCTGCCCTCCTGGACCAGCTTTCTGTTCTAAGGTGGACTTTTCTGACATCATCACAGCCAGGCCAGAAACTGAAGACAGAGGCCACCTGCTAGGTCCTCCCACAGGACTGTGATGCTGAGGGCTTGAATCTTTGGGGGTCAGAGTCAGAGACCCCTAAGAATGAGGGAGAGAGAGCATAGAGAGACCTGCTTCTAATCACCAGCATCCAGACCTCTGAGGCCATTCTGAGGAGCTTCAGGAACGGGGCTGGAGGAAGTAGAAGCAGCAGCCTCTAAGATCAACCCCCGCCTCCTGGTATATATATATTGCTCTTGGTATATAGGTTTTGCTTCTCTGGTTGAACCCTGACTGATAGAGAAGCTGGTGGAGCTGATGGGCTATTGTAACAAGGGTTCAGAGCCCGCAAACCACCTCAGACCACTGAGAGGTCACCAGGTCACCCCACTGCCCAGCAAACCTTCAGTCAGGTTGAAGTTACCAGAGCTTGGGGGCTCCGGGGGGAAGCACAGCTCGGTTTCTCAATGTCTGAATGTCTCCCCTGGTCAGATGAAGGATGGAGTGCCGGTGCCCCTGATCATTGCAGCCGGAGGTGGCGGCAGGGCCTACGGGGCCAAGACAGACACGTTCCACCCAGAGAGACTGGAGAATAACTCCTCGGTTCTAGGGCTAAATGGCAATTCCGGAGCCGCAGGTAAAGTGCCACAAGTGTGTCCTCTCCCGGAACCTCTCCCAGGCCTTCAGCTGGGCCCTGATACCATTGCATGCCTGAGGGCATCTTAGTCACTGGCACCTGGGATGCTAGGAGCTCTGAATATTGGTACCGATATCCAGGGAGCGGGGGCAGACAGCACCCTGGGGGCCCTGCAGGCCGTCTTGCTGACCTGGAGCTTGGACTTGTAGAAGGTCACTGAGAAAGTGAGGCAGGGAGTAGCCATCAATCAGCCAGCTGGCCCTCCCTGGGTTTTACCAACGTGCAATAGTTAGAGCCTCCCCCTAAGATTCCTTCTTCCTCCAGGGGCAGATGGGCCCACCAGTTAGGATGTGAGCAGATGAAAAAAATCTGGGCAATGTCAGGCCTCCTAGACCTCCATGATACAGACCTCCAGGCCCTGGGCTGCCAGACCCAAGCATATCCCCACTGGCAAATCTCCTTCTTGACTCTCCACGGCTGAGCTCTCTTCCCTCATTAGTGGGAGCCAGAAGCACAGAAATGCGAGACAGGCAGGGAAGAGAGCGTCAATTCCCTGAGTTCTCTAAAGTCAGCCACCCCTAAAGACAGAAAATGCAATTCATTTTTGTATTTTCTTTTCCACACAATCAGACTGTGGGAGGATCTTAGAAGGCATTTAAGATTTGGGATTAATTAAAACAAATGTGCAAACTGTCTCTCAATTGAGAGACGGCTAGAAATAGAAGAGTAGAAACAGTCATGGGTCCACCATGAGGTTCTCCAGGGACGTTTGCAGCACCGAGGCCCAGCACCTGAGAAACCCTGAAGCACCTCCGCCTCTGTTGCGCATGTGCTGTCAAAACAACCTGCAGGTTTCCAGGCAGATACAGTTCCTGTTTTATAGGAGAGCCAATGGGCTCACCAAGGCCTGATGACTTTTTTTTTCTCAACATGGCTGAGCTGTTTAGTGACGGAGACTTTTTTGAGATGGAGTCTCGCTGTGTCGCCAGGCTGGAGTACAGTGGCACGGTCTCAGCTCACTGCCACCTCTGACTCACAGGTTCAAGCGATTCTCCTGCCTCAGCCTCCTAAGTAGCTGGGATTACAGGCACACGCCACCACACCCAGCTAATTTTTGTATTTTTAGTAGAGACAGGGTTTCTCCATGTTGGCCAGGCTGGTCTCAATCTCCTGACCTCAGGTGATCCACTGCCTCGGCCTCCCAAAGTGCTGGGATTACAGGTGTGAGCCACTGCGCCCAGCCAGACTCAATTCGTATTTTTAAAACACCGTTGTTCTGATTTTGATATGGGTTATTTTCCTTGCCACACATTTGCTCGAAGGCTGCAGAATGGGTATGGGGTCAGAAACCTCCTCAGCTGGGGGCTGAGCAGGATGAAAGCACAGCGCGTGGGTCTCCGCCCATCTCGTTCTGGTTTATTTATTACGCACTTGCTCACAGCTGTGCGCAAACACCAGCGCCAACTTCTGGCCCCTAATGCGCCTAAGGGGCCCTCTCTCTACCACATGACAACAGCCTTGACAGGCCCACACCCTCCCCTGAGAGCAGAAGGGAGGACAGCGAAACAAACCCAAGCTCAACCCCCACCCCTGCAGGTTTCATGGCTGACAAAGTCCCCCCAGCTTGCCTGATGGCCTCGCCTCAGCTCTGCTTTTTCCCATTCTAGATTCAAGCTTGTTCCTGACCTCAGCTTCATTTTCAAAACCTGGCTTCCTCTTTCTAGCAAGACAGTCATCCCACCTACAGGTCCCTCTGGGTCCCAAGGAATCTCGGCCACAAGTGCTTCCAGAAACCCTGCCAGGCCGGTTCACCCATAGGGTTCCGGCAGACATACACACTGTTTCTGCCTTCCACCATCAATTTCCAGGTCCCCACCGTGCATCATCTGCAGCAGAAAGGGTTTTAGGGTTTTTAGAATACAGCCAACCCTTTCCTACTCATCAGTTCTGCGTTCGTGGGATTCAACCAACCACAGATCAAAAATAAAAAAAAAGGATGATTGTGTCTTTACTGAACATGTACAGACTTATTCCCTAAACAATACAATAACTATTACATAGGATTTACCCTGTATTGGGTATTATATGTAATCTAGAGATGATTTTTTACAGGAGAATGTGCAAATACTATGCCACTTTATATAAGGGGACATTTATTTTGGTGTGATGGAGGGATCCTGGAACCTCCACAGATACTGAGGGACAACTGTAGATGTCTGTTCAAGTGTCCTATGGAACAGTAGGCATAGGGGATATCCTGGAATCTCAAAGGTTAGCAGAAGAGATTTCTTGTGGTCAACCTGTGGCTACATTCAACCTCAGCTCTGTAGATAGCTTCCTTTGCAAGAGCCCAAAGCAGCCCCAGGCATTGGGAAGCACAGCCCTGAGGCTGCCTTTGTTGCCAGGGTATCATCCACTGACCAGGACTTCTGCTCCTGACCTTGGAGCGGTTCCTGAGCGCCTGGCCCTGGAGAAGCTCTAAGCAGGCTGAGCCGAGGTGTGAGGCTGTCTGAACGCGTGTGTTCGGCCTCTTCAGCCCCTGACACTCCCCACCCCTGGCAGTTTGTGGAGCATTTCATACACTCACTGTCTCCTTTGATCTTAACATCAACCCCATCAGGTGGGTCTTATTATCCACAAGCTACAGGTGAGGAAACAGGCTCAGAATGGGGCGTTCTTGCCCAGGGTTTCACAGACAGCAGTGGGCTCTCTGGTCAGCCTAGTCCAGGATTCCTGCAAGGAACTTTAGTGCAAGGTTTTGACATGTGGCTGCTCAAAGACTGGTGAGTCCCTTTTCTTGTTAGGACGGGAGGCAGTTAATGAAATGAAGGTCCAGCGCTACGGGGCTTGGCTGACATGAAGAGAAGATAGAGGAACGAGTTTAGTCGCCATGCTGCCTGTCTGCCCACCTCCCCCAATCCTTAACCAAGCACAGCCCCTGCTTTTGAGCCAGAGAGTATTGGCAGGAAGCAGGGGTACAAGCCACGCTCTCATTCGGGTGTACTCAGCTGTGGCCAAACAGGTCTCCTAGGGCAAGCAGCCTCCTGGTTTTCCTAGTGTGGATCTGAAGCCCCCAGGCCCCACTGAAGATGGGCCCCAGGAGCTGGAGCTGGTGCGGGCACCCTCCAAGGCGTCCTGCATCCCGCTTCTCTGGCCAGCATGGCTAATCGAACCTTGCCAGCATCCTCACGCAGGTTCCCTATCTCTTCCCGCAGGTGGTGGAGGTGGCTGGAATGATAACACTTCCTTGCTCTGGGCCGGAAAATCTTTGCAGGAGGGTGCCACCGGAGGACATTCCTGCCCCCAGGCCATGAAGAAGTGGGGGTGGGAGACAAGAGGGGGTTTCGGAGGGGGTGGAGGGGGGTGCTCCTCAGGTGGAGGAGGCGGAGGATATATAGGTAAAGATGATTCGTGTTCAAGGTGTCACTCCCTCCCCGCTTAGTCCTAGGCTCCTCACCTCTCTGCCCTGCCCCACCCTCCCCTGCTCTCCCCTGGCCTGCCCAAGTGTGGACTGTGATGTGACTGCACGCCTCCCTCTCGACCTGGCTGGACCAGCCAGAGGCAGGGTGTTGGCTTTCGAGCCAGCATCCTGCCTCCAGGCTTCCTCAGCGACAGCATCAAGATCCCATGTGATTCTTGATCTCCCCCGAAGTCAATGATAAAGAGGCTTTGGCTTTCCAGACTAGTCTCTGAGTCACCCATAAGGACTCCTCCAGCCTCCCTTGGACGGCCTGGCCAAGCCAGCTCCTGAAGGGGCTGGTTTGTGGTTTCATGGACTCCTCACTCCTGCTCCCTACCCCAGCCCACCAGCTTCCTGAAAGGCGCTGCCGTGCCTGCTGATGGGAGCTATTCCCGAAGGCAACTGCAGGCAGGCTTAGCCCAGCCCTTCAGCAAGCAGCCGGCCATTGACCCCAGCTGCCTCGTCTGGGCTTCAGAGCGCAGTCAGCAGAGCCTTCTGAAGCTGAGAGGCTGGGAGACTATGGCTCCCCGCTCCCCACAGATTAGGACGAATGCATGCATGCTCTGTGGTGTTCGTGTCTGTGTTTTGCTTTGACGCTGTGTGTAAGATGCTTGTGTTAACCACATGCTCTTCTTTTCCAAGCTGGGTGGGTGGGAGGAGCCCGAGGGGGGAGCCCAAAGATAGCCCAGCCCCAGGTGAAAGGAGGGACGGGAGCCTCAGGGCACAGGGGCTCATCTGCAATCCGCACGCCCCGCCACACCCCAACCCTGACCCAATGGGGCTGGAGAGCAACTCTTCAGTGCTACCATCCTGACCAGTCCTGGGAGAGGCACCACGGGCATATCCCAGCCCGGAAAGACTAGAACTTTTTGGACTCTTGCTCACATTAACCACTTCTTAGTGGGCCCCCGGCAGAGTGGGAGCTGGCCTGGACCTGAGGGGAAAGTAACCACACACCCAGCATCTACTGAGCCAAATCCCACGTGCAGCCTCTATGCCCTGAGCCTCCCTTCCCTCCCCGCATCCCTGCCCCTGAGGTCCCCAGTGACCCCCTAACTTTGGCCAGAGCTGCATGCCCCACTGACGTGTATGTGTGTTAAGATTTTGGCACCCATCCCCCATGTTAAACTCTGCTCTGGTTTGCTACTCAGGCGGCAATGCAGCCTCAAACAATGACCCCGAAATGGATGGGGAAGATGGGGTTTCCTTCATCAGTCCACTGGGCATCCTGTACACCCCAGCTTTAAAAGGTAGCCTCTCTGCCAGGCAGCAGAACAAACTTGCTTAGGTCAGTCCTCCCACCAAGCTAAAACCTCAGAGTCTCTGACCTGTATCCAGGATACAGAGGCACAATTATGGGTCCCTGGCAGGCAAGCTTCCTATGGCGCAGGTCACCACATTTTCCAGAAATCAGGATGTGTGCTTTAATATGAATGCAGAGGCAGAATCCTAGGAAATGTAACAATAATAGCCCAATACCTGCATCAGTCAACCTAAAGATCACGTGTGTGGGCTTCCCCCCACCACCAATACAAATGCAAACATCCATAGGCACCCATGCCCGCTGCCTCCGCTGCACTCTCCATATGCACAGGAAGACTCTTCTACACAGTTGTGCTTCCAGTGGCTATGGGACCTAGGAACAGGGACCAGAGCACCCACAGTGACCACCTGGAGACATAGTACTGAGGCTGGGAGTGGGGAGGCAGGCTCGGCCCAAGACTGACCCTCCCTCCTTGTCACTAGTGATGGAAGGCCACGGGGAAGTGAATATTAAGCATTATCTAAACTGCAGTCACTGTGAGGTAGACGAATGTCACATGGACCCTGAAAGCCACCAGGTCATCTGCTTCTGTGACCACGGAACGGTGCTGGCTGAGGATGGAGTCTCCTGCATTGGTAAGGGGACAGGGTCAGGGGAGGCAGAGGGGCCCACAGCCTGAGATTTGGCCCATGACCACAAATGGTCTCTGGGTTCCAGGACACCCTGTATTGGGTTTTGTAAACTTTCTGTCCCTCCCATACCTGCCACAGCTCGAGCGCTCTGACCACTGTGTGAAAGGTGGGTCATGGCTCCTGGAGGAGTCTTAAAAGTCCTCTACTATAGAATAAGCCCTCTACCATCCCCACTGAGGGGCCATCCTGCCTCCACTTAAACATGCCCGGTGACAGGGATCTCACTGCTCCTAAGGTGCCCTGTTCCCTTGGGCAGTTTCAGAGCTGGGAACCTGTTGCCTTAACCTTCCTTTCCTAGGTTTCCTTACAGCAGCAGCTTTGCACGTGCAGTGTTTGAAGACAGTGCTCCCATTCTCCTCCTTTTTTTTTGGCGGGGGGTGCGGAGTTTCACTCTTTTTGCCCAGGCTGGAGTGCAATGGCATGGTCTTGGCTCACTGCAACCTCCACTTCCCAGGTCAAACGATTCTTCTGCCTCAGCCTCCTGAGTAGCTGGGACTACAGGCGCCCACCACCATGCCAGGCTAATTTTCATATTTTCAGTAGAGACAGGGTTTCACCTTTTGGCCAGGCTGGTCTCGAACTCCTGACCTCAGGTGATTCACCCGCCTCGGCCTCCCAAAGTGCTGGGATTACAGGTGTGAGCCACTGCACCCGGCCCCATCCTCCTCCTTTAACTCTTCTTCAGATTAAATAACCCATTTGTTTGCAGCAGTTCATACAAGATGCAGTTTTATGTCTCCTCTCCCTGCCCCACCGGTGTCCCTCTTCTGCATGTGTTCCACTGTCGATGTCCCTTTTGAAATGTAGTGTCCAGTACCAAGCACAATACCTCCATGTGGTCTGGCCAGCAGAGGGCACAGGACCCCTCTCCACTCTGAGCCCAGTGCCTCAGGGCCACAGGGAAGTAACCTAGCCTCAGAGGGTGTTACTTACAGCACACCCTGTTGTTTGGTCACCTGTGGCCCCCACATCTCTTCCAGATCCACTTTCGTTTCACCTTCCATCCTCACCCTATAGTTGTGCAGCTCATGTTTTGAACCAACGTCCCGCCACTGATATTCATCCCTGTTAAATTTCCCTCCACCCAAAAGCTGCTGCTAAAAGCCTGTAAAATCAGGATGAGTCTAGTCCTGCTCATGGTCCCCTGAAAAGAAAAGCGTGACAAGGTCTCCAGCGATGGAAAGGAGCAAGTAGTTTTTGTCTCAGTGGGGGAGGTTATTTCTGACTTGGGACCAACTCAAAGGAGACCTGGTGTGGTTGTCAATACCCCACTGGGAACTGTCTTCCAGTGTCACCCACCCCGGAGCCACACCTGCCACTCTCGCTGATCCTCTCTGTGGTGACCTCTGCCCTTGTGGCCGCCCTGGTCCTGGCTTTCTCCGGCATCATGATTGGTGAGTGCACAGAGCCCCAGGGACTCCCAAGGGGGCGGGAAGGCAGGACTGAATAGTGTCTCAGGCTGTGCCACAGGTGTCAAGGTGTCACTTCGTTATGCTAGTCCCTGGAATTGGGTGGGGTGGTGATTAGGGCAGCCCAGGCCAAGCCAAAACGGAAGCTGTCAACCTTCCCCCAACCAGAGCAGCTGCAGTTCCCTGAGGAGCCCCTGATTCTGCACCTCAGCCCCATGTGTATCCTCCTGGCTGATCAGGGGGTGGGGAGCTCTCTTCAGTGTCCATCACGATGGCAAAAGCTCGCCCCCACCCCCAGACATCACTTCTAGCTCCCATGTGCTTCCATGGGCGCAGCTCCTGTTTGGCTCCCACCCTATGTAATGCACTAGCCCACTATTCTCCAAACCAGCCCTCCACCACCCTCCAGGCAGAGAGATGGGAAAATCGGTTTCTGAGTATATTTCTGTTCAGCCTGTGAGCCAAGGTGAGCTGACCTGCAAGTCACAGAGAGCTCGGTGTGGTCCCAACCAGCTCTTACTGCTGGTAGAGACATGCCCAGGACAGATGGGCAGAGGCTTGAAAAGGGAAGGGGGAAAGGCTCCTGGGAGCCCTCGCAGGCCAGGCCCCTGCAGGCGAAGGGATCTGCCGGTAGAAGGGAGATGGCAGCATACACTGTGTCCCCATATGGTGCCATCCCTCAAAGGGACAGGATAATAGGAGCTAATACTTGTTGCATGGTTACTACATGCTCAGCAATTTACACATTTCAATTCATTCGATCCTCAGGTAACCCTAATCTGATCATGGTCGGTCCATTGCATAGAGGAGTGAACTGAGCACATAACGGGTGACTCATTTGCCCTGGCCCGTTTTGGGGGGGCTGGGCTTTACACACAGAATCTACCCACTGAGTCGCAATTTTGTTCTGGCGTCCATGGAGTTTGCCTTCCAGAACATCCTCACATGTAGGAGTGATAATGGTCACTCACACTGGTAGAGCTCTTTAGAATTTTTCAAAACCATTTTATGTTGGTGAATTCATTTCATTGACAACCCTGGAGGGGGGGAGTGGGAGTGGTTAGGGAAACAGGAGGGCAGGAGTTACCATCCCTGCTTACAGAGAGGGAAACTGCAGTCCAAAGAGGTCCTGTGACCTGGTCCTCATGGCTCAGCTTGTAAGTAACAAGAGGTGGAATTAGAGCACAGATCCCCAGACACCAATTTAGAGATCTTTTCGTGATGTGGCTCTTCTCCAACTCTGTGGCTTGGCAGTTCTCCAACTGTAGGAAACACAATTGACCAAGATCCCAGCTGCACCCTCCAATCCACTGCTGTGATTGCACTGAAGCTGCCCTACCCAATGGCTGAGCACAGCAGAAATACTAAGGCAGGCCAATTCCTGGGAGTCATGGGACTCCTCTGATGACTGACTTTGGCTCCAGAACCCCTTAGGGCCTTGCTGAAACTTTCTTAGGCTGCATGGCACCCAGGGTGCTTCCACCCAACCTTCCCTCCCTCCCTCGTTCACATGGGGTCAGACTTGCAACACAGTCTGCTGGTTCACCCAGGCTGCCCTGGCTCCCTCCCCATTTCCTCTCATGGGCATTTCTTCTAATAAAATCTGCAGACCATCTTGGGTCTAATCCCATCTCCAGTCTGCTTCTTGGAGGACCCAGACTAACATGACTGTGCCCTGTATAATACAAATAATTCTTTTCCATATATGTGATTTTTAGCTTTACATTTACTTTAAATCATGCTTCAATTAAAGACACACCTTCACATCTACAATCATTTTGTTAGTATTTGTAAGTATGGAAAGGTTCAGAGCTCGGGGAGGATATGGAGATCCAGGGAGGCTTCCTGTAGGAAGTGGCCTGTGTAGTGCTTCAAGGGCCAGGCTGCCAGGCCATGTTGCAGCTGACCACCCATCTGCAGTGTACCGCCGGAAGCACCAGGAGCTGCAAGCCATGCAGATGGAGCTGCAGAGCCCTGAGTACAAGCTGAGCAAGCTCCGCACCTCGACCATCATGACCGACTACAACCCCAACTACTGCTTTGCTGGCAAGACCTCCTCCATCAGTGACCTGAAGGAGGTACCGCGGAAAAACATCACCCTCATTCGGTGAGTGCCCTGCTGCCGTCCTGGGAGGAGAGGGGGTGCAGCCTAGGGGCTGCATGTTATCACAGCACCACAGACTCCTCTAGCCACAAAAGGCCAGCGGAGCCCTCCCTATGGGCACCCCCAGCCCTCCTAGGAGGACCAGCCTTGACATTCAGGGCCATGTATGTTGGCTTACATTAACTCCCATATGTTTATGGAGTTTATACAATGAGAGGAGAACCAGGGCTTTCCTCAAAATTCATTCAGGTGTGCCCTCTCCAAGCCTTCCTGGCCCCCCTTCCCTCCAGGGGAGCAGGGGAGCAAAGGGCCCCTCCTCTGAGCATCGAGAGCAACTGTGCCTTCCTCTGTCACTCACTGGCAACACTCTCCAGCCAGTACCCACCAGTGATCTGTCTCTCCCCAACGAGCATGAGCCTCCCCCGGGGAAAAGCCATGGGTTATGCACCCCTGTGTCCCTGGCAAATATCAAAGACTCAATAACTACTGATTGAATGAATAAACATTTGACCATTGTCATGAGTCCCTGGTTGGAATCCTTCTTACCAGTTTTCAGATGAAGAACTGGAAGCCCGAGATTGCATAGCAAAGCTATGTTGAGGGTGTTACTACTGAGTGTGTATGTTACCCCATGCCTCTCATGTTTGTGCACTAAATGTGACGCCCGGGCTCAGGACCCCCAGCTGCCGCATTATTGTGGCCTGTTTGACTCTGTCTCCTCTTGTCTTCTCCTTTGCACAGGGGTCTGGGCCATGGCGCCTTTGGGGAGGTGTATGAAGGCCAGGTGTCCGGAATGCCCAACGACCCAAGCCCCCTGCAAGTGGCTGTGAAGGTAAGAAGTGGCTCGCTCTTGAGTCTGCCCTTGGCTTGCGGACTCTGTAGGCTGCATTCTCAGCTCACAGCCTCCTCCTCCTCCCCACCCTCCCCTTCTCTGCCCAGACGCTGCCTGAAGTGTGCTCAGAACAGGACGAACTGGATTTCCTCATGGAAGCCCTGATCATCAGGTAAAGCCACAGAGAGACACCCTCACCCCAACTCCCCACTGCCCCCAGAGAACCTGGAGAGGTTTCTAACAGATCGATGTCTCCAAGGGAAATGGTATTGTCCCCAGCATGTCCCCTTTTCTCCAGTAGGAGACTCCCAAACATTCTAGACACTTCTTACCAGACCGGAACAACCCCGATGGTTGTTTCAGAAACAAAGTCTGTGTGGCCTAATAACCCCACCAATGTCACTGTCTGCAACCAGTATCCCTGCTGTTATCCACTGGTTCTTCTTCCCTCACTTTTTCTTAAGAAATGGAGCATGCTAGACTTTGACAGTACAAGATATAATCTCCCTCCAAGACCCTTCACCAATCCCAGTAAATGTGCTGCTAATATGATGGGAGGCCACCCCATCGTAGGCTCCCATCAGCGGGGCTGAGTCTCAGCTGGCTGCACCTTTCGACTTGAGGCTCCAAGTTCTGGATTTAAGCTGAGAGTCTCAGTGCCTGTGGCTCCTGAGGGCATCCACTGTGACAGCAGATCCCTTCAAGGAGGGGGCAGATGTTTGAACTCAAGATCAGGTGGGGGCTCATGGCCCCCTGTCACACTGGGAAGACTCTGAATGTCCTGACAGGTGGGGGCAGACTGGGATGTCCCCTTGGTGGAAGTGGCAGGGGTAACAAGGCCAGGCAGTGTGAGTGATACGGCTGTGAGGTCTGGAGCCACAGGAGGACACACAAAATAACATTTATTTTCTGTTGATACATGTAATTCCTGATTATGAATAAAACTTGGCAAGTATGAGATTATATTAAAGAAGACCCAAATCAATCTCACTACTTGGTGGTAACTAACCATTATATGTTGGTGTCTAATCACCCAGTCTTTCAACACTTGGCGGGGGGGGGGGCGGGGGCGCGTGTGTACATGTGTGTATGTACACACCTGCATGCACATGTTGGCCCATGTGGAATTCCTAGGCCCCACTGCCCTGTGTGTCCTAAAGGGATCATGTTAACAAGAAAACTCAAGTCTTGGTCCCTCCCATGAGGAATCCACAGGAAACTGATGGACTCGTGAGGCCATCCCCTTTTGCTGGCTCTATTTCACACGCTGTCACTTGGCAAGTCTCACCCAGTCTCTCTTAGAAGCAGTTGTTTTGCTTCACCTTCTGCCTGAGGCCTTCCTGGGAGAAATCAACCATGAATTCTAGCACCCAGTCCATGCACCAGTATCTGAGAAAGACACTCTCCTGCCCCCTGAGACACTTTCTCACCCAAGTGCCTGAGCAACATCCTTACAGCTCCAGCCACTCTCCTGCAAACAGAACTCCTGTGGAGCCTGCTGTGGTTCTTGCCACCTGCTCACCAGCAAGATTCTGGGTTCAGGCTCAGCCCGGGACCCCTGCCCGGCGTGTTTAGAGAATGCCTTTATACATTGCAGCTGCTGAAAATGTAACTTTGTATCCTGTTTCCCCCCAGTTTAAGATTTGCCCAGACTCAGCTCAGTTAATTTTGGTTACATCCCTCTCTGCTCTGCAGCAAATTCAACCACCAGAACATCGTTCGCTGCATCGGGGTGAGCCTGCAAGCCCTGCCCCGGTTCATCCTGCTGGAGCTCATGGCTGGAGGAGACCTCAAGTCCTTCCTCCGAGAGACCCGCCCTCGCCCGGTGAGTGAGAACCAGTCTTTGCTGCAGTTATTGTGCCAAGGACAGGAGCAAGGATGGAAGGAGCAAGAGTGGGCAGCCTGGGTAGCAAGTTCCTCGGTGGAACCCAGGGAGTCAATTTTAGGCTTGGATGGGGGGGTGACTGGCTGGAAGAGAATGGACCGAAGACCGAGGTAGATGATGGCTGAGCCCCAGCCCCAAGGAGCTTGTGCAAGGCTCTAGCAATGAATTTGTATTAGTCCATTCTTGCATTTATATAAGAACTACCTGACACTGAGTAATTTATAAAGAAAAGAGGTTTAAGTGGCTCATAGTTCTGCAGGCTGTACAGGAAGTATGGCTGGGGAGGCCTCAGGAAACTTACAATCACAGCAGAAGGTGAAGGGGAAGGAGGCATGTCTTACATGGCTAGAGCAGAAAGAAGGGAATGAAGGGGGAAGTGTTATATACTTTTAAACAACCAGGTCTCATGAGAACTCACTCACTATCATGAGAATAGCAAGGGGGAAATCCACCCATGATCCAATCACCTCCCACCAGGCCCCTCCTCCAACACTAGGGATTACAATTCAGTGTAAGATTTGGGCAGGGACACAAATCCAAACCATATCCACATTCTATAGCCTGGATCCATTCTCATGGCCTGCTGACTCTGGAAAACCAAACTAGAGACAAACACAGAGGGGAACTTTCATGCCAGCCATGTCGCTACTCAAGCAACTGACCTGGGCAGGTCACTCTGCAGCTACTCATTCAGAGCCCGCAGTCCTCATGTCTCAAGTAGGGATAATAATACCTGGACATTCCAATCTTGTATTTAGGAAGGTGCTACACACATCTTATGGTTAACAGAGCTAGGGAAGTGAAGATACCCAGGGTGGACCCAAGAATCCCAAGCTCCAGCTCCAACTTGGCCATTAGACACCCATGTGGTTTAGGGCAGTCTTAAACCTTTAACCTGGGTATCCTCACAGGTGAGATCTGAGGATCGGACTAGAACATCTCAAAGGTGGTTCCAAATTATTAAACATAGCACCCTGGGCAGACCCAGAGCCCAGCTGCCCATGCTTGGGTCTGCAGGTCTTCAGCAGGCCCCGGGTGCCAGGAACTGGAGCTGAGCAGGCCCCAGGGTTAGGATCTAGGCTTCCTCAAGAAGCCACTGTACTATGGGGATCACAAGGAAGACTTGCACAGTAAAAGCAGCGGCCACCCTCCCCGCTGCCCCCAGGAAAGCAGGGAAGGACTGACAGCCAGTGGTTCCAGAAAGCCCAACCTGACCACACTGCTCACAGGGACGCAAAGTGGTGTTGGAAGCCCTGCAAGGTCATGGCTATTCTGATTTCCACCTTCAGTCAGGATCCATGTAAAATAACTTCACCTTAGCCACTGGGTGACCCTTCTCGGTATCTAAGAATACTGTCTTACCCCTTGAGAAGAGGGATGTGTGTGCACCTGAGCATACCTGGAAGGAGGACTGGGCAGGGAGCAGGGAGATAAAGACTACGCCTGTCTCATAAGAGCCCTCATCAGCTGGCATCCTCCTTAGACCTTTCACATTTCTCAACACCGCCCTAGGAACAGACAATGCAGATCTCTCCGCAATTCTATGGATGAGAAAACGGTGGCCCAGAGAGATTATGGGACTTGCCATGGCCACACAGGAAGTGGAAGAGCTGAGACTAGAACTCAGGCCTTGTGACTCCTGATTCAGTGCTCTCTCCAACTTACTGCTTATCCAGTGGTCCCCTCTGGGAAGCTGTAAACTATCAAGATGAAGTTGGGTCCTTAAAGCCAACACTGCCAGGCATCCAGGCATCTCCGCAGTGGTACAGGCATCAGATTCACTGGCTTTCCCACCACCACCTAGAAGGGCAGAGCCTTTGACCCTCATGCCCTGAGATTCTCAGCAGCACTGCTGTCAGTGGGGGACATGTGGCATCACACTTTGGGAAGAGGCACAGCCCTGGTTCTCCCACTGGACCTTCCTGAGGCTTAAGGAGAGAAAGTCGTATGCATGCAAAGGAGAGGGACTTTGCAAAGGGAGTCTCGGAGCCCAGCACTTGGCAAGTTCAAGGACTTCAGGGGCAGGAGAGGGCAGGAGTGAGGAGTGGTGTCTCTCTCTCTCTCTCTCTCTCTCTCTCCCCCATTTCTCCCCCTTTCTCTCTCTCTCTCCCCCTTTCTCTCTCTCTCCCTTTCTCTCTCCCTCTCCCCCTTTCTCTCTCTCTCCCCCTTTCTCTCTCCCTCTCTCAAAGATAAAGGCATCTCTCTTTCATGATGAAAGATGATTCCAATATTATTACAAAGTCCAGCAAGGAAAGACAGATCATTCTCTCTCTCACCACCCCCACCCCAGAGTGCCACCCTCGGAGAGTCAGAACAGGAGCCTGTCCCCAAGTTCTACCCTCTAACAGCAGGCACTACCTGAGGGACCCCCACAACGGGGAGGGGGCCTGTCCTTGGAAGAGCCACTTCTCAGGGCCAGAGTCCCACCCTCACCCAATCTGCTCTTTCAACCCCTGGCCCCGCTTTTCCTCCGTGTGGCTCTCGTTGCTAACCAGGCACACCCAGGCAGCACCCCAGTCATAGTCCTCCCCGCCTCCCATACACCCACCAGGCCCAGGTGAGCTGTCCTTCCTGGGATCCTTGGCTGATTTCAAATGTCCAGTTGTGGCCCTCCAGAGCCACCAATGCAGATGTGTCTGTGGCAGCAGCTTCCCTGGGGCTTAGGTGGGCTTCCTGCATGGATTCTCAGGGCCACAAAATCCAACTTTGTAAGATGAGGATTCAGTGGACTGTGAGAAAGGAATGCGATTTCCAGCAGACAGACGGGACTAATATCAGTAAATCCTCCACAGGATGAAGGAGGGTGAATTGGCCATGGGACATGAGGGATGGAGAAACATGTGCCGTGAAGAGAAAGTGGGCAGATGTGTGCCTCTAGATTCTGAAACTCAGACTTCAGAGGCCTGAATTCCACCTGATTCACTTGTTGGAATCACCCTGATACTCCCAGGGGTTCCCTGATGACCTACTGTGTGCAGGAACCAGGCTTGGGGCGCAGAATCAGACAAGGTCTGTGTCCTCACTTTCTGCCAGCTCTGGAGCTCAGTGGCTCCACAGACCTTAGATCAGGATCAAAGCCCCTTTGAGATGGGATAAAAGGCTCTGGCCTCAGAAAACATCTGTGCAAACAAGAAATGACAGAACAGATGTGCAGACTCGGTAGACAGAGTGGATGCCCAGGTCAGCTGTGCCTGTCATGGGTACAGATGAAAACATCACTTGGTCCCAGGACTCCACCTCTTCAAGAATGAAGATCCCTTTCTAATGTCAAAAAAATTCTACAGACCCAATATTTATTCAGTAAATATTTATGCAGGGCTTCCTATATGCCAGGGATAGGTAAGAGCTGTACTTTAGTATCCATGAATTCAGTCAATAATGACAAAAGCCATTGAGAAGTCAGTAATCTCTTTATAAAGGTGTAGGTCATTAATCACAACAGTGTCTATGACTATTTGGGACATGGTAGTGCCTGCGGGTAGGGGCTGTATGGAAGACATTCAGAATACAGTTGGCTTCTTGGATTCCAGAGGTCCACAGTCCACAGGCGAGAGACCAACGATGACAATGCTGGCTCTAAACACATAAGGGGCATCTGGCACCAAGGAAAAGTGGGGCCTTCTCGCCGCCTTTTTTTTTTTTTTTTTTTTTGAGATGGAGTCTGGCTCTGTTGCCCAGGCTGTGGCCCAATCTCGCCTCACTGCAACCTCCGCCTCCCTGGTTCAAGTGATTCTCCCGCCTCGGCCTCCTGAGTGGCTGGGATTACAGGCATGTGTCACCATGCCCAGCTAATTTTTGTATCTTTAGTAAAGATGGGGTTTCACTATATTGGCAAGGCTGGTCTCACATGCCTGACTGCAGGTGATCTGCCCGCCTTGGCCTCCTAAAGTGCTGGGATTACAGACATGAACCATTACACCACACACACTACACACACAGACACACCACACACAGACATATATGCCACATACACACACCCCACACACACACACACACATACCCCACTCACACATACACACCATACACACCTCACACACCCTACACAACACATATACACAACACACACCACGCACATTCCTCACCGCTTTTCAAAGTGGGCTTCTGCTGCGTTTTTTATGTTCCTCGTCTGCATTCTTTGCCTCTTTTTCATCGTTCCCTCTCATCTTTATATGCATCAATTTTAAAACCTCTGCTGGGCACAGTGTCTCACACCTGTAATCCCAGCACTTTGGGAGGCTGAGGTGGGCGGATCGCCTGAGGTCAGGAGTTCGAGACCAGCCTGGCCAACATGGTGAAACCCCATCTCTACTTAAAAAATACAAAAATTAGCCAGGCCTGGTAGCAGGCGCCTGTAATCCCAGCTACTCGGGAGGCTGAGGCAGGAGAATCGCTTGAACCTGAGACGCGGAGGTTGCACTGAGCCACACCACTGCACTCCAGCCTGGGCAACAGAGCGAGACTCCATCTCAAAAAAAAAAACAAAAACAAAAAACAAAACAAAAACATCCTATTCTGTTTTTCACTTGGTGAAAGGGTTCCTACCCATTGTCCTGTGATGGTTCAGCTCTGAATAGTTACAGAGAAGCTATTAAGAAAGGCAGCAATCTCAACATTATTCTGTTTGTAGAATATATTATCCTTTGGGAATAGCCCCTCAGGAGCTGTGACACCAAACAAATCACTTCTGTTTTCTCACCAGTAAAAATAGGATATTGACCTAAAGGGCGTCCCTGAAGGGAACACCAGTGCATACACACACAACACATGCTACATACAAAAAAAACACACATACACACCACATGCATATATACAACACACATCACACGCACCACAGACATGCACAACACACAAAAACACACCACACACTTACATAACACACACACTACACACACAAAACATATACACACATCTACACAACACAACACACACACAAAACACACCACACACGTACACAACATGTACAGGCATAACACACAACACACACACCCCACACACAGACATACCACATAGACATATGCTACATACATACACACACCTCACACACACATACACATACACAACACACCACACACATGCCCCCCCGAGACACACCACACAGACATATACCATATACATATACTCACACATGCACACAGCACACAATCACACATGCCACACACACACATACACAACACACACCACACACACGCCCCCCACACAGACATATACCACATATACTCACACACGCACACACCACACAATCACACATGCCATGCGCACACCAAGCACACATATACAACACACACCATACATACTGCACAGACATACACACACCCCACACACACACATAAACACCCCCCACACACATACACACCACACACACCTCACACACCCTACACATACCACACATGCACAAAACGCAGACACATATACATACCACACACGTACACACCACACACCCCATACATAAAACACACACTACACGCACATATACACAGCACACACCACATGCATACACACCCCACACACGCACACCACAGCCACGTACACACCACACACCCCCCATAACTCACGCTTGCTGACCGTTTGCCCTGTGCACACTGATTAGTGGAGCAGTTAATCTGCTCTGAGCAGCCAAGGACATAGGGGCCGTATCAGCCTGGCCCGTGAATTAATGCCCGGAGAGATTTAGTCCCCACAGCGCTCCAGGCTCCTGGGGCTTCCGAGACATCTATGGCCCTCACATCCTGAGTGATGGGTGCTAAGACACAAAGAGACTGGCAGGAAGAGTATCTTCCTGAAGGCTCTAGCGCAGCTAGGACCAGGGCCTCCTCTGGTAGGGACAGAGGGCATGTTCCTGAAGAGCGAAAAGGTATTTATTTATTTCTCGTTAGGGCAGAGGTACCCCCTCTGGATAAGCCAAACACACGAAACCGTTTTCTGAGTCCCCCTGGCCTCCCATGTGGCAACCCCTCAATACCTCAGGTCCCCTGATGAGGCACTGCCCGAGGCTGCTGGTGTGGGTGCTCCTGACAACCCAGGGAGGCCGACAGTCCCATGCCACTGTCACAGATGAAACTGTGGCTCTGAGAGGCTGAGCAGCCAGCCCCAGACCACACGGCCTGGAAGGGGCCAGCAGGGTGGAGCCTGGGTCAGCTCGATGGGCCACTGAAGTGTGGTGTTTGCCATTTGTGGGTGCTGTATTCCGCATTTGGTGTGCGTTGGGCACCGTAGTCACATATACTCCAACCCCCTTCAGGCACTCTCTCTTCCATTTTAACTCCTTGGATCCTTTCCCAAGGAAGAGGGAGGATGCCTCTCCAACCTAGATCCTTAAAGCCCATCTCCGGGCAGCTTTGGCTCCACCCTTACTAGCTATGTGACCTGGGGTGAGTCATTTAGCCTCTCTGAGCCCTCAGCCTTCTCATCTTTAATATGGAGATCACCTTCTCTTCCCTACCTACCACCCAGCAGATCATGTGTGTGCTCTAGGGAATGTAAGGCACTGGTAGGGGAACTATCCACTCTCAGTTGTCTCCCCCAGAACTGAAGCATGGCCTAGAGGAGCAAGATTCTGTTCTGCCTCCTCCAGACCCAGGCCATTGCTCCAAGGAGTCCTGGGGAGGCCCTGATCTATGGCAGAGAAAACCCCCAGCAGGCTAAGCCTGCACCCAGACCCCACCTGGTTCCACCGCTGCCGCCTGGCTGGGTAACTTCCCTGTGGGCACCCCAGGACTAAAGAGCCCAGTCCTCAGCCCACCCTTCGAAAGAAGAGCAAAATAGGAGAGCTACAAGCATGAATTTCCTGCAGGGAGTTTGCCCAGGTGCTCAAGAGGCACGAGCTTAAACGCCTTTCTTGGGGCAGCCCGAAAGCGGATGGATTTGACACTCTACCTGCATGCGCTTTCTTGGGGAGGTATGTGAATGATACTCCTCCAGGTAAATCCTGGCCTGCGGCTATAATCAACCAATCAATCAGCCACCCAACACTCACTGAACCCCCAGAGTGTGTCCAGCATTGTGCTGGGTGCTGTGGGAGGGTGAGATCCCTGTCTCTGGAACTTCAACAACGTGACTTGGGGAAATGGTGAAATCAACATGGAACAACACAGTGACTCAGACACTGCATGAGGCTGAGCTGCCACACACGTCAGGGATTTAGGAATTAAAAGAGAGACCAAGATAGGATGTTGCCTTCTGAAAAGGCTTCATTGTGCTCAGCAAGGCTGTCCGGGAAGCCAAGATGGGAGGTCCCCAGAGGGGTAGGGAGGTGACATCTCCTTTTGAATGAAAGAGACCTCATGCAGAAAAGCTTGAAATAGCTCATAATTCCCCAGCATTTCCCAAAACTTTATTTTTCAATCAGTTTTAGTACTGGATCTGCTTGAAGAAAATTAGTTTTAAGAAATATTTTAAGACATTTAAATCGAGGATTTTTAAAACTCCCCTATTCCCCCGTGGTTTCCTCACAAACTTGTTTATAAATTGGGGGTATTCAAATGCTTATGAAGATGGGGGTGAGAGAATGTGCACAATAAATTAAAAGGGAAAGAACACCTGCTCCAACCTAGCTTCCCGGAGTCTGGGTGTTCCAAGCCTTCGCTGCACGCTGGCATCATATTACCTGGGAAGACTTCAAATGTACAAATGCTATGCCCACCCAGAGAGGTCTGGGTTGGGGCCCAGGCATCCAAATTCTTTCAAATGCCTCCAGGTGACTTCTAATGTGCAGCCAGGGCCGAGGCCCCTGGTGTAGCTGCATGTTCACGGTCTGCCTCCCTGTGAGCACTGGAAGCCAGCATTTCAGATTTCCCTCCTCTCACTGACAAGCTCCTCGTCAGTGGCCCGCTTCTGTCTCCCCACAGAGCCAGCCCTCCTCCCTGGCCATGCTGGACCTTCTGCACGTGGCTCGGGACATTGCCTGTGGCTGTCAGTATTTGGAGGAAAACCACTTCATCCACCGGTGAGTCAAAGTGACTGTGCTCTTCCTGTCATCCTGTCGCTGTCTGTGTGCTTCCCTGCAGATCTCAAGGGCTCACATCTCCCCCTTCAGAGCAGAATACTAGGTCTCCCTCCAGAGCCGTTTGGATGTAGGATGATTTGGCTTTGTTTTGTTGTTTTTTGTGAGAGACAGGGTCTCACTTTGTTGCCCAGGCTGGTCTCGAATTTCTGGGCTCAAGTAATCCTCCCACCTCGGCCTCCTGAAGTGCTAGGATTTCAGGCATGAGCCATGGCTCCTGGCCCCTTCAGCTTTGTCTTTGAGATGGTAACTTATTCTATCAGGGTTTCACTTGCCCCTTACATAAAACAAGTGTCATAAAATGTCCTTGCCAGGGCTGGAGACCTATAAGTTATTCTTAACCTCCTGTGAGGACCCCTGCCTGTATCTTGAATGTTCAAGTCCTATATCACTTTAAGGCTTCCCTCCCCCCCCATAGAAAACTGGGCTCCTTATGGGGAAGTTAAGGAATTGCATTTTTGACAGTGGGTGGCTTATAGGCAAGGATGCTGTTTTATTCATCTTTGTATACCTGGCATGGACACAATGTTTGTTGGATACATTAATTTTTTCTAAAATACTCTGAAATGAAGCATAATGATGATTTTCATTACTTCTATACTTCGTTTCTTCTATTATAATCATTCTTGTGTTTAAAAGCTGTATAGACTGGGATATCATGCTATGAACATCATATATCATGTATGTCTTTCCTTGTGAAAGCTGATGACTTTCTCAGCTGACAGCTTGAAATCAGAAAAGTAAAACAGATCATCAGGCTCTTTGCAAAGCTCTTAATGATTTGCCTCTAATGTAGTAAATGATAACCTAGTGAACTCACAATAATTTATTAACACATGTCTTCAAAGAGTTTAAGGCATGTTCATAATAATTAAAATATGTAAGTACAAAATAGGAGATGAGAGATGTTGTAAGAGCTTAGAAATAGAAAATTATCATGCCTGTAATCCCAGCACTTTGGGAGGCTGAGGCGGGAGAATCAAGTGAGGTTGGGAGTTCGAGACCAGCCTGACCAACATGGAGCAACCCCAACTCTACTAAAAATACAAAATTAGCCAGGCGTGGTGGGGGACGCCTATAATCCCAGCTACTCGGGAGGCTGAGGCAGGAGAATCACTTGAACCCAGGAGGCGGAGGTTGCAGTAAGCTGAGATCATGCCATTGCACTGCAGCCTGGATAACAAGAGCGAAACTGCATCTCAAAGAAAAAAAAAGAAGAAAGAAAGAAAGAAAGAAATAGAAAATCATGCAAATACATAACAAGTTATGCTTTCTCCCTAATAAAAATAGAGAAACGAGAGGTCAGGAAGTACACTTGCCTAAGTTCCAAAGTCACTCCTAACACAAGGCAATCAACTCTCAGAAGAGCTTATCCTCTTACTGTCACTTCATCCTTTTGGCCTTCAGTTCTCCCTCTAGCTTCTAACCCTTTCCAACTTGCAGGTCGTGCTGCTTCACAGAAATAATGGAAGCCAAAAAGGAGCTGGGCCTAGCTTCACCATCTGCTCCTTCTAAGAGTCTATCAGTTCTGTTCTTTTTTTAAGGTAGTTTTTCAGCCCTTTACCCCGCTCCCCAGTCCTGTTCTTGTCCTTTGCGTTGTACCCAGAACTTTCCATAAATCTCAGCTCTGGGCTTTGCCATTCCATTGCTCAGTCAAGTCAAAGCTGTGCTCTTTTTGAAGTTGTCCTTGGTTAGAGTCATCTTTCCATCTTTGTCCATGTGCTTTAAGTCTGGACTCCTGCGAGAGCAACCTGTGTCACCTTGGTGGCCAGATGTCTTCCTTCACTTAGCATTGGGATCTTTTCTACTTGTTTTTTGTTTTTTATCTCTGCCCACGTTGGTCACAATAGCATACAAATTCTCTGGCTGAGGGATCATTTCCATTTGTCCTCTGACCTTTTGACATCTCTTTTCCTACAGCCACAAGACATTCTGATGATACCCAATGCTGTTGTTATGATGTTAACAGGATTACATTCCCTCAAGACTCCTGTCACTTCCATATCTGGAAATAGTTAGTTACTGAAGGTTAGAATTAGATCCCAGGGTAATCATTTATTGCTCTTTTCTCCTTTTTAAGAAATTAAATTGTCAAACACCAAATCAAGAAGGTATCAGATGATCTGTTTTAAGCCAAAGAAAACTTCTGGCAGAAACTGTCCATCTCAATCAAATCTTTTCTTCTGGGATAATTTGGTCATTTGTATGGAAAAAACGGCTTTTACATGTTCTAACTAGCTAAGAGATCTATGGTACATACCCACAACAGAGTTGCCTCGAACTCTCTCTCTCCCTCCACCCTTTATCTGCTCTTAAGATTCATGGACTTCCACACATGTATACTTTTACGCTTTTGGAATTCAGAGTGGAACTTCCTCACCAGATCCACATGCTTCCATTTAAAAAAAAAATTAGATCTTTTTCCCTTGAACATGGTTTGTTGCCATTTCATAAATGATGTGTCATTCTCTCAACTCTTGGTGTGTTCTATATATTGCATTTACCTTCTTGCCATTAAACTCACGATCACTTTTTAAAACAACCATTCCATACACATCAGTGTAAAGACTTTTCTGGAGCCATAAATACTGTTCCTGGTCTACTTTGCTATATTTCTCTTGAGAATTAATGGCTATACAGCCAACTATTTTTCTTCCTTTTTGATGTCATATGTGTTATGCTTTTATGGTTTTATGGGGGCATGTTATACACCACCTCAAAATTCAACTTAAACCTTCTGGATCAGGTCAGCAGCATTAACAACATGAATCTCCTACCTGAACCCATTATTCTTATACCCTCAGCCATGATCCCCAGTCAAGATCCTATTTTTTAAATACTATCCTAGTAGCCAGTTGATTCTCTAAGTCCTTTCTCAACCTAGGATCAGAACCGTCATGAAACCAGTTGAACATGAAAACAGCAGCTGTGCTCCCTAAGTACATCTTGTTTTTTTCTGCACAGGACCTTAATATTATTAGAGACCCATCCCAGACTTCTTCTGGCTGTATCCTTCATTCCTACATGCATGACCAGAATGTAAGCAGTCAGAGAGTAGAAGCTGATGAGTCTTGGACAGCAGTTGACCATGCCTCAGAGGCAGGCTACAGGAAAGCAGGTCATCTAGAGTCAACAGCAGAGATGACAACTTTATCACCTGAAAGAAGCAATTCTTCAGCCATGTAGCTTAGCAAGGGCTTTAGATCAAATCAGGGGCAAGAGAACCGTAATGGCTTATTTTTAAAAAATATATAATAATAATAACTTTGGGAGGCCGAGGCAGGTGGATCACCTGAGGTCAGGAGTTCAAGACCAGCCTGGCCAACTTGGTGAAACCCTGTCTCTACTAAAAATACAAAAATTTAGCCAGGTGTGGTGCTGCATGCCTGTAACCCCAGCTACTTGGGAGGCTGAAGTAGGAGAATTGCTTGAACCCGGGAGGCAGAGGTTGCAGTGAGCCAAAATCGTACCACTGCACTCCAGCCTGGGCGACAAAGCAAGACTCCATCTCAAAACAAAACAAAAAAACTAGAAATATTTGTGAATATCTTAATCTACTTAAATTTGATTTCAGGGAAGTCATGCTGTTCCAAAGCACTTTTTCAAACAACTGGCAGAAACCAACCCGTGGTCTATACCAAATCTGCCTAAGGCCAGATAGCATTCCTTATGGCCCTATGTTATCTACTTTTAGCTTACTTTTTAAAAAATAAAATGAGGACGGTAATAGCACCTTGTGTCTTATAGGGTTGTTGTGAGAGTTAGACATGAAGCACTTACAACAACACTTACACATAGTAAAAGGCCAATAAATCCTAGTTCCTAGTGTGATGCATTTCATTATGATTGCCCCATTAAACATTTTTAATCATTTCCCCTAATCCTTTTCCATTTCTCTCTTAGTTGTGAGGCCTAGAATTGTTAAGGCTGTTTCTCTCACACTGAAGTATACTATACTAAAGGAAATATAGGGAAGGGAAGGAACTATTTAAACTTCAGCTTGGAGATAAAATCCTAGTGATGGCCATTGTACACTCATCTTCCTAGGGATAAAATTAGGAAATGCATTTCCTTTCTTCCCAGAGACATTGCTGCCAGAAACTGCCTCTTGACCTGTCCAGGCCCCGGAAGAGTGGCCAAGATTGGAGACTTCGGGATGGCCCGAGACATCTACAGGTGAGTAAAGACTGCCTCACCCCTCGAGGCCTGTTTCTTCCACCTCAGCCCCTCAAGCTAATGGGGTGTGGCTGCTTGTCCCTTATATCATCTCCTGGTACCCTGTCAACTTTCCACCTAAAATTTCACTAAGTTCCTTTTCAGGATATGGGAAACCTTAATTAGTGACCATGCCCAAAGGCCTAAATCTAGGATCACACTTACTGCAATAATTGACACCAAGTTTTGTTTTGTTTTTGTTTTTGTTTTTTTGAGACGGAGTTTCGCTCTTGTTGCCTAGGCTGGAGTGCCATGGCGCGATCTCGGCTCACCGCAACCTCTGCCTCCCGGGTTCAAGCGATTTTCTGCCTCAGCCTCCCGAGTAGCTGGGATTACAGGCATGCACCACCATGCCTGGCTAATTTTTTGTATTTTTAGTAGAGATGAGGTTTCTCCATGTTGGTCAGGCTGGTCTCAAACTCCCAACCTCAGGTGATCTGCCCACCTCAGCTTCCCAAAGTGCTGGGATTACGGGTGTGAGCCACCATGCCCAGCCAACACCAAGTTCTTAATTAGGTTGTCCATCGGTTCCAGCTCTAATCTGGCCATGCTCTGAGACATGGGATAACTTAGATACTTGATGTGGAAAGACCTTCAAAGTGAGATTTACTGAACTTTCTCAACTCCTCTTCTCAGTACTCAGGAATTCTAAGTGGCTATGGCTTCTGTTACCGCAGGCACCTGTATCTCAGATCAGGCAGGATGCAGGGCCTGGCTCATTGCTCAGCTTTAGCCACCCCAGGAGATATGGAGTATAGTGCAGAACCCATCAGTACTTAATGCAGCCTTATTTTTTTTTCCCTGTCACATTTTCAAGGCGACATTTTAAAAATTATTTTTTTTCAATTTTAAAAGCTAATACTACTTTAACTGTACTTTTTCTCACTCTTCTCTTCCCAGCCTCTAGTTCCTTGTTTTCCCTGATTATTTACAACACTTGCTATGTGAGCTGAGCAAGTCCCTCCTTGCATGGGATGACCCCTTCCCTAACTCACAGGGGTAGAGAGAGGAGCAATCGTTATATGGAGCTTTAACTCTGGGGAATAAGCGAGACTGATCTAGACACCACCCCTGAAGGCCTCCATCAAACATGGTAACATTCCCCACAGGGGTGAGCATGCTGAGGCCATCACGTTACCACGAGGCAGCAGCACGTGGAAGATGTAGTAAGGACATCTCTGGAGCGTCTACCACTGCTATCCATCGCACTCCTCCCCTCTGCTCCACTCCACCTTCTAACAAACACTACCCACAAGCTCAGCGCTCCTTCCTCTTCTTCCTCAGAATACCCTGGGACTGCCTCTCATTTCAAATACAAATGCTGCAGCATGACTCCTCGAGCCCTCTGTTATCTGACTTTTCCTTCCCAGGCTCAGCTCTGACAGCTCCCAGCTCGAGGTTTCAACCACCCTGAGTTGCCTACAGTCCTTCATACCCCACCTACTCTGTACTTTGTGCAATGGCACGGGTCAGGAATGGTCTTCTGGGAGAGCGTCTTTTCTACCCAGCTCCATCAGTGCCCTTCTGTGAAGCTTTCCCTGTCCCTGACCCCTGCCTCAAGTAGAATGAATCAATTCTTCATTTGTGTCACTGAGCCTTGCACATACTTGCATTACTGTATGTGTTTTCTATATTGCAATGCATATATATCCATTTCTTCCACTAAACAATATCCTTGGGAGAGAGAGACTGACCTATTTATGTCCTCAGCACATGGCAGAGTATCTGATACATACTAAATATTCAGTACATATTTATTGAGGTAATTAATTAATGTCAACAGCTGGCAGGAAGCTGCCTCCTGTAACACACTCACACAGGAGAACACCAGGCTAGACATGCAGTTGGCCTAACAGGCAGATGAGTTAATTTATTGGTTTTTATCAGTGAGTTGCATTAATGACATTACTGATGAAAACTAATAAATTAACTCATCTACCTTGTAAGCCAACTCCAGCCTAGCCCTGTGTTCTTTTGTCTGGGTGTGTCATGGGAGGCAGCGTCCACACAGCTGTCTAGATTATTGGTTGATTGCCTATACTGAACTAAATGCTGTGTGAGTGTCAAAGGATCCAAAATGATTGATTAAGACACAAGCCCTGCTCTCAGTTCTCCCATTTTGGATCTTGCATTACTGCAGATCATCAGAAACACACTATACTTATAAGGTTGGAGTAATGTTATTCATTGTGAGCTATAATAAACAAAACCCAACAGAGAAAGCTAAACATCTGCTAGCAGGTATCTTAGTCATTGCATAGATCATTCCTCTCATGCCTCTCGTGGGTTGTTTTGTCTTCTATTAAATGATACCAAAGTTCTTAACTAAATGATCTGTGTGCCCCTGCTCTCCTCTTGAACCACCAAGGACTCTTGGTTAATTTCAGACCTTTAATGGGTAGACTATATTGTTGCCACTTTCTCAACTTTCCCGGCAGGGCAAATGCTTAGTGCCATCTCCAGATTCTAGTTTGGTTTTCCTCTCCTTCCCCACAGGGCGAGCTACTATAGAAAGGGAGGCTGTGCTATGCTGCCAGTTAAGTGGATGCCCCCAGAGGCCTTCATGGAAGGAATATTCACTTCTAAAACAGACACATGGTAAGTCTGCTATCATCCTCCAGGTATCCCTGTAGCCATAAGGTGGTGCTCCTGGGCCAAATGATTCTATACTCTAAGCCGGGAGCCCCTGTGTTAGTAGAGAGGGAAAAGAGAAGAATCAATACACCCGACAACAGTGGTTCTCAAATGCGAGCATGTATCAGAATTCATAAAGACTTGTTAAAATTCAGATTATTGGACCCTACCCTGGGAATTTATGATTCAGAAGGTCTGGGATCTAGCTGAGAATTTGCATTTCTAACAAGTCCCGGAGTGATGCTGCCATTGCTGCCTGGAGGACCACACGTTAACAGCCACGTGTAATTTTAAATGGCAGATTGAACGCATGCCCCTCACAAAGTACGCATACACACACGCCAATAAAGGGAGTCTTTTAATTGCATTAAACCCAGCAAGGACACAACAATGACAAAATTTTGGAAACTGGGAAGTCATGAACAAGTGGTACCTTACTGAGAAGACTAGAAAAGGGATCTCTAAACCAACAGTCCAGATCCAGACACAGGGCTGGTTCCCTCTGCCTGAGAGCCCCAGGGAGGTCCGAAATTGAAAGTAGGGGTATAGGCCAGGCACAGTTGCTCATGCCTGTAATCCCAATACTTTGGGAGGCTGAAGCTGGAGGACTGCTCGAGCCCAGGAGTTCAAGACCAGCCTGGGTAGCATAGCAAGGTCCCATCTCTACCATAAATTTAAAAATTAGCCAGGTGTGGTGGTGCACCCATGTGGTCCCAGCTACTCTGGAAGCTTGGATGGGAGGTTCACTTGAGCCCAGGAAGTCAAGGCTGCAGTGAGCTATGATCATGCCACTGCACTCCAGCCTGGGCAAGCAAGAGAGGGAGAGAGAGAGGGAGGGAAAGAGACACAGAGAGGGGTGGGGTGGGGAGAGGAGGTAGAAGGGACGGGGAGAGAAGAGAGAAGAAAGGGAGGAAGGGAGGAAGAAAAGAAGGGTAGGTACAGCAAACAGGAAAATTCATGAAAGGTCTGTTTAAGGAATAACTAAATCCTGTGGCTGAGCCCCTCACCCCTGAAGCTTGCTGGCTGTCCCTTATCTACCATCAGCACAAGACAGGGGCTCTCTCTCTCTGAAGAGACGGAACTGAAGTCTCCCTGGTCCCGGCCCCTGCTGGCCCCTCAGCACCAAGAACACTGGCAACTGGGCAGGAGATCAGAGAATTTCTCTTTGGAGGACTGATGAAGAGAAAATTACAGATACAGTACTGCCAAGTGGGGCACAGGTGCACTGGGCTGAATAATGGCCACCCGAAGGTATCAGGTCCTAATCCCAGAAGCCCAGAATTGTTGCCTTATAAGAAAAATGGGTCTTTGCTGATGTGATGGAGTTGAGGATCCTAGAGTGGGGCAGCGGTCCTGGATTTTCTAGGTGGGCCCTAAATGCCATCGCAAGTATCCTTACAAGAGAGAAGGACCAGGAGATTTCACACACACAAAAGAAGAGGCAGTGTGAGCACAGAGGCTGAGACTGGAGATGCAGCCCCAAGTCAAGGAGGTCACGCAGCCACCAGAAGCAGCAGGGAACAGATTATCCCCTAGAGCCTCCAGAGGGGACACAGCCCTGCTGATGCCTTGATTTCAGTCCTGTGATACCAGTTTCAGATGTCCAGCCTTCAGAACTGTCAGAGAATGAACTTATGTTATTTTAGGCCACCAAGCATGTGGTTTTATGTTTGGTTGGTTAGTTGGTTTTGTTTTTCACAGCAGTCACAGAAAATTACACCCAGTGAAACAAGCAAGCTGCCCACCAGCCAATGTCTTACACAGAACTTTCCACTGGCTTCTTAATGTCCTAGTCTTAAAATATGAACAGACAGCCAAGAATCAAGAAACAAACATTTGAGAAAATATTCTAATCTGAAGAAAACAAACATATAAAAAGGAACTTGAAAGAAGAAACATGTAGAAAGTTTAGGAAAACTTTTTTTAAAACTATAATATCCTCCAAAAGATCAGAAAAACTATTGCAACCATAAATGGAAGACAAAAGGTTATTTTAAACAATACTTTCAGGAGGAGAAGGAATCCAAGTGTGATAAGAGGTGGCGTCTAGGAGATGGGCATGGCTACCCTGAAGCCTGTGTGGACTGTGTGTTCTCACTGTCTTCCAAAGAGTACAGGGCTGGGGCAGAGGGGAAAAGAGAAACTTCACAGTGGAGAGACCTGACAAATAACGACCTCAGCCAGGTGCTCAAGGTCATCCTCAACAGTGACAAGTCTAGGGGCCAAGCACGGTGGCGCACGCCTATAATACCAGCTCTTTGGGAGGCCAAGGTGGGCAGATCGCCTGAGGTCAGGAGTTTGAGACCAGCCTTGCCAACATGGTGAAACCCATCTCTACTAAAAATACAAAAAAAATTAGCTGTGCATGGTGGTGGGCCCCTATAAACTCAGCTACTCAGGAGGCTGAGGCAGGAGAAATGCTTGAACCTGGGAGGTGGAGGTTGTAGTGAGCTGAGATTGTGCAACTGCGCTCCAGCCTGGGCGACATAAGCGAAACTCCATCTCGAATAATAATAATACTAACAAACAACATGGCTGGGTCATGTTGCCGGTATGTACCCCTGATGTGATGAAAATGGTACTTTACCTCTGTGGTCTTCTTCCTCCCCACATCCCATAACCGCAGTCTAATCATGAGAAAAACAGACAAATCCCAATTGAGGAATATTCTACAAAATCCCTGACCAGATCCTCAAACCTGTCAAGGTCATAAAAAACAAGGAAAGTTGGAGGTGTTGTCATAGTCAAGAGAAGCCCAAAGAAACAGGACAATTAAATGTAATGCGATATCCTAGTGGGATTCTGGAATAGAAAAAGGAGATTCAGTGAAAAATAAGGAAATCTGAAGTATGGGCTTTAGTCAATAATGCCTTAATTGTGGTTCATTAATTGTAACAAGTGTATCGTACTAATGTGATGCTAAAAGTAGCAGGAATCAAGTGTGAAGTATAGGAGAACTCTCTGTATTCACAGTTTCTTCCAAGTTTGAACTGTTCTAAGAAAAACTTTTTAAAAATTTGATGACAGAAATGTAATGAAAAGGATGGAATGTGAAGCTGAATAAACCTTCCAGAAAATAAACCTAAAAAGAGATGGGAAATACAGCAAAATATAATAATTTTTTATTCAAAAAATTAAGGGGTGTAGAGCAAAAGGTCCAATTAGCTGACAAAATAGGAGTCCCAGAGAGAAGGAACAGAGGAAATGAAGAGAATAAAGACAGCAGAGAAATCATTCAAGATTTCCTAGCACAGGACATAAATTTCCAGAATGAAAGAATTCACCAAGTGCCAATCACCATGGATAAAAAGGGCACATCCTCGGCCAGGCACAGTGGCTCACGCCTGAAATCCCAGCACTTTGGGAGACCAAGGCAGGTGGATCATGAGGTCAGGAGTTCGAGACCAGCCTGGCCAAGATGGTGAAACCCGTCTCTACTAAAAATACAAAAATTAGCTGGGCGTGGTGGCAGGTGCCTGTAATCCCAGCTACTTGGAAGGCTGAGGCAGGAGAATTGCTTGAACCTGGGAGGCGGAGATTGCAGTGAGTCGAGATTACTTTAGCCTGGGCGACAGAGCAAGACTCTGTCTCAAAAAAAAAAAAAAAAAAAAAAGGCACATCCTCAGGCCAATGGTGATGAAGATCCTGCAAACTTCCACGAAGACAAATTTAAAAATTAATAGTAAAAAATAATAGAGATAAAAGATAAGGAATCCAAATGGCATCAAATCACTTAACAGCACCACAGGAAACGTAAGAAGACAATGCATGAATGAACAACCTCCACATTTTGAAAGCCTGACACTGAGATCATGTCATAAGATGGTGCGGCCACGAATGGCCAGAGCTGCCTTTCTGACCAGCATTAGATAATGAGAGCAAGAGCCTTTGTTGTTTTTACACCAGTGAGATTTGGTTTTAACCTAACCCAGTGGATCTCTAAGTGTGGTATATCAGCACCACCTGGGAACTGCGAAGCCTCAGCCCCCACCTCAGGCCTAATACAACAGAAACTCTAGGGGTGGGACTCTGCAATCTGTGTTTTAACAGATGATTCTGATATGCAGAGAAGTTAGAGCACCAGCAACCCAAGGGATCCAGAGACAGAGAATAACTTAAGCAATTAAGTAATTGTCCCGAACACACGCACATCCTGTGACCGAACACTCCTATTTTTAAGTGAATACATTAGAGAGAAGATGACACAAATAGACTTGGGCGCTGGATGTTCACTTGCAACATTGTTTACAATAGAGAAAAAGCAAAACAAAAATAAAAACAAAACCCAACCCAACTACCCCTCAACTAAGAGATGGAAAAATTAACTGTGGTTTACTTATATCATGGAAAACTATTCCGCAGTATAAAAGAAGACACTACACCTACATATAGCAACATAGATAGATCTCAGAAACAGTGTTCAGTGGGGAAAAAGCAAATTACAAAAAGGAGTAGGATATCATTTATAACTTTACAATATAAAAAATGTCTATAACACAGAGTCTTTATTGTTTGCGCTTTCACGCATTGTTTAAAAATGTGAAACATGCAAGTGTAGGATACAGTCTAACTTCAGGGGAGTGGAGAGAGGGAGGTGGGGTCTTCCTGTCTCTAAGTCTTCATAAAGAAAGGGAGAGCTGACACCTATAAGGCAAAAGATTAACATCTAGATATATAGATAACTCTGTTCCTTTTTAAAGTTTTGACTGCTTCACAATTGGAATGCTTAAACAAATTATATAGCTGCAAGGATTAGGAAGTGCTCTAAGACAATCAGGCAGAAAGAGGAGGAGCTGGGTTTTTTTCCGGCAAAGGTGGGCGGGGGGAAGCTCCTTACAAGAGGTAACTTCAATACCCAAAAGACAGAAAGGGCAGGCCTTGGAAAGATCTGAGAGAAAGGCTTTCCAGACTGCAGGAAAAGCCAGTGTGAACAGCCAGAGGCAGGAAGGAGCCTAGCTTGCTTGCTGGGGAATGAAATCAAGTCCTGATGGTCGGAGCTAAGGGAGCCCAGGGCCAGCAGGGGTGGAAGGGATGGGTCAGAACACAGACAGCCTTGGAACTCAGATGAGGGGATGTGGATTTTATTTTAAACACCATGGGATGCCAGTTGAAGGATTGTAAGCAGGAGTGTGATATGATCTTTGCTTTTTAAAAAAAAAAATTTCTCTGCCATTGAATTTATACTAGAGGTGGGTAAGTGAAGAAGGAAACCAGTTAAGAAAATCCTGCACATTGCTAGCTGAGAGAAACAGGAGAACGGTGTGGCTTGGTGGTGGCAGTGGAGGTAGTGCAAAGTAGTCACATTCAAGATTTTTTTTTTTTTTTTTTTAGACAGACTGTCATTCTATCGCCCAGGATGGAGTACAGTGGCGCCATCTCAGCTCACTGCAACCTCTGCCTCCTGGGTTGAAACAAACAATCCTCTCGCTTCAGCCTCCCAAGTAGCTGGGATTACAGATGCGTGCTACCACACTCAGCTAATTTTTGTATTTTTAGTAGAGACGGGATTTCACCATGTTGGCCAGGCTGGTCTCGAACTCCTGACCTCAAGTGACCCGCCCACCTCAGCCCCCCAAAATGCTGAGATTACAGGCATGAGCCACAGCGCCCAGCCTCAAGATCTATCCTGAATGTAGAGTTAATAGGACTGCTGACTGTTGGATGGGAAGTGGAGGAGTATGGGATAACGGAGTCAAGGATGACTCCTGGGTTTTGGGCTTGAACAAATGCATAACCAGAGGTGCTGCTGAGTTGGGAAAGAATGAAGGAGGAGATGGTGTGGGTTCAGAAGGAGTTATGTTTGGGCATGTTAAATTTGAGTTGCCTATTAAAATAGGCCAGTGAAGCTAATGAGTGGGCATCTGATAGATGAAACTAAAGATCAGAGAACTGTATGAGATCTTGGAATCCACTGGATGGATAATTTAAAGATATTAACTTTTGGCTCTCATTTTTCCTAAGAGCATACCCTCTATCACACCTGGAGACCATCTTCCACAATGCTTTTTTTTCTTTAATCATAACCTCCTTTCAGGTTATGATTAAGGAGACAAATGTAGCTTTTAAAAGCTGATATAGAGCAGCTTGGTATTTTAAAATCTTTTATCAGATTATCTTCATTGATTCAAATGTTTAACAGTTTAATCAGCAATAATGTTTGCTATTTTTGTCATTCCAGGCAGAGCAAGTTTAATACCAAAAGAAAGTGAAGTTTAATATATATATATATATAAAAAATATATATATAAATAAATATATAATAATTATATATATATCTTTATTTGATTTTAAATGCTCTGGTGCAAAGCTTTGGGCTTTTGTTGCTCCTATTTAGGGCAGGCTTATAGGTGATGAAAGAATCATCTGGCATACAAAATATAGATTTGCCTTATCTGTAGGGTTTCTAGATAAAATACAAAATGGTCAGTGAAATTGAATTTCAGATGCACAGCAAATAGTTTTTTAGTATAAATATTGGAGCACACATATACTAAAAAAACTATGTGTTGCTTATCTGGAACTCAAATTTAAGTAGGTATCTGGCATTGTTATTTGCAAATATGAAAATCCTACTTATTCAAAATTATCAAAGTTCTATGACCAATACTACTTCTTGCTCCCTTGAACTCTAAACTAATAAATATCCATGTGCAGTTCTATTAGTGCTCTCAAAGGATGCTATAACCTATATCTATCTAGAAAAGCAGAAAACATATAGCTGTAATTCTTTAGGCCTTATTGCCAGTTTCTTGTTCATTTGATTTTGCCTAGTTAGTTTTGCCTTGAAGGGAAGTAAGATCACCAAACAGAAAGGAATAATATATGTGCCAGGCAATTTGTAAGTAGCAAAATCAAGAGATCTAATAATGTATTCCAGTCTGTCTTGGATTAGTTGTATAATAACCTCTGCTTCAACCTTCTCATCTGAAAAATAGGGAAAATATCTTTGCCCAATCCTTCTCACAAGAGTCTTTGAAATTTCACACAGATGATAACAATAAAAGCACCCCATGTTTCTTAGAAGATGGAGGAACTATTGTTCTCTACAATTTTTGCGGTAATATTTGCTAACCTCAGAAAACTACAATCAGACACTAAAAGATAGTCATTGTCAAAAAGCTGATCATTAGGTAGTGGTTTAAAGTTTTAATCAGAATATCAATGGTGATTCTTTTAGAACACGAAGAATTCATCTCATAAAGCTTTTAAAAAAACAAATGAGAAATCAAATATTTTTTAAAGAGAAACAGAGAAAAATGCCTTATCAGATTTAAGACAAATAATACAAAAAGTAAAACAGAATGGTATCAATGCAAAAAGCAGACAAATAGATGAAGTGAAAATATAGCCAGAAACAAACAGACCTGTTTTGAATCGTGAGTCAATGGGTAAGGAGGAAATTATGTTATGCATAGTGTTGGAAGAGTAGTTATTTGAAAAGCAAATCAATTTAGGTCCTTACCTCACACTAGACACCAAATTAAATTCCAACTAGATTTAAGAAGAGAGCAAAAACAAACACAACTAGAAGAAGATAGCAAATATTTATCTAATCTTTGGTGAAGGGAAGATTGTATAACTATAAAATAAAATAAAGGAAATCATGACATTAAAAAAACAGGTTTGACTATCTAAAAATAAAAATCTTTGGTATGCTAAAAAGTAACATTAGAAAGCCACTAAGGCCAGGTGCAGTGTTTCACACCTGTAATCCCAGCACTTTGGGAGGCCAAGGTGGGTGGACCACCTGAGATCAGGAGTTCGAGACCAGCCTGGCCAACATGACGAAACCCTGTCTCTACTAAAAATACAAAAATTAGCCAGGCGTTGTGGTGGGCGCCTGTAATCCCAGCTACTTGGGAGGCTGAGGCAGGCGAATCACTTGAACCTGGAAGGTGGAGGTTGCAGTGAGCCGAGATGGCACCACTGCACTCCAGCCTGAGTAACAGAGCAAGACTACATTAAAAAAAAAGAAAACTAATAAAAGTATTTGAATTTTTTATAAAAGGTTAACATCTCTGACATATAGAGTGCCTACAAATCAAAAAGAAAATTGATAGATACCAATTTGTCCCAGCAGATAAAAATGGGCAATTCATAGGAATAAAAAGTGAAATGAATTAATAAACACTTGGGAAAACATCCATGTGAATTATCAAGTCAGTAAACATAATTTAAAATATTCTACCATTTTTTGCCTTAAAATCAGCAAAAGTTGTCATTATTATTAATAATACTCAATGCTGGTGAGTGTGTCTACCACGCTTTCACATGATGCTGGTAGATGAATAGAGTAACACATTTGGAAACCAAATAGTATGTACCAAGAATTTGTCAATATTCATATTCTTTTGATCTAGTTATTTTACTAGAATCATCCTACATTTTAATTCAGTAATTACCCGGAATTACTAGATTATCCTATCTGGATTCGAGATCTATCTTGAAAGTTATATGACTGCTGACTGTTGGATGGGAAGTGGAGGGGTGTGGGAGAATGGAACCAAGGACGACTCCTAGGTTTTGGGCTTGAACAAACGTATAACCAGAGGTGCTGCTGAGTTGGAAAATAAAGGAGGAGATGGTGTTTGTACAGAAAGAGTTCCATTTGGGCATGTTAAATATGAGTTGCCTATTAAAATAGGCCAGTGAAGTTGATGAGTGGGCATCTGATAGATGAAACTGAAGCTCAGAGAACTGCAAGAGACTATGGAATCAGCTGGCTGGATATCCTAATCTAGTAATTCAGAGACTTTATCTTAAGGAAATCTTCCTTTTAAAAAATGCACAAAGATGTTCATCATAGTATTTTAAATATTTTGAAAACTGAAAAGAATGTGGAAATGATAAGGCAAACCAACTACTCAATGGAATGTTTTACAGCCATTAGCCATTCCAAATGTTATTTATAAAATGCACTGGCATGGAAAATGTTTACGCTATAATGAAATGTGCAGAAAAATCAAGGTTTAAAATTGCATATTGAATATAACTGTAACTAAGTGAAAAAAAATCTCAGCACAGAAACGACTTAAAAACCAACAGTGGTTGTCTTTTAAGGGAGCATCACGTGTAGTATTTTCTTATTTTTAAAATTTTTCTACATGTTAAGAGTTCTATGTTATGGAAAAGGGTATAATGAAAAAAAAAGGTTGAAATTTTATGTCTGTGTGCCTGTGTGTGTGAAAGTGGGCGGGTGTGTCTATATCCATCTCCATGTCCTCTGTCCCATGCCCAGGTCCTTTGGAGTGCTGCTGTGGGAAATCTTTTCTCTTGGATATATGCCATACCCCAGCAAAAGCAACCAGGAAGTTCTGGAGTTCGTCACCAGTGGAGGCCGGATGGACCCACCCAAGAACTGCCCTGGGCCTGTGTATGACTCTTTTAGGAACATTTCTACTAGTTACTAAGCAGTTTTTCTTTTCAAAAAATATCCAGAGCCACATATGCTTCTTTAAGATGAAGGGGCAGATGGCTGCCCTCCCTTTAATATGGCCCAAGATGCGAAGTGACTGCGACTTCAATGAGATGGGTGGGTCTCCCAGGCCCTCAAAAGCAATGACGCCATCCCAGAAAAAGTATCCATTTTCTGGCTACAGGCTGTGGACTCACCAGGTCTACATTCCGCAAGCTCCTGCTGGGAATGTGTGTCCCAGGCCCAGTCCCTGCTGCCCTACACCGTATGTCTGTGTCTACTTTAAAGATTTCCATTCCCTGCAATGTCTGCTGCCCTGCCTGGCACCCCTCGCTTCCTTCCCACAAGCAACGTGGATGGGAAATATAATTGGAATATTCTGTCCCCGAAGTGGCTTTAATTCAGGAATGGAATGACAGCAGCCATAGTTAACATAAACATCAGGATGTCTGTGTTAGATACCTTTACACCTGCGCACTCTTCCTTGACCAATCAGCAGGGGGCAGCATAGGCCAAGTACACGGGGCCTAGACGAGTTCCCACCCTCAACGTATTCGTTGCAACCCTAGGGCTGGAAGAAAATATATTTTTCATCATTGTGCTTCTCCTTATTTTAATTAATGTGCTTCTTTTAGATACCGGATAATGACTCAGTGCTGGCAACATCAGCCTGAAGACAGGCCCAACTTTGCCATCATTTTGGAGAGGATTGAATACTGCACCCAGGTAGAAACATTTTCTCCCCTTGATCAACATTTACTCTATACGAAAAAGTCTTAAAGATGGCAAATACCGAAATATGAAATAGGTCAAGTCAGTCAGAGTACAAGATTTATGATCACAATAGTGAAAATTAATTTTCTCTAAAATGAAATGACTGGTGTCTCCATTTGCCCATTTTGTAAATTAAATACTAGTAACTTCACCAGCACACAGCACAGTGCCAGATGCACAGTAAGACTGGTGAATCAATCTAGTCCACAAGAATTTACCAAGTCCCTACTGGGGACCTAATGTTTTAATAGCCAAAATTGAAGCTTCACAGACGTATGGAACACATCTGCCCTCAAATAGTTTAGAGCCTGGCTGGAGAAATAACAACATGTGAAATAATTAACTGCATATAATTAATAGATTATATATCCAACTATATGTCAGGAGGATTAAGGGAATGAAATTTCAAAGTAATCTGGAGAAATTTTAACATCATCAATAATACCTGCATATCATTCATACTGCACAAATCACTTTTTTCGTATTTCATTTTATCCTTAGTGAGGAATGTAAAATATCCCTAACCTTATAGATGAGGAGTTAAGGCCTGAAGAGTCTGTCCAAGTCAGACATTTTTCTAGCAATCTGTGGTTCCTCTACAGATCCCTCTCCCATTCCTTCAATAATGACTCGAAATTTTTGCTTCTCTCCCTCATTTTCAGCAGACAGCTATGCTTCCTCCCTCATCAAGAGGGTGCAGATTATCAGAAGAGAATGCCCTCATTTCCTCCCTGTCTCTGATACAAACTTCTCTGCCTCTGCCGCCATTTCTCACCACCTGCCTTCCCATCTCTCCTCCCCTTCAAGGCCAGCCTTGCTGCCAGTATCACCAATCGCCTGCTCAGGGCTTTGTTCTGCCCGATGATCTCTTCTATCCCTGTATTCACTTTCTTTCCCTCTCTCTTGGTTCTCATTCTGCCAGGATATCTAATTCTGAGAATATTTTAGAAGAGTCAATAAACCACTATTGATTTATTTAATTTTGGGGGCAGTCTCGCTTTGTTGCCCGGGCTGGAGCGCAGTGGCGCCATCTTGGCTCACTGCAGCCTCCACCTCCCGGGTTCAAGTAATTCTCCTGCCTCAGCCTCCTGAGTAACCAGGATTACAGGCATGTGTCACCACATCCGGCTAACTTTTTTTGTATTTTTAGTAGAGATGGTGTTTCACCATGTTGGCAGGCTGATCTCGAACTCCTGACCTCAAGTGATCCACCCGCCTCGGCCTCCCAAAGTGCTGCCGCGCCTGGCCTACCTACTATTTCTTTAAATCCCCTCCTCTTCATTGTGACTAAAGACAGACAAATTTTTCAAACTGTAGTCATTTTCCAGCCTCACTACTCCATCCTCTTATTCCTTTCAGCTCAGGTGAGTGAACTGACATTTTTATCAAATACAGACTTCCTATATCACGTTATTGGAGGTTCTTTCAGAGAACTTTGTTTAATGACATTACGTTATTTTGTTGTAATCTGAATGGAATATACCCACTTAAACATATATACCTTCTTAGGAGTATTTTTCTCAATAGTCTGTAATATCCCTCTTAAAAGCAGGCAGTTTTACACAAGCATATTTAAAATGATTCACTATAGAAATTACTAAAAAACAGAAGGAACTAAAGAATGTTTTAATGGGTCAAAGGTAGTTATTTTTTAAACTCAATGATGAACACTCATGTGTTTTTCTGTTACTCAGGTAATGAGGGTCTTTTCTCAATTTGCATAAAATATTAATTTCTCCAAATTTAATTTTTCTTCCACAAATTTTCCCTAAACTTCTGGCAGCTGCTTCTGTTCTTCTATGTTACAATCTATTACTGTGAAAATGATCTAGCACACGGTTGTTTTTGTAAATGGTTTTCCTCACAGCACTTCAGCATTTCCTGGGTTATGCAAAGGGTCCCTCACATCCAGACTAGTTAAAGAATGCCTGTAATCCCAGCACTCTGGGAGGCTGAGGCAGGTGCCTCACCTGAGGTCAGGAGTTCGACACCAGCCTGGCCAAAATGATGAATGAAACCTTGTCTCTACTAAAAATACAAAAATTAGCCAGGGGGTGGGATGCATGCCTGTAATCCCAGCTACTCAGGAGGCTGAGGCAGGAGAATGGCTTGAACCCACAAGGCAGAGGTTGCAGTGAGCCAAGATTGAGCCATGGCACCCCAGCCTGGGCGACTGAGCAAGACTGTCTCTAAAAAACAAAACAAACAGAACACAAAAACATGCATTGTGGTACCCGCACGTGTGATATGTGGCACAGGAAAACTTATAATCAAGTGTAAAGTACCCAAATGGAAATGGAAAGCAGCTGGGAAGAGATCAAAAAATAAACCCTGTAGGCCAACATGGCATGTGTCTCCTCTCCTCCTCCCCCCAGCCCCCCACCATCACTCTTGAAGTCAAACACATAAGCTTTTTTTTTTTCAGTTGGAACGATTTTAGTGGAATTAGACTGGAATAATACAAATAATAATCTTAATTTTTTTTTTTAAATCCACTAATCTTTAAAAATTGGCCAAAGGTCTCCTCCTCTGCAAAGCTTTTCCTGCTCCACTCTGTCCCAGGCACCCATACACACTTCCATTATAGCGCTTACCCTCTAAGGTCTTTAGGATAAGGATGACTTCCCATTCATTTTGTATGCCCCAGTGCCTATAAGTTCCTATATTCTCAATAAATACTGGTTTCCGCATCTGTAGAATATGTTTAAATAACATCATCTCTAAGGTATCTTCTAGATCCAATATTTTTGTCTCTGATTCAAAGTTTTAATAATTTCTCCTACGGCAGGACCCAGATGTAATCAACACTGCTTTGCCGATAGAATACGGTCCACTTGTGGAAGAGGAAGAGAAAGTGCCCGTGAGGCCCAAGGACCCTGAGGGGGTTCCTCCTCTCCTGGTCTCTCAACAGGCGAAACGGGAGGAGGAGCGCAGCCCAGCAGCCCCACCACCTCTGCCCACCACCTCCTCTGGCAAGGCTGCAAAGAAACCCACAGCTGCAGGGGTCTCTGTTCGAGTCCCTAGAGGGCCGGCCATGGAAGGGGGACATGTGAATATGGCATTCTCTCAGTCCAACCCCCCTTCGGAGTTGCACAAGGTCCAGGGATCCAGAAACAAGCCCACCAGCTTGTGGAACCCAACGTACGGCTCCTGGTTTACAGAGAAACCCACCAAAAAGAATAATCCTCTAGCAAAGAAGGAGCCACATGAGAGGGGTAACCTGGGGCTGGAGGGAAGCTGTACTGTCCCACCTAACGTTGCAACTGGGAGACTTCCGGGAGCCTCACTGCTCCTAGAGCCCTCTTCGCTGACTGCCAATATGAAGGAGGTACCTCTGTTCAGGCTACGTCACTTCCCTTGTGGGAATGTCAATTACGGCTACCAGCAACAGGGCTTGCCCTTAGAAGCCGCTACTGCCCCTGGAGCTGGTCATTACGAGGACACCATTCTGAAAAGCAAGAATAGCATGAACCAGCCTGGGCCCTGAGCTCGGTCGCACACTCACTTCTCTTCCTTGGGATCCCTAAGACCGTGGAGGAGAGAGAGGCAATGGCTCCTTCACAAACCAGAGACCAAATGTCACTTTTTGTTTTGTGCCAACCTATTTTGAAGTACCACCAAAAAAGCTGTATTTTCAAAATGCTTTAGAAAGGTTTTGAGCATGGATTCATCCTATTCTTTCGAAAGAAGAAAATGTCATAAAAATGAGTGATAAATACAAGGCCCAGATGTGGTTGCATAAGGTTTTTATGCATGTTTGTTGTATACTTCCTTATGCTTCTTTTAAATTGTGTGTGCTCTGCTTCAATGTAGTCAGAATTAGCTGCTTCTATGTTTCATAGTCGGGGTCATAGATGTTTCCTTGCCTTGTTGATGTAGACATGAGCCATTTGAGGGGAGAGGGAACAGAAATAAAGGAGTTACTTGTAATGACTCAGCATGGGGAAAGATGTTCTTGAAAAAGAAAAAATCGTAAGACAATTGAAATGTCACTTTAGGTGACGGTTAGATGCTTTTAATTGTGCTGATTCATCACCAATTGTAAAAAATGTCGTGAGTAGTTCCAGTAGTATAGCAGAAGTGTGTATATACTCATCTAAATGAAATGCATACATTCCAAGTGCTTTCAGTAGGATAAAGCACCAATACAGATCCAGAGATTCAAACATCCTATTAATATACCTCATGCCTTAAGAAAATCCTCCTACTAGAAGTAAAAAACTGAGTGTGAGGTTTCCTACTGGATTTAAAACTCAAGATTTAAACTACTTATTTAAAAAATTTCCACTAATTAAATTTTTTCACTTAAAAGCAAAAATTTTAAGCAGCAGTGATACATGGAAGCATAGAAACATATCCATTTGTGGGCATAAGTGTCAATACATTTTAGGCCAAAACCTTCTATTCGTTTCAGTCATGGAATGACTACTAAACTCAAGTTTCTACCTGTAGAGATGGACAGGGCCCCAGGAGGAACAAGCCGCTGGTGGTCCTAAGGAGGGGCACTGATCCAGTCTCTTTCCTTCCACGGTTAACTTGCGTTTTCTCTCCCTTCATCATGTGATCCAAGTACACTGGGAACGCAAATGTGCTGAAATACACATAGCATAATTTGTATAGCTGTCAAAGGCAGATTAAAACAAAGAATTTTTTTCCCTAGGAGTCAATAAGGAAAGGAATTGTGGAACCCTTGGAGAGTTGAGGTTGACATTGACATGTTAGAGTGGGAGTTCTGAACTTGGTTTTCACAGATGAATTTTACTTCCATGAAAACGCATTGGGAATCTGTTCAATTTTACACACATACTTATGTGTGTAATGCTTAGAATGCTTTATCAGTAAGTCCTCATTTCATCCTCTTTCTGCTTCTCCTCTATCCTCATGCCCGCTTTCTTTCCTGTTGGTAGCTACGCCAAAGCATTCAAGAGGGAAGCATTCTCTTATTACCTGCTAGTTACTAAACATTACCAAACAAAAGGACTACGTGTGTGTGTATTATAAAAGGTATATATATACATACCTTTTTCCGACTCTCTCAGTTTCACCTGCATCAAAAGCATCACTTTCAACGTGGGAAAGCCATTATGTTGAAAGCCAACACCAGACAACTCTTCCTTTCTCTGAAGGCAGTTGCCTTTCCCTGGAGTTAGGAGTGTACATCTGTAAAAGCACTGATGATGGGCTAGAGGCTACTTTCCTTATCTGCTTAACTGCCAAAAATATTTTCATCAGAGATGCATGAAGATGAAACATCAATGAACTCATCTCTAAATAAATGTATCAGTAAAATTCTGGTTCATGCCAGGCACAAAAGTAGCCTAATCATATACACATTATTTAACTCACAGACCACCTGAAGGGGCTCAAGAATATCACTTTGAGAAACACTTCCTAAAGGATACTGAAGGAGGAGTTGTCAATAACTGAGAAAAACACTTCCGTTTTAGGTTTGTAACATCAGTTACCAATTAAGCTGGGAGTAAGCTATCTGGTTAAATAGCCATCTCTTTATTGTTATTCATGGGGAAAATATTACTTCTTTCCACTTTTAAGAACTACAAATCCATTACATTTTAAGGTTGTGCCTTTCTACCACTAAGATTGATTTGTTGATCTCTCTAATCGTCCTTATTGGTATCAACTTTCATGTAAATAATAGTCAAGTCTTAAAAGCTTGTATACATGGACAAGTAAATAAACAACTCCACACTGAGATGCGATGACCTCAAGATGTTTCATTTAACTTGGTGTAACCCATGGGTATCAGCATGATATTAATCTGGACTATTGTCCACTCAAATATTGCTCCAGCCATATGGCTACAATTCATACAGACACCAAGGGCTTTAATAAGGTTATTAACCATGATAGAAAGTTCCACCCAGAATATGAACGGGCACAGTTAAAGTTTGCAGAAGCTATGCTAATTAAACTGTAATCTAGCATAATTATTTATATCCTATGTCTACAAAGAAGCCCATCGGATGTTCACAACTGTTCCACTGGGAAACCGGCAATTTGTGAGCAATGACCAGTTTGTTAATACATTGTACCTCAGGATTATAGCAATTCAGACTGGCAGGAATAAACTTTTTAAAAAGAGTATGCTCTACTCAGTAGTTAAAAGGCTGGATTCTCTTTCCACCAGTTAGGGTCTGAGTTCTGACTCCCCTTGGGTTATCTCGCCCGTTGGTACCTCAATGTCTCCATACATAAAAGAAGGACAATCACCTCCCTTCCTCACAGCTCCTCAGGGAGATCATACACTGTGTGAAAGCACAAGCACCCCCTCTTACACCTTAGCAGCTCCCCAGGTGAGGTGGGGCTGGGTGTGGGGGCAGGTATGTCTATGCCTCCCTGCCCTCATGCTCAGCAGTGGTTCCTGTCCCCACTCACATCCAGCCCTCTTGGCTTTCCCATTTGTGCCATGTTTTCTTCATCTCTCATTTGGTTTTGTTGTTTTAATTGACATACAATAATCATGCATATTTATGGGGTATCATGTGATGCTTCAATACAGCATATATTATAAAAATCAAATCAATGCATTTAGCATATCCATCACCTCCCACAGTTATCATTTCTTTGTGGTAAGAACATTCAAAATCCTCTCTTCTAGCTATTTGGAAATATACACTATTGTTAACCATAGTCGCCCTACTGTGCAATTGAACACCAGCACTTATTCCTCCTCCTAACTCTAATGACAGCAGCAGGAACCCTGCCAGAACCCAACTCCTTTTCAGCTCAAAAGAAGAACGTAAAGTTACTACCACAATTTCAGTAATTCTTTAAAAAAAAAAAAATTGGCATCTCCACATAGTACTTAGTAAACCCTATAGCTGTAAGGTATTATGTAACTACAGTTAAGTTTATTCTGTAAAACATGGGCCTTTATATCCAAATTCCCATAGCACACCACTAAGAAATTCTAATGATCAAGCCATTTTAATAGGTTTTCAGTAGTAATAGCAGGATTAAAATCCATATGAGCTTTACAGACCTAAAAGGAGATGCTTTTGAATTCAGTTTACTCTAAATAACAGACTACCCATGACAAGATTCAAAAAATTGTATGAAATGTGTTGTCAATCTGTCTTTAATGGTTTTTAAAATGAGTCCCTAAAGAACACACAATTTGACTTTGCTAATTTCATTGCAACAGCTGGCTGTGTTGTTGCGTGAACATGAAAAGCAAAACCAGCATTCCCGTAATCCTAAACATGCTGCTGTAAAATACAAGATCATTACTGAGAACAAATAGTAAGGCTTCTATTAAGATTCTGCTTTCATTTGGTGTCCTGAGTGGGGGTGTTTAATTTTTGATGCACTACTCAGGTGCAAAACATTTTTTAGCTGTAGCCTAACAACAGTAAAACATTTGAAAAACTTGGTAAGAACAAACTATTATATGGGGGGTGTGAGGGATGGGAAGTTACATGAACTATGACCACAAAACTACAGGAACCATCTTCCTCTCTTCAGCATGCAGTAAGTGTAAAACAGGTGTGTTACCCTTCACATGGAAAGATGGCACTACAAGTCTAACCTCAGAAAAAGCACAAGTACCAGGATTAGTCTTTAGTGCCTTCACATGTCCATTTCTTATATCCCTCTTCTTGACATCCTCGGGCTGTCTCCCCATCCCATCAATTTCCTAAGACTTATTGCCTCCTTGTGAGAACTAACCCACAGTTATTTTTCCTCCATCACTCAATGTTCATTTCAGCTGGTGTTAGGTGAAAGTCTTATTAAACGAACTCACATTGAAACCTTAGCAGCTAGGGTAGTATTTCTCCCTAGAATATTTACATATTAGAAGACGTTATTTGCTAACATAGATGAATATCAAACTGATAAAACTTCAGATGATTATATCATCTTGGATGGTTTAGCATTCATCAATTACTTGAGAAAACAGCAAGCAGACCAGGCAGGAGTTAAGAGACCTACCACTACTAGACTGCAATTACCTACCTCCCTGACTCAAACAAGTTACTGAAACTCTCATTTAAAAAATGAGGTCAGGAGTTCAAGACCAGCCTGACCAACACAGTGAAACCCCGTCTGTACTAAAAATACAAAAAATTAGCCAGGCATAGTGGCAGGCGCCTGTAATCCCAGCTACTCAGGAAGGTGACACAGGAGAATCGCTTGAACCCAGGAGGCGGAGGTTGCAGTGATCAGAGATCACGCCACTGCACTCCAGCCTGGGTGGCAGTGCGAGACTCCACCATTACTATATATATATAACATATAATAGATTATATGTTATATATTATATAATATATAATAGATTATATGTTATATATTATATAACATATAATCTATTACATATTATATAACACATAATATATATTAGATATTACATATATTATATAACACATAATATATATTACGTATTACATGTATAACAAATATATATTACGTATTACATATATTATATAACACATAATATATATTACGTATTACATATATAACACAATATATATTACGTATTACATATATTATATAACACATAATATATATAACATAATATAACACATATATATAACACATAATATATTACGCGTTATATTATTATATAACACATAATATATTACGTGTTATATTATTATATAACACATAATATATATTATATAACACATAATACATATTATGTATTATATATATAATATCATACATTACACATATTATGTATTATACATATAATATCATACATTACACATATTATGTATTATATATAATATACATTATACATATTATGTATTCTATATCATACATTATACATATTATGTATTATATATAATATCATACATTACACATATTATGTATTATATATAATATCATACATTATACATATTATGTATTATATATATATCATACATTATACATATTATGTATTATCTATAATATCATACATTATATATTATATATTATCTATAATATCATACATTATATATTATATATTATCTATAATAGCATACATTATATATTATGTATTATATATCATACATTATATATTATATATATCATACATTATATATTATATATATCATACACTATATATTATATATTATATATCATCTCATACATTATATATTATATATCACCTCATACATTATATATTATATATTATATATCACCTCATACATTATATATTATATATTATATATCACCTCATACATTATATATTATATATTATGTATTACCTCATACATTATATATTATATATTACCTCATACATTATATATTATATATTACCTCATACATTATATATTATATATTATATATTGCCTCATACATTATATACTATATATTATATATTATCTCATACATTATATACTATATATTATATATAATCTCATACATTATTTACTATATATTATATATAATCTCATACATTATTATATATTATATATAATCTCACACATTATATATTATATATTATATATAATCTCATACATTATTATATATTATATATAATCTCATACATTATATATTATATATTATATATTATCTCACACATTATATATTATATATTATATATTATATCACACATTATATATTATATATTATATCACACATATATTATATATTATATATCACACATTATATATTATATATTATATCACACATTATATATTATATATTATATCACACATTATATATTATATATTATATATTATATCACACATTATATATTATATCACACATTATATATTATATCACACATTATATATTATATATTACATATTATATCACACATTATATATTATATATTATATATTACATCACATATTATATATTATATATTATATACTATATCACATATTATATATTATATATTATATACTATATCACATATTATATATTATATATTATATACTATATCACACATTATATATTATATATTATATATTATATCACACATTATATATTATATATCACACATTATATATTATATACTATATATAATATCACACATTATATATTATATATTATATGTATTATATCACACATTATATATTATATATTATATGTATTATATCACACATTATATATTATATATTATATGTATTGTATCACACATTATATATTATATATTATATGTATTGTATCACACATTATATATTATATATTATATGTATTATATCACGCATTATATATTATATGTTATATATATCATACATTATATATTATATATTATATATTATATCATACATTATATATTATATATTATATATATATCATACATTATATATTATATATTATATATATTATATCATACATTATATTATATATATCATATATTATATATTATATATATTATATCATACATTATATAATATATATTATATATACATGAACTATGACCACAAAACTACAGGAACCACCTTCCTCTCTTCAGCATGCAGTAAGTGTAAAACAGGTGTGTTACCCTTCACATGGAAAGATGGCACTACAAGTCTAACCTCAGAAAAAGCACAAGTACCAGGATTAGTCTTTAGTGCCTTCACATGTCCATTTCTTATATCCCTCTTCTTGACATCCTTGGGCTGTCTCCCCATCCCATCAATTTCCTAAGACTTATTGCCTCCTTGTGAGAGCTAAACCACTGTTATTATATTAATATTATAATTATAATATTATATAATATATATTATATAACATATTATATAATAAATAATATAAATATAAAACCTTGACTCTTTTCCCAGTGAAACAAGTCATATGGAATCTTTATGTAGAAGTAGACCACAGAGTTTAGTATCAGTCCTCTGTTTATTCAAATATTATTATATATTATATTATATATTATATATATTATATTACATATATTATATATAATATAGGCTTTGAGACCTATATTATATATAATACATAGTATATAATATATAATATATTATATATAATATATATAATATAAAATATATTGTATATATATAGAAGGCTTTGGTCTCCAAGGCCCCTTCTAACTGTGAGGTCATGATTCTGCAGGACTTCACCTGTGTAAGGCAAATTCCAACACCCAGTCATTATCAGTGGAGCATCACTGGTGTGTGCATGTGTCCTTGACCTTGACTCTTATCCCAGTGAAACAAATCATATGGAATCTTTATGTAGAAGTAGACCACAGAGTTTAGTATCAGTCCTCTGTTTATTCAAAGATCTTTCTATTCAAAGATCTCTTTAACAAATCATCAAATCCTTACCATAGCAAAACGAGATTAATCAGGGATGATTTCCAGAAAGAAGAAAAGCCGGCAGAACTATGAGTCATGTCCATTTAATGACTTTCATGCTTTCAGTGCCACATCACTTATTTCTCTTTCATTACATTTGCTATAATGGGAACCTCATTAGCAAAGTAAAACCATAAAACTTATCTTTTATCACACCTAATATTTGATGGCATATCTGATGCACTTTCTTTTTGTCAGTTGACAATTTGCACCTCTTAGTGCCTGTATTAGTCTGTTCTCACACTGCTGATAAAGACATACCTGAGACTGGGTAATTTATAAAGAAAAAGAGGTTTAATGGACTCACAGTTCCACATGGTTGGGGAGGCCTCACAATCATGGTGGAAGGCAAAGGAGGAGCAAAGGCAGGTCTTACGTGGCGGCAAGCAAGAGTGTATGTGCAGGGGAACTGCCCTTTATAAAACTATCAGATCTCATGAGACTTACTATCATGAGAACACCATGGGAAAACCCACCCCCATGATTCAGTTACCTCCCACCAGGTCCCTCCCATGACACACAGGGATGATAGAAGCTACAATTCAAGATGAGATTTGGGTGGGGACACAGCCAAAATGGTTTGGTGCCCATTCCCAAAGTGAGGTGGCAAAGCCTAGAGCAAGCCAGGTGTTTGAGAGCAGGAGGTGCCTGCGGATTCTGATGCTCCTCAACAAGCGCATCCAAGTGCCATTATGATGGGCAATTCATTAAGAACAGGAGTCCTCTCTCACCATCACCATAGAATTGGATAGAACCCCTCTTTTCAGGTTTATAGAGATATTCACTGCCACTGGATGGCAATTTTTGGAAATCTGTTGTGAACCATATGGCTTTATAATGGATCCCTAGAAAGAGGGAATCCAAAAAGATAGCCAATTCAAACATCCCACCAAGATTGTGAAGACTGTGGGCAAACTTCCTATATTTTACGGCATCTAACAGTTGAGAAAAGAAACAATTTAAATCCTTTTGCATTATTCTCAAAGTAATATTTATATAGTATTTTACAGTTCTCAGAAGAAATAAAGTAATTTTCAAGATAGAAATTCTTTTTCCTCAAGTATGTACCAGGAAACAGCTGGTGAGATGCTTTATAAAGGATAAGAAACTAAAGCAGAAAATTACATTGGATTTTCCTTTGTCACACACCAGGGGGTGTAAAGTGAGGCCTCAAGAATCTCATGCTATTTCTTAATTCCCTAAGCTCTATTCCCTTCAAGAAAGAGAAAATATCATCTGAAAAATTACAGTATTTTTGTTAATATGTGTAATGTATTGGAATTCTTATTAGAAATCCATTTGTATTAGCAGGTTCAACAAAGGTGACTATAATTTTTCACTTTATTCTTCTGCTCTGTAACGCTCCATATTGTCTGTAATGCAAAATCCACTTCCCCTTGCCATCAATACGAGACTTTTTATGACTATTAAAATTCATTTAAAAATCCATTATACGGTTTTTTTCCCCCCAAAGATACTGGATAGTAACACCCACCCTTCACGACAAGAACTGTCAGGGGCAGCCAATGTCATTAACACTGTTGACTGAGTTTCAAGCTGAATCTCAGAAGTCATACTAGAGAAAAGAACAAAACACATGGCTTGAAGCTGTGCATATAATCTTAACCTGATTCATCTCCATGTCAGTCTGATTTATGTGAAAAATAATAATTAGTTCAGTCTTCAAGAAGGTAAGTCTGTCTACGTGGAATAAAGTCATGAAGGGCTGGAACTGAAAGAACTTAACCTCCACCAGATGGACACAGGCCAAGATCACAGCACTTGGATGGTTAAACCTTCCATGCTTTAGAAATGCCTAAAATTCAAATTCAGTACAGGATAGTTAGCTTGCACAGTTCAATTGATCCCAATTGGATTTTATGTAGCCAGTTGAAACAACTCTGACTAAGTATCTAATCCTGAGACCAAATTCCTCCTGACACAGGAGTCTACTGGGGCTACGGTAGCAACAAACTCACATATCTGGGTTCATCTGGGATTTCAGAGCCGAACTGAAACCAGATTTATGAGTATTTAAAAAATGACACCAGTGATCCTTGGGAACAGATTATGTTTTCAGCTAACAGCCTCAATTTAAACACCTGAAATATCTTTAATAATTCAGAATGCCCTGCCCCTTTCTCAGCACCACCATGACCACTACGCTTGCCCTATTTGAAAGGTATAGTAAATTATGAAATTTGCTGCTGATTTATTGTCATGAACATTCTATTCACTGGAAGACATTCTAAAAAGATAAACGGAAAAAGCTTCTCCTACACCTTGATGCTGCTCTCAAAGGAGAGCTATAAAACAAAAGGTTTCATCTGACCACACATAATGAAATGATATTAATCTCAGTAATATGTGCCCGCCTACTCAAATTCCACCACGTATACTTCTTTTCCTCTCATAAAAAGGAGAATTAGCTACTGTAGCCTTGTAGTATAGTTTGAAGTCAGGTAGCGTGATGCCTCCAGCTTTGTTCTTTTGGCTTAGGATTGACTTGGCAATGCGGGCTCTTTTTTGGTTCCATATGAACTTTAAAGTAGTTTTTTCCAATTCTGTGAAGAAAGACACTGGTAGCTTGATGGGGATGGCATTGAATCTATAAATTACCTTGGGCAGTATGGCCATTTTCACGATATTGATTCTTCCAACCCATGAGCATGGAATGTTCTTCCATTTGTTTGTATCCTCTTTTATTTCATTGAGCAGTGGTTTGTAGTTCTCCTTGAAGAGGTCATTCACATCCCTTGTAAGTTGGATTCCTAGGTATTTTATTCTCTTTGAAGCAATTGTGAATGGGAGTTCACTCATGATTTGGCTCTGTTTGTCTGTGATTGGTGTACAAGAATGCTTGTGATATTTGTACATTGATTTTGTATCCTGAGACTTTGCTGAAGTTGCTTATTAGCTTAAGGAGATTTGGGGCTGAGACAATGGGGTTTTCTAGATATGCAATCATGTCATCTGCAAACAGGGACAAATTGGCTTCCTCTTTTCCTAATTGAATACCCTTTATTTCCTTCTCCTGCCTGATTGCCCTGGCCAGAACTTCCAGCACTATGTTGAATAGGAGTGGTGTGAGAGGGCATCCCTGTCTTGTGCCAGTTTTCAAAGGGAATGCTTCCAGTTTTTGCCCATTCAGTATGATATTGGCTGTGGGTTTGTCATAGATAGCTCTTATTATTTTGAGATACGTCCCATCAATACCTAATTTATTGAGAGTTTTTAGCATGAAGGGTTGAATTTTGTCAAAGGCCTTTTCTGCATCGATTGAGATAATCATCTGGTTTTTGTCTTTGGTTCTGTTTACATGCTGGATTACATTTATTGATTTTTGTATGTTGAACCAGCCTTGCATCCCAGGGATGAAGCCCACTTGATCATGGTGTATAAGCTTTTTGATGTGCTGCTGGATTCGGTTTGCCAGTATTTTATTGAGGATTTTTGCATCAATGTTCATCAAGGATATTGGTCTGAAATTCTCTTTTAAAAAACCAAAACAGCATGATACTGGTACCACAACAGAGACATAGATCAATGGAACAGAACAGAGCCCTCAGAAATAATGCTGCATATCTACAACTATCTGATCTTTGACAAACCTGACAAAAACAAGCAATGGGAAAAGGATTCCCTATTTAATAAATGGTGCTGGGAAAACTGGCTAGCCATATGTAGAAAGCTGAAACTGGATCCCTTCCTTACACTTTATACAAAAATTAATTCAAGATGGATTTAAGACTTACATGTTAGACCTAAAATCATAAAAACCCTAGAAGAAAACCTAGGCAATACCATTCAGGACATAGGCGTGGGCAAGGAATTCATGTCTAAAACACCAAAAGCAATGGCAACAAAAGCCAAAATTGACAAATGGGATCTAATTAAACTAAAGAGCCTCTGCACAACAAAAGAAACTACCATCAGAGTGAACAGGCAACCTACAAAATGGGAGAAAATTTTTGCAACCTACTCATCTGACAAAGGGCTAATATCCAGAATCTACAATGAACTCAAACAAATTTACAAGAAAAAAACAAACAACCCCATCAAAAAGTGGGCAGAGGACATGAACAGACACTTCTCAAAAGAAGACATTTATGCAGCCAAAAAACACATGAAAAAATGCTCACCATCACTGGCCATCAGAGAAATGCAAACCAAAACCACAATGAGATACCATCTCACACCAGTTAGAATGGCGATCATTAAAAAGTCAGGAAACAACAGGTGCTGGAGAGGATGTGGAGAAATAGGAACACTTTTACACTGTTGGTGGGACTGTAAACTAGTTCAACCATTGTGGAAGTCAGTGTGGCAATTTCTCAGGGATCTAGAACTAGAAATACCATTTGACCCAGCCATCCCATTACTGGGTATATACCCAAAGGACTATAAATCATGCTGCTATAAAGACACATGCACACGCATGTTTATTGCAGCACTATTCACAATAGCAAAGAGTTGGAACCAACCCAAATGTCCAACAACGATAGACTGGATTAAGAAAATGTGGCACATATACACCATGGAATACTATGCAGCCATAAAAAATGGATGAGTTCATGTCCTTTGTAGGGACATGGATGAAACTGGAAATCATCATTCTGAGCAAACTAATGCAAGGACAAAAAACCAAACACCGCATGTTCTCACTCATAGGTGGGAATTGAACAATGAGAACTCATGGACACAGGAAGGGGAACATCACACTCCAGTGACTGTTGTGGGGTGGGGGGTGGGAGGAGGGACAGCCTTAGGAGATATACCTAATGTAAATGACGAGTTAATGGGTGCAGCACACCAATATGGCACATGGATACATATGTAACAAACCTGCACATTGTGCACATGTACCCTAAAACTTAAAGTATAATAATAATTTAAAAAAAGGAGAATTAGCAAAAAAAATATGGTAGAACAAAATCTTTTTGCCTATGCAAAGGCATCATATTCTGCTTATAATACAATATTAACATGTCCTGCAGGCTTAACTTGTTCAGCCTATACACAAATTTCATTAGGAATGTTCATTTTATATTCAAACAGTATATGTGACACCGTTTGTAAAAAAGGCCTGTGTACCAAGGGATACTAAACAATTACTAAAAATATACATGATAACGTGAGTTTTGTATTAATCACTGTATTTGTATTATAAATAAGTGTACTGAAGCAAAGGGCATGAAAAAAATAAAAAATTAATCCTTCTATCAGCTTGCAATGTGGCAATGGATATTATATGTCTCTGAGTCATTTAGTCATTTGTTATTTAGCTAACAAATATCCATCTGGTAAGTAGTTAAAATTACTAGAACTGTTTCTCAATTAAGAATGATTTTAACACAATAGGCTTCTAGCCATTGGTTGATGTGGTTTAAATAACATTATCACACATTCTAGATAGGTAGCCTCAAAATAAAACTCTGAAATAAAAATATCTAACACAGCCAGGCACAGTGGATCACGCCTGTAATCCCAGCACTTTGGGAGGCCAAGGCAGGTGGATCACCTGAGGTCTGGAGTTCCTGACCAGCCTGGCCAACATGGTGAAACCCCGTCTCTACTAAAAATACAAAAAATTAGCTGGGCATCGTGGTAGGTGCCTGTAATCCCAGCTACTCGGGAGGCTGAGGCAGGAGAATCACTTGAACCCGGGAGGCAGAGGCTGTGGTAAGCCGAGATTGCACTATTGCATTCCAGCCTGGGTGACAGAGCGAGGCCCTGTCTCAAAAAAAAAAAAAAATTATAGATATATATATTTAATACTGGAGATCAACGTTATCCCCACTTGAGTATGATCCAGTTCATTCTCTCCATATTAGACCACATGTATTACCATGTTCTCTAAATTATCATCATATTAAAATAGGAATTCAAAGTTAGCCCCAGGCAGAAGGGAAAGGGAGCTGCTCCAGGTGGTCCTGCTGCGTCTTTCCTCCCCATTCCCCACTGCTGCGCCACTCAGCATCTGTTGTCTCTTACACGGCACTCTTCAGGGTTAAGTTGGGCTCCTGGATTCAACCTTTTCTTGTCCTCCTTCCTTCCGTGTCTAAGAAAATTTACCTGTTCTGTGGCCTAGTCTCGCAAGGCCCCTTGTCTGAAGCTAGCTAGATAGTATCTCTATTTCCAACAATCAATGGCCTTTACTGCCTTTGTTCACTCAACAAAACCGAGCATCTACTAGGTGCCAAGTATTATTCTAGGTGTTGGGGATAAAGTGGTGAACAAAACAGTCAAAAATCCAGTCCTCAATCTAGTGAAGGAAGAAAGAAATAATAAGCAAGAAGTTGTAATCACTAATAAGCATGACCAAATGCTAAAGAGAAAAATAAAACATGAGAGGGGAACAAGGAGCTCTTGGGAGGAGGTGCCAGAGACTGACACCAAGATTACAACACCACGGTTCACAGTTAGCAAACAGCAGTACTCAACATTCTTACATACTTAAAAATATTCCCCCCAAATCACCCTAAATATAAAAACAAAGTTTTTTAGTAAAAGGCAGTTAATTATTTCTTTTTTAATCTAAATTCAAAGTGTTCCATCCTACCCTAAATAAACAAGTGAAATCCCAACTGTAGAAATACATTCTTTTCTTAAATGACTCACTATTCACCAAAACAATACTAATAGGATGGTGGCTATGAACATACATTGTTGAGTAGGAAGTATGATGCTTTTTAATACTCTTTTATAGGGATAGGACAAATCCAAGCCATTACCATGAGGAAAAAGTTCAAAGCATATGTACCCTGAGTTACTGAGAAAAGGAGAGTTGCAAATAGGGTAAATAACAAGATACCATTCCAAAACCACACAGCTTCCCTTTTTATTGATGCTCAAGAAGTGAACTTTAAATGACATTTCATAAGCAAAACACAAATGAAAACACCTAATTTGCATGTATAGTATATGCAAACATACATGTTATATGGACTTAATAATCCTCATCTAAATATAAAGAGAACAACCGGTTCTTTGACCTCAAAAATAAATTCAATGTTGGCATTACTGTCTTTAACTTACAGTGTTTTATATTTAACAGAAGAAATTATGAATAACCAAGTTTGGTGTGGTCATGGATTTCATGTTAAGGTATAAATAGAGTTTTTAGGAAATAATCTGTAGATAATAAAATAAGTTTACTTTTGAATCGCAGTACAGTCATTTCCTTCTGTCAATAAAAATATTCCTTGATTACAAAGCAGCCTTATTTTGCAAACATATTTCAGGAAAATAGCTCTAGCAATATTTGAAACACCATACTATTTTAAAAAGGCAGCGAAGTGACAGAATTTAGATTTAAAATAGTATATTGCAAAATAGTTCAACATATTATTTCTAAGCACAAGGCGAGCTCCATTCTGAAGGATACTTTTTAATCTTATAAAGCAAACTCTTCCAGTATTTCTGTGGTAAAGTCTAAATATTTACAATAAAAGATGAATCTTTACACAGACAGGACATAAACTTCAATACGTAACCACAATGCAAACATTTTACATTATGACATCACTCTAATATGAAGCTTAGTCTAATATGAAGATTAACGTGCTCAAGAAGGAAAATAAAAACAATACAGTTCTGTAGCTTTGTAACAGGCTGAACTCTGCAACAATTAGAGAAATAAAAACAGCAAACACAACACCAGTTCTATGAGTAATAAAACAAAAAAATCCAGATATTATAAACATTTAAGTAAATAACTAATACATCCTTCCTAATATATCTTTATTTGCTCTCTTCTGTTAAATACGTTTTTTAAAATGTTTCTCATACCCCAGGAGGAAACGACAGTAAATTCTTCACAAAGATAAAAGTGCATCATGTTTTAAAAGTGCTTCGTGTTTATGAGTTACAAACACATCCAATAAGGAAGTTTTAAGTAAGTCTGTGCAAAAAAAAAATCTAATTATCACTTGAATTCATAAACCTTAATCATGGGTTTTTTGCAGTTCATCCAGATGAAGCAGTCAAGCAGCAGAAGAAAAATCTGAGATTAGACATTTTGTATAGCAGAAAGAGCACTGGGCCACAAGTGAGGAGACCCACAGTCTATTCTTAGCTCAGTCAACCAACCAGTTAGTGACCCCAGGTAAGACGGGCTTCCATTTCAGTATTTGGCAATGGGCAAGAAGCAGAGCTGGAGAGCCTCTAAGGCCCCTTCCAACTCCAAAATTATCATGTATCTTTAGATGAGGCATTTCTGAAAGGGCAAATAATTTTACCAAAATATAAAAATACATACTAGTCATCTAGCTACTATTCACTCATTGGACTTATTAGTAATAAAGCACAGAAAGAAAAATTCCAAAAATGCTTGACAAAAAAGGTCACATGAACGTTATACATAACCAAAGCTAGAGAAACCCTTCACAATTAGGGCACTAAGAAAAATCCAATATGATGTGCAAGAACAAAACAGAATAAGCAAGAAATGCAACAGCTGGTCACCTGATGGCACTTTTTCTTCCTGAGTCCCAGAATTTTCTTGGGACCTAAAGCTTTAATCGGTACTTATTTTGAAAATTGCTTTAAAAGAACCATGATTCCCCAGAGCTCACATTCATGGCTTTGTAAAGAACTCTCTCTAAATTGTTATAATGGTTTTTAAGAAGATAACTATATTTTAATATGGCTAAATAAAGTAAACCATTTACCATGGACTCTTTATTTACACCAAATATATATATTTGAGCTTATTTAATATTTTAGAAGCTTAACTCAACAATTCTCATCCACAAGTTTTGACCCATTAATTCCCCGATAGGTCACTCTGCTTGGTCGAACTAAGACTCCATGGTTCGGCTTACAGGTGAAATAGCGCTTGTCACCCACTGACCCATCATTTTTTCCCTTGGCGCTTCGGAGCTCAAGTCCAAGCCATATACCTGAAGCAAAGTCAGTGGGGCCCACGTACCTAACAGTACCCATCTCATTGGAGCTCGTGAGCAGGACCTGAGACCCCTCGTGCAGCTTCACGCTCCCTTCAATGCCACCTGCAGTGGGGGTGCTGCTCCAGCTGCGACGCAAAGCAGCTTTCGATCTGTGCAGAAGGGAAAAGTGGGAAAAATTCTTTAGTGCTGAAGCCACGTAATGCAATGTATCATATTCATTTCCACTGCCAGATTCAGAATTCATTCATTCAGTTCCCAAAACAGAATACTTTAAGGTCACAACTTGATTCTTAAAGTTTAAATAGCAGTTTTAGAATATACAGTTGACCCATGAACTACACAGGTTTGAAGTACGTGGGTCCACATATACACGGAGTTTCTTCCGCCTCTGCCACCCGGGACAGCAAGACCAACCCCTTCTCTTCCTGCTTTTCCTCAGCCTGCACAAAGTGAGGACAATGAAGATGAAGATCTTTATGATGATCCGCTTCTACTTAAGGAATAGTAAATATATTTTCTTTATGACTTTAACATTTCTCTTTCTTTATAGTAAAAATACAGTACACACTATATGTAACATACAAAATATGTATTAATCAGCTGTTTATGTTACAGGTAAGGCTTCCAGTCAACAGTAGGCTATCAGTAGTTAAGTTTTGGGGGAGTCCAAAGTTATACACTGATTGTCAACTGTTGCAGGCAAGCAGGAGATGGCACTCCTAACCCTCGCACTGATTACTCAAAGTTCAACTGTACTTCTGTTTAACATTTTAAAAGTTTTGTCTTTTGTGCTATTTTAAGACTACCCTATTCTGGATTTAAGATTTCATTTGCCATATATATATATATATGGTGTGTGTACACATATATATGTGTATGTACACACACACATATACATATATATGCTTTCAGTAAAATAGCAATTAGAAAAAATACACTTATACCTAATCAATTTCTACCAGTACCATCAAATAAAGCAAAAAGAAAGAATCTAGTATTTTGGCTGTTTTAATTGCTATCAATATTATCAAATAAAGCAAAAAGAAAAGAATCTAGTATTTTGACAGTGTAGTAAATTTAAATTATTTTTTGTTCACTTTAAAAAATATTTTTTTCATATGCAAACGAATTTTAAAAACTGTAAATCTACAACTTTGGAAATATCTACACATATATGTATATATGTTCTATGTGTGAACTCCAATAACGGTTAAAAGTTTTGTACCCTCCCAGCCACTAACACTAACGAGGGTCTGAGGTGCCTTGAGCAGCTGCCTCTCCTTCTCCCTACAACATAACATTCCTTACAATGTGCTAGAACGTCTCCTAGCACTCACCACCACCACAACCTGATAATGAGGCATGGGACTCCCCAGTGCATTCATTCAAGGCCTCAAGGCTATACTGACCCAGAGCTGCCTGCACTGTCCACTGGAAGTAGCTGACCCTGATATTCACCCACAATAGAAACATGACCAGGGTCTTGTTGCTCCCTGAGCTGAGACCTTCCAAAACGGCCAGAAAGAAACCATCAAAACTACCTGGAGCCTTCCATCCTCTATCCCATGCCACCTCTCCTCCAAAAGAAACCCCTCTCCCTACCACACAGGAGATTCAACACAGAACCTGTTACTAATACTACCCAGGATCTTGTTGTGAACAGAATCCGGGTCTTACTTATTTCATATTTCATTTCACTTTCTATATTTTTAATACACTGTCACGCACAATGTCTCATTTGCTCCTATTAACCACCCTGTAAGAAAGGAAGATGACTAATTTTAATGGATAGGAAAACTGAGGCTCAGAGATTTATTCTAAGCCACATCTGCCAGTAAGTGATAGAATTCTAATTAGAAAATAGTCTTAAATTATTTATATGTCAAATGCACAAGTACAATAATAAATTTAATAAAGAAACATATAATACCTATAAGAAAAAGCATACATCTTTACTGAAGAACATACATGGAAGAGCTCTGTTACTAAACAGAAATGTATATAGGTTAATTCTCCCCAAATGGATGTTTTTTGTAACCTGACAAAATTACTGTAATTTTCACATGAATAATGACAATAGCTATCATTTCCTGAACACTTACTAGGTACCTAACACTTCACATACGTTATCTCTTTCGATCTTACCCAAACCAGTGAAGATGGGATTATTACCTCCTTATAATGGAAGAAGAATGTGAGGCTCAGAAAAACTAAGCTATGTGCCTGAGGTCAGAGAGGTGAAAAGAGCAAAGACGAGGCTCAGATCCATGGCTGTAAAGCACAAAGGCCAGGCTCTCTTCACAAACAGAATGGGTACCGGTAATTAAGAAAAGCTTGAAAAATAATGAGGCAAGGTTTACACTGCCATTAGGTTAAATTATTAAGTTAAAATAGTTAAAACAATGTGGCTCTGGCATAAGAATGTAGTTTTAAATGACACAGAAAACATATTTTAGAAAAATGAAAAATACACATAATTATTTTACATGTGATTAAAAAGTAAAACTTCAAAGCGGTGAAAAAGGAGTGAACATTGAATTAGGAGTGCTGTAAAAATTAGTTAGCTGAGAAAAAGGATATGATTCTCACCACTCCTCTATATTAAAATAAACTGCAAATAAAGACCTTTAATGCATAAACTAAAAAAAAGAGGCTGGGTGCAGTGGCTCATGCCTATAATCCCAGCACTTTGGGAGGCTGAGGCAGGCAGATCACTTAAGGCCAGGAGTTGCAGACCAGCCTGGCCAGCATGGTGAAACCCTGGCTGTACAAAAAATACAAAACTTAAAGGGGCACAGTGGCAGGTGCCTGTAATCCCAGCTACTCAAGAGGCTGAGGCACGAGAATCGCTTGAACTCGGGAGGCGGAGGTTTCAGTGAGTTGAGATAGTGCCACTGCTCTCCAGCCTGGGCGACAGAGCAAGACTCTTCAAATAAATAAATAAATATTGAAAAACACTCACACACACACATATATCTAGAGAAAGAGATAGGAAGTATTGGGAAGGGAGTAAGGAAGGGGAGAGTTCAAAACATGTTTTAGAAGTCTGGCACCTATTACTAGTTAAATTCTGATTTTTTTTATTTATTATTGTGCCATAAAAATGTTTTCATATCACAGCACAGTCTTTAAAAACATTGCAAAAGTCACGCTGAAGGAAGCTATTAAAGAGTATGGGAATATGACGACGATATACAGGGGAAAGCTTTGAGATGGGTATATGGAATATGATTCATCTCCCTTTGCTTAAAAATTCAGACACATAGCCAGGCACAGTGGTGCACACCTGTAATCCTTGAATTTTGGGAGGCTGACGCAGGTGGATCACCTGAGGTCAGGAATTCGAGACCAGCCTGGCTAACATGGTGAAACCCCGTTTCTACTAAAAATACAAAAAATTAGCTGGGCATGGTGGCACGGGCCTGTAATCCCAGCTACTCAGGAGGCTGAGGCAGGAGAATCACTTGAACCCAGGAGGCAGAGTTTGCAGTGACCAAGATCACACCATTGCACTCCAGCTTGGGCAACAGGAGCGAAACTCTGTCTCAAAAAAAAAAAAAAAAAAAAAAAAAAAATTCAGACACATGCATTAGGAAAACAACTGGAAAAGTATATACCAAATGCTAACAGTGATAATCTCATCTACGTAACAAAATTACAGATGACCTTTTTACATTTGGTTTTTCTTCATTTTTCAAATATTGTACAACTTTCATAATCAAAAAAGCTTTTAAAGAAACAAATAATGGATTCAACATCTAAACCAAAAATTAATGGCTTGGATAAACACTTAACATTCTAATAAGAATGATTTGATTCAAGATATGTCAAAGCTCAAAAGCCAGAGAATTGAGACACTTAGAATTATGGTATGTTTGAGAGCTCTGTTTACTCATTCAAAAATATTTATTGGCCACCTATGAAATGGCAGGCATGGGGCTACGTTCTAGGTATTTGTACATAATAATCAGTAAAATGTTATAAATACATTAATAAAGACTGTATACAGTGCAGAATAAGCACAGAAGAAGAAGATGTCTCTTCTCCCTTAAAGCCTCAGGAAAGACACGTTAGTGGGGAAGTGATATTCCTGCCAGCTTGAAAGATTAGCATACAGAAAAGGAAATGCAGAGATAGTCGTCTGAGAAAAATATATATATTACTTTTTTTTTTTTTTGAAACAGAGTCTTGCTCTGTCACCCAGGCTGGAGTGCAGTGGAGCAATCTAGGCTCACTGCAACCTCTGCCCCTCAGGTTCAAGTGATCTTCCTGCTTCAGCATCCCAAGTAGCTGGGATTACAAGTGCCTGCCACCATGCCCAGCTAATTTTTGTATTTTTCTTTTCTTTTTTGAGACGGAGTCTTGCTCTATTGCCAGGATAGAGTGCAGTGGCATGATCTTGGCTCAGTGAAAACCCTGCCTCCCAGGTTCAAGTGATTCCCCTGCCTCAGCCTCCTGAGTAGCTGGGACTGCAGGTGCAAGCCACCACACCTGGCTAATTTTTTGTAGTTTAATAGACACGGGCTTTCACCATGTTGGCCAAGATGATCTCGATCTCCTGACCTCAAGTGATCCTCCTGCCTCAGCCTCCCAAAGTGTTGAGATTATAGGCATGAGCCACTGTGCCTGGCCAAACTATGTATTACTTTTTATATTCCTGAAAAGCATACACTTTAGAGAACTGCAATCACCTGTGAGGATATTACCATAAAAAAAAGTCAGGGAAACACAGGAGCCAATCACGTAGGTCTTCATATGCTGGGCCAATGAATCTGGACTTCATTCTGTGTTTGAGAATTTGAAAGCTTTAAGGGACAGGCAGAAAACAAACCCAAGCACATGATGTGAGAGGACAGACCTGTGGCCAACTGGATGGTATCAGTTCTGCCTAAAGACAATCAAATTTGGGCTGACCAAACCATGCCAATGAGCCAGGTTCACAGACAGGACCCAGTGAGGATTTTTTAGCAGGCCCTGGTGATAACATGGAGAAGAGCTGAAGTGAGTTGGTAACAACAGGACAGGAGACAGATCCCAGGCAGGATGTAGACATCCACAGAGTGAAGGAGAATCGACGCCTCATGCCTATCAGGTCCCTGTGACGACCATGGTAAAACCTCAAGCTCATTCTTGGCACTGGACATACAGTGTTCTGAAGACAGAGCTGCTTCCCTCCCCCTTTCTGCCATGTCTTCCTCGGGATGAAACGCATTCCTCACTACCATTTCTATACGTGATCTAGAAAAATCTGTTCCTTCTCCTCTCCCAGCTTGCTTTCACTCACAGGGGCCAAATGTGTCCTCCAAGGCCTTCAAGTTTCTACCCAAGAATGTCCATCATCTCTGACTAGATTATCCACATTTCTTCTCAAAGTATCATTTATTTCCATACGAATAAGCAAGGACATGGAGCAGAGTTTGATGAATCTCAAGAAACACATTTTCTCAACACATGTGCCTCAGAACAAACCACGTCTCCAGGTTAGCAACAGCACAACATGCAATCAACTCTGGCCCCTTGGCAGAAGGCCATCGAGCACTGCCCTGTGTCCCTCACCCCTAAGGGCAGGGACAAATGTCCTAGTGCCTGCCAGCACCTGAAACCCTTTCTTTTGTTTCTGAGAACAATGACCACCAAACATTTTGGTCGCACACTTTACGAGTAAAAACAGATAAATAATTTAAAAAGCTTATTCTCGGCCAGGCGTGGTGGCTCACGCCTGTAATCCCAACACTTTGGGAGGCCAAGGTGGGCGGATGACGAGGTAAGGAGATTGAGACCATCCTGGCTAACATGGTGAAACCCCGTCTCTACTAAAAATACAAAAAATTAGCCAGGTGTGGTGGCGGGCACCTGTAGTCCCAGCTGCTTGGGAGGCTGAGGCAGGAGAATGGTGTGAACCCCGGAGGTGGAGCTTGCAGTGAGCCGAGATCATGCCACTGCACTCCAGCCTGGGTGACAGAGCAAGACTCCGTCTCAAAAAGGGAAAAAAAAAAAAAAAGAAAAAAAAGTCTATTCCCTATCCTCAATAAAAGTATATGTTTAAGGGACTAGTGTTAACCTGTATAAATATTACTAAAGCTATTTTTAAAGAAAACAGGGAAGTACTGATATTTCCACCTCACGTCTGCAGTGTCTTGTGTATAACCATACCTGCTGTATAATTCCCAGGGCTCAGATTGTTTTCTCCTTCCCTTGCTCCTCTGTATCATGTTCTTCCACTCACCAACATCTCGATACTGATTTGGATACCTCTCCCCCTTCAGAATCCTTTATTTCCTTTATTTCTTCTTAGCAGCTTCTTCCATTCTGCCTAAGAACTCTTGAATATCTTCAATAAACTGGAGCATAAACTGACTGCCCTTAAACTCCTTCAAGCTACTCAAGCAAGAAGACCTTCAAAATTCTCAAAATTGGTGATGGTTTATGAAGAAGGGAGAAAAACAGCCCCACCAAACCCTCTCAACAGTACCTAACGGTCCTCAGGATGAGCCAGGTTTCTCCCATGAAATTTCAGATCTCTGTGAAGCTTGCCAATACCTTCATGCCAGAAGGTAAACAAATGACCTGCCTATCCCCAGTGGGACATCAAGTTCTAGCCTCTGGGCTCTAATTTCTGGTGGCTCCTAGGGTCCCAGTACTTAAGCAAGCACGTGTACTTCCCTAAGCAGCTAAGCCTTTTCCCCCAGGGTATTATTCATAGATTAATTGGCAGCATTTTTTAAAAAAGAACCTCTAAACTCAATCAGTCTGGAAGAGCCTCATATTGCTCTAAAGTGAAAAAGCTTCAGAAAACCACTGGGGGGTAGTGAAGTGGGTCTCGGGGAGATAAACAAAAATGAAAAAGAGAAAAGGGCATTCTCTCTACAACAAAACAAAAAAAAGGCTTTTTTGAGCATTATACTCTTAAAAGGAATTGGAAGCATTTTTCAAAACAACTGTAAGATTATGCCTTACATTTCTTTCATGTATCACTGACAATATTAAGTCAAATCTCTGATTACTTAAGAAGAGTTTAAAAGCAATCCACCCTACTTAATGAAAAAACAGTATGTAAATTCCTCTAACTTTTATTAACAGTTCTAACCTCTATGAAGATAAAATGTATGCAGTGCACTAGTTTTAGTCACTGGTGACATTTTTATTTGTGCTTGCAAAGGAGGGAGGAAGAACTCTTCTCAATACACTTATCACACCTTTTCTCCTACGTGTTAAAACTCTACCAAGCAATGCAAAAGATACAGCACTCCACTTTTCTTTCTTCACAGAATCCCATCATGTTCATCTTGAAAGGTGTTTTTCTAAATCTTCTTAATACTCACTTGGCAAAAGCATTTCTTCTGTTAATCTCCTTTTGGGAAGAAGCAGAAGTTGTGCTAAAACTTCTCCTAAAACCTAAATACGAAAGTCGGGGTTAGAAGAGGAAAAATAAAAGCTTTCAGTTCTTATTTAAAATGATATTTTATCACTTCTTCTATAGATGTTCTATTATATTAAATGTTTCTTTCAAAACAGAAAGCAGGCCGGCACGGTGGCTCACACCTGTAATCTCAGCACTTTGGGAGGCCAAGTGGGAAGACTGCTTGAACTTAGGAGTTCAAGACCGGCCTGGGCAATAGAGTGAGATCCTATCTCATTAAAAAAAGAAAAGAAAGCAGAGAAGGTAAGTATACAGAATATAATGGTAGTTTAGATTTCTTAACAAATTTTCATCTTTACTTTCATGATCAAACTATACACACAGATGAATAAGTGAAGAGCATGACATTACTTTTGGAGAATTTCATTATAAGATTTCTTAAAAATCAAATCAAATTGAATTACACATTCATAAAGCTGATTATTTTTACTACCAAATAGGATAATCTTGATAATCATATAAAAAAGAAAAAGATAAAATGGTTTAAAGATACAATCATTTATAAAACATTGAACAATTAACTTCAGAGCTTTTGATTGTTGGCCTCTCCAAATAACAAAAACACTTCACAAGAGGTAAATTTTTAAAAAGATGTTTTTAAAAAGAAACAAGATTTCCAGCCTGGCCAGTTATGGCAGACCAGATGTGCAGAATGAATCTTTTGATTGACACAATTTTAGTTTAAAACTATACTTTTTAAAAAATACTATTGAGCTGACACAAAACACATAATTTCAAAGAGGATAAAAACAAAAAAGGGAAACCATCAGAGGACCCCAAGCACCAAAGTAATTGGCCATCTTGTAACAGCAGGCTTTCCACTGAATTCCAGAGAACCTGGGCTTTCACCTTACTGGCTGCACAGGAGACAGTCAAGAAAATAAAGCCCAGGGCCTCCAAAGGGAGGTTCTCACAAAAGATTCTTGGTTAAAGTGAGGATCCCAAACAGCTCACTCTCAGTGCAAGGTGAAATGAGAAATAAAACGAAACACCAGGCCGGGCACGGTGGCTCACGCCTGTAATCCCAGCACTTTGGGAGGCCTAGGCAGGCGGATCACGAGGGCAGGAGATCGAGACCATCCTGGCTAACACGGTGAAACCCCGTCTCTACTAAAAATACAAAAAAATTAGCCGGGCGTGATGGCGGGCGCCTGTAGTCCCAGCTATGCGGGAGGTTGAGGCAGGAGAATGGCGTGAACCTGGGAGGCGGAACTTGCAGTGAGCCGAGATCGCACCACTGCACTCCAGCCTGGGTGACAGAGCAAGACCCCGTCTCAAAAAAAAAAAAAAAAAAAAAAAAAGAAACACCATTCAGATGGAAGGTTCAGAAGGAAAGTCACTTATGTCAACCTTAATCCTCAGCAGGAGACAAAATTTTCTCCCCTCAGAATTTGTTACCATGAATGAAATTCATGTTATCTTGTAATACAAAAAAATGCTGCAGAGACTATAAATTAAAGTGTCCCAGGTTGGCAGTGCCTCCAGGCAACTGGCACAGGTAGATACAATCTTCTCTGGAAGCATCAACCCAGGCCTCAAAGAATTTTTATATATAAAATTCTGAGTAAAATAAGCATCTCACAAGAATAAATTACAAAACTCACAAGGAAAGAAGGCAAACCATAAGTTAGTCTCAACAGAAACAGATGGCAGAATCAGACTCACAAAGGCTTTATATACTGAATTATTTAACACAAAATAAAAGATAATACTTTAAATATTTAAAGACATAAAAGAAAAATTTGAAAATATGGGGAAAGAATTGCAATGGTAAGTCGCAAGCAGATTTGAAAAAAGAAAAAAAAGACAATTTTTATAATTTTAAAACTTTATGGCGGGATTAAGCAGCAGAATAAACATAGCTGAAGAGAGAATCAAGAAACAGAATGATGGGTCTGAAGATATCCAAAATATAGTCTAGAGTGACAAGTTCTGAGAAATAGGAGAGAGCATGGGAAAGAAAATGAGAAGGTCCAACATGCTACTAAACAGAGTTTCAGAAGGAGCTAATACAGGAGAAACTATTTCAATTAAAACATATAAGAATTGTAAAGAATTGATCAACTCCCAGATACAGAAAAATCCGTAATGCCAAACAAACAGGATAAACAGGATAAAGAAATCTCTACCTAGACATATCATAGTGAAACAACAATATGAATTAGTTAGACTCAAAGACGACGTCTCATTAACAATGACAGAAGCCAAAAACAGCACAAAGATACTGTCAATATGCAGGGGGAAAATATCTTTCAACCTAAAATTCTACACCCAGTAAAATTATCATTGGAAAAGACAAAAACCAAGAGTTCGTCACCCAACAGACCCTTCCTCAAAGAAATTTTATATACACGAAATTTAAAAAGTGATCCCAAGTAGAAGTTCTGAGGGTTAATGAGTAAAAATACTGGGAAATATGAGAGTAGCATTACAATGTAAAACTATTACAATAATGTCAAATTTATAGGAGAAATAAAATGTAAACTGGACAACTCAGTTTCTAATTATTTTCTATTATTTGAGAAAGGATAAAAATCATTAACTTTAGACTTTGCCAAGTATCAATGTTAAATTATCTACAGTAATTACTACGAAGCATATTCATAGACTATAACTTCTACACAAGTAGAGGCAGTAAACAGAATGAAAAAAAAAAACGGGGTGGGAATATAGCCAGAATAAAGTCAAGAAATAAAAATCACTTATTAAGTACAAAAAAGTGTACAGAAAACAAATAACAAAAATATCAGTGTATATCAGTAATTACAGTAAATGCAATAAAAGATTGTCAGATTTTTTAAAAAGTAAAACCTAACTATATGCCATTTAGAAATATTCTAAAAACATAAGAACATAGAAAGGTTACAAGTCAATGGACAGAAAAAGACCTATTAGGCAAATACTTAACCAAAAGAAAGCTGGTATAAGGTTAAAAAATATATTATTATGAAAGCAACACCATTTACATTAATGCCAAACAATTAAATACATAGGTATAAATCTAACGAAACATGTACAAAGTGTATATGAGGAAAACTAGAAAACTCTGATGGACGAAATCAAAGAAGATATAAATAAATGGAGAGATAGTCCATGTTCATAGGTAAAAAGACCAAATATTTACATGTCAGTTCTTCCCAACTTGATCTATATGGTCAATGCAATCCCAATTAAAATCCCAGCAAGTTATTTTATGGATATTAACAAACTGATTATGAAGTTTATATACACAGGTGAAAGGCCCAGAATACCCAACACAACACTGAAGAATCAGACCAAAACCAGAGGACTGACACTACTCAACCTGAAGAATTACTATAAAGCTACAGTAATCAAAACAGTGTGGTACTGGCAAAAGATTAGACAAATAGATCAATGAAACAGAAGAGAGAGCCCAGAAATAGCCCCATATAAATTAGTCAACTGATCTTTGAAAAGGGAGCAAAGGCAATTCAATGGAAAAAAGACCATCTTTTCAACACATAATACTCGAACAACTGGACATTCACATGTGAAAAAAAAAAATCTAGATACAGACCTCACATCTTACCCAAAAATTAACTCAAAATGGATCATAGATCTAAGTATAAGACACAAAACTATAAAACTCCTAGAAGATAACACAGGACAAAAATCAGGGTGATCTTGGGTTTGATGATGACTTTTAGATAAAACACCAAAGCACAATTCATGAAATAAAAAACTGATAACTCAGACTTCATTAAAACTAAAAGCTTCTGCTCTGTGAAATACACTGTTAAGAGAATGAAAAGACAAGCCACAGACTGGGGGAAAATATTTGCAAAACACATGTCTGATACATGTTTGGTATTCAAAATATACAAAGAACAACAAGAAAATAGCAAACAGAATTTAAAAATGAGCAAAAGATGTGAACAGGCACATCATCAAAGAAGATATAGCACACTGTTATTGGGACATTGTTGTATGCTGTTGGGAATAGGCAGCAGTTACAGCCATCATGGAAAAACAGGATGGAGGTTCTTCAAAAAACTAAAAATAGAACTATCATATAATCCAGCAATTCCACTGCTGGTCTATATCCAAAAGAAAGGAAATCAGTACATTGAAGAGATAGCTGCACTCTCATGTTTACTGCAGCATGATTCCCAACAGCCAAGATATGGAATCAACCTAAGTGTCCACCAATGGAAGAATGGAGAAAGAAAATATGGTATATATACACAGTGGAATATTATTCCACCATAAAAAGAAGGAAATCCTGTTTGCAGCAACATGGATGGAACTGGAGGTTAAGTGAAATAAGCCAGGCACAGAAAGACAAATATCACATGTTCTCACTCATGTGCAGGAGCTAAAACAGTGGATCTTGTGAAGGTAGAGAGTAGAATGTTTAACCTCAAAGGCTGGGAGGGGTGTGTGGGTGGGAAGGCGGATAAAGAGAGGTTGGCTAATGGGCACAAACATGCAGTTAAAAAGAAGGGATAAGTTCTAGTATTCAATAGCATAGGGGGAAAATTATAGTTAATAACTTATTGTATATTTAAAAATAGCTAGGAGAGAAGAATTATAACATTCCCAACACAAAGAAAAGATCGATATTTGAGGTGATAGCTATCCCAATTACCCTGACTTAATGATTACATATTGTATACGTGCATCAAATTATCACATGTACCCCAAAAATATGTACAACTACGATATGTGTCAATAAAAAATACAAAAAAGAGATGGCAAATAAACAGATGAAAAGATAGTCAGCATCTGTTACAGGCTGAATTGTGTCCCCCCAAAAACTCATATGCTGAAGTGCTAACCTCCTGGCATTTCAGAATGTGACTACATTTGGAGATAATTATGGTAAAATGAGATCATATGTAGTTGGAAGTAATTAAGTTAAATGGGGTCATATGGATGAGCTCTAATCCAACATGACTAGTGTCTTTATGAGGAGAGTGGGACACACACACACACACACACACACACACACACACACACACATACACACAATGAAAAAGATCCCATGAAGACCCCAGAGATAGAAGGCCATCTACAAGCCATAGAGAAAGGCCTTAGAATAAACCAAACCTGCCAATACCTTGATCTCAGACTTCTAGAGCCTCCGGAATTGTGAGAAAATAAATTTCTGTGTTTCAACCACCCAGTCTGTGGTACTTTGTCACAGCATCCCTAGCAACTAATACATCATCAAACATCTTTAGAAAATTCCAAATTAAAACACTAGGGAATTTCAAATTAAAACAACATACCTGTTAGAGTGGGCCATAAAATTAATCTCAACAATTTAAGGATTGGTATCATACATATCATTCTTTCATAGATGGTTATCCATGCAAAACAAAAAAGAAATTAGATCCTTACCATACACAAAATCAATTCTGAGTAAACTGACAAATGGGAAACACAAAAATATAAATCTTTTAGAAAACAATATAAGAAAATATCTTCATAATTTCAATTTTAAGAAAAGATTTCTTAAAACAAAAAGTGCAGGCCGGGTGCAGTGGCTCACACCTGTAATCCCAGCACTTTGGGAGGCCGAGGCGGGCAGATCACGAGGTCAGGAGATCGAGACCATCCTGGCTAACATGGTGAAACCCCATCTCTACTAAAAATACAAAATCTTAGCCGGGCATGGTGGCAGGCGCCTGTAGTCCCAGCTACTCGGGAGGCTGAGGCAGAATGGTGTGAACCCAGAAGGTGAAGCTTGCAGTGAGACGAGATCGCGCCACTGCACTCCAGCCTGGACGACAGAGCGAGACTCCGTCTCAAAAAAAAAAGTGCAAACCATAACATGTTTTGCTATTTTGACTACAAAAAAATTAAGGAGTTCTGCTAATCTAAAGACACCAAAAATAATACATTAAAAGATTAAAAGACAAGTAACGACCTGGGCAAGATATTTGCCACACACGAAATTTACAAAATGTTTGTCCCCAAAATACATAAAGAAGCCTACAAATTAATAAGATAAAGACAAACTACCCCCTAAAAATGGGCAAGAAACTTGAACAGGTACTTCATAATAGAGGAAATGCATATGGCCCATAAGCATGAAAACAGGCTCATCCTCATTTGTAATCTAGAAAATGCAAATTAAAACCGTAATGAAATACCATTTAAGCCCTTCAGATAGGCAAAGACTTCTAAATCAAACAAGGTAAGTACTAATGAGGTGAGGAGAAGCAGAGGCTCTGGTCCATCGCAGATAGAGTATGCAATACAGACAGACAGGCATTACCTAGGAAGGTGGAGGACACAGGTATCTCACACCTGGCAATCCTAGAGAAACTTCCTCAAGTGTGCACGAGAACATAGTTTGTAATAGAAAAGACACAGGATATAACCCAAATAACCATCAATTATGGAATGAATATTTCAATGGAATGCTAAATAACAAAACAGCAAACAATCAAAACTGAACACATATTACTGATATATCTATATATGGGTGATAAAAATAAAGAGAATCAAGGGAATAATTAACGTACAATTCAAGACTCCTCCACCTGAGGATGGGGTATATGAAGAGGAAGGCAGATGAGATGGGATGGGGTACTCAGGGGTTTCTACAGGTCAGGGCATCATCTTCTTCAGCCAGGGGACAGGTAACAGATGTTTGCTCTATTATTACACAAACTATACAGTTTATAGACCCTTTTGTATACATAGATACCTCACAATAAAAATTTTTCAATAAATGAAAGCAAAGAAATAATGATTAGGAACACAAAACTGTGTAGTCTTACCAGGATAAGAATGGTTCTGTTTATTTGAAGAAATTTCTGACAGGGTATCCAGGGAATCTGTTACTCTATGAATAAAACAAAGGACATCTCGTTAGAAGTAGCTGGTCTTCAGGGTTTAAGACTGGTTATCAACTAAGTTTTTCATACCAATTGTAGCCATTCATTAGACAAATATTTATTGAGGGTTCATTATAAGCCAGGAATGACCTTCCACCTGGCATGGAAGAAAAACAATAACTAAATAGAAGAGGTTCTCACTATCTAAAGATAATTAGTGTAGAAAAAATTCAAGTGAATTCACCTAAAATATGGACCTGAATTTATTTCTTTGTAACTTCATCTTCAAAGGTGAAACTAAAAAATATGAAAATAAGTTTATTTTATATTAAACTTAACAAATGTTAGATTAATATTGTGAAAAAGGCACCAATTCTTAAGTTGAAAGAAAAAGATATTGGCTGAGTTTGTGTGAGTGATTTTTCTGGTAAAACTATACGGCTAATACAATTCAACATCTTTTACTTTATATTTGACTCTAAGCCACAATCATAAAGGTCACTTTCCCGATGGATTTTCCTGCATTTTTTGATATTCAAATCATTCTTTATTTTTAAAAAGTCAATCCTGACAGGCTCATTTTCTTTCAACTGTTTAGTGACCTAAATCTGGAAAGCCTTCATTTGTCAATCACTTCCTCCAGCATATCTTATTACCATCAAGAAATCCTTCAACTCTTGCAATATTTGCAATTTCACATTACAATTCATAGGCATCATTTTTACATGACATACAACATACTGCAATGAGAGACTGATGCACACAAAGAATATGATTTTATGAAGAGAACGGATATCTGAATGAAGCAGTAACAAACAGTTGAGAGGGAGTGAATTCGAGAAGTAACCAGTTCATTAGTAGTAAGTGCCTAATAATAGTAAGAACTAAGAAAGTGAATACTATGTTAATGAAGATCACTTGAGCAATGTGTGTGTGTGTGTGTGTGTGTGTGTGTATGTGATTAACCTAGTCAGTGAGTTTTCTTAGAGTTTCTCTAAAGAAGTTTTGACTGATTCATATATTAGTAGAAGAAAAGGTATTAACTAAGTGAAAGGCAATAGTAGGTGGGTGTAGAAAGCCATCTAAGCAGAAAAAATAACGTGCAAAGATTCTGGGATAGAAAGCACATTTTACAAACAGAAAGGGGTGGGGGGGAAAGCCAGCTGTAGTCCTGAGAAGGAAGAAGATGCAAGGTGTGATTGTGACTGGCCACTACCTTATTAAGACTGTCTTCAAGCAGTCCCTAGTTTAAAATTCTTCCATCTTGAAGATCAGTGGTATCTTTCAAGAGTTCCAAAGCTGGTTCAGATTAGAAACTCCTCAAAATCAGGGACCATGTCTGTTTTATTTGCTTATAGAATGCCTAGCACAGCATAAGTGCTAAAAGACACTTAATAGTATTTGATGATGATGAATGAGACAATCAGAAGATGACAGGAAGACAGCTGGATTGAGATAGCAGTTCATTTAGAGACAGCCCTATTTTTTTTTAAGAAGAGGGGGCTGCTTTTTAAATGCACCACCTTAAAGAAAACCAAATAGAAGGCAATCAAAAAAAAAAAAAAAAGTAAAAAAAACGTGTGCTCCAGAAACAAAGCAAGAAAGAAAAGATGAAACCCTGAGAAAGTGGCTTTACAACGTAAAGGGGGAGGAAAAAGCTGTTACAGCATAAAACCACTGAACTAGGAATCAGATTGGATCAATATTTACTGTTCCTAAAATATGCCAAACTATGTACTCCGGGTAATCAAACATGAAAAGCAGAATCCCAGTCCTCATGACTAGGAAACAAACAAAACTTATAAGAAACTGCTGCAATGTTTTGATGAAGATATGCCCAAAGTAACATGAGAACACAGAAGACTGACTGGTGACTCAGCATGCATTTTACTCCCAAACCAATTATTTACAAGATATATGTCCTGAAGAAGGTCCCTGAAGCTCTTCTAACCACTATAGGGTTATGGTTAAGGGCACGCATGCTGATACTAGACTACCTGGGTTCAAATCCCCAGCTGGGAGCACAGCACATGTCACCCCTTGTGACTGACTTTCCTCATCTATGGAACATGGTGCCTGCACCACAGGGTTACTGGAGAGCAGTAAACAGGTTAATACATGAAGAGCCCTGCAAACAGACCCAGCATGTATAAGCACTATTCGTAGTTACTACTTCCTTTTCTTCATTTATAAAATAAATACAAAAAAAAAAAAGAACAAACCACCTAAAAGCAAGGGCTTACAAAAAAAAAAAATTACAAAATAACACACCTGGGCTGAGTCCAGCTCCTTGGCTAATTAGCTGTATGGCTTTAGCTAAATCACTTATCTCTTTGAAACCTGTTTCTTCATCTGCAAAATGGGAATGATCCTAATAACTCACAGCTCACAGGGTCTGGGGGAATTAATGAGGTATGCATCTAAAGTACACTGTTCAGAGCCTACCCACTTACTAAAGGCTCAAAAAATGTTTGTAATAGTTATTATTTTCCAGCTTACCTGATCAATATTTATTAGGATCAAATGAAACAACACTTAAGTGAAGATACTTTATAATCTACAAAGTATTGTATGTTAAATTCTGTATCACCATAAATACGAAGAAAATTATGTTAAGTATATCACAGAAGGAAATTAATACTAAACAAATAAATGACTCACTAAGAAAAAGAAACTGAGGGAGAAATGGATGTAAAAACTTCGATTTGCCAGGAGATAGTCACAACAGTCTAGTTGTAAGGGAAAACTAGACAAGACTCCCAGATTGCGATCGTAGTTCTAGTCTCATGAATGTGATTATGCCATATATGTTATCTCTCATTTAAAGATTAGTATCCCATTTCCCATCCACTAAAAGGCACACCAAGCAACTTCTTCCAGCGCATAAGAGAAGCCATTTCACATAATGATACCTGGAATTTTATGAGGACTTTGTTTCTGCTCAACTTAGTTTTTAAAACCAGATGAGGTGGTATGAAAGATACTATCTTAAGAAGAAACACCAAGGAGGTATATTATATAAAAATCCTTGAAGCTTCACTTCCCCCAAAGATCTACTGCCTATCTATTTTTGAAAACTAAAGAAATCAGAGGAAAAAGCCATTTTGGTTCCATTAGGTTTGTAGGAGAATGAATGGGGTGCCTGCTGGCAGGAAATTTAATGTAGTTAGGATGTGACTGAAGCAATCAGAGAGCATTTTTACTTTTGTTTGCATGACAGATTAAGCTTGCTGCTCTCACTGTTCTTAGCTGCAAACGCCACTTCTAATAGCCTACACATACTCATAGAGTTTGCAAATGAGGAATAAAGGAGGTTTTTAAAATTGCAAATCCTCAGCAAAGCAAATTTAGCTTTCCATGAGCCTTCTCTCTGAAGAAGGTGGTTGGTTAACCCCTTGAAAGAAGACACGAGCTACAATCAGAGCGTATCTTTAATATAAAATTAATGTCCCTATTAACCACTGCAAATTACAAAGTTTCTGTAAATAAACATAAATTTCATTCTCTCACCTTTGCACCCTGGATGGGGGAGCAAATATTCCATATCTTGGAGAGCAACTAAAATACTGCACACCTCCAACTGAACCATCATTCTTGCCATGGGGTTTTTCAAGCTCTATACCATACCAATATCCTAGAACATGAATATTGCATTTTAAAAGCATCTGTACTTTATCCAAAACTGTTATGCTACTATACAAAACCAAAGTCTAGGTGTTTTAACATTTCCATAAATGACCAAAATGAGGGAAGATCATGATACTCATTAAGATTTCAAATGATAAAATTGTAACCTTTGAAAATTCAAAAAGTGAACAGGAAAAACATTTTACAAGTATAATTGCAGAGTAGTACATTAAAGGAGGAAAATAAAATGCACAAACACAAATTTGGCAAGAATTGGCAATTGTGCAAACAGTACATGACCAAAATATATCTAAAAGCTGCAATGAAAAACTGTTCTTGACTCGGTAATATAGTGTGTTTCAGTGAAAGAAGTGAAACATAATATTGAGATTTAAAGATCATAAAATGAACATGCAATCTTCTCATCTTACTCACCTAACATTAGAACACCACAAACAGTGCTCAAATAATTAAAGAAGGACAAAAATATTATAGAAAATACTACTAGACATCATGATGAGTGCTTTTTCTTTTCTTTTTTCCACCCAAGGTAAAAAGAAAAATCTTTTTTTACCTAAAGGAAAAGGTTTAGGTTAACTAATAGGGAGAATTATTTTCAGACTTTTTGTATTTAAAAGGACCTACTCTGAAGGAAATAACAGGATTTCCTTTTATAGAGAGCCTAAAATTAAAGTAGCAAGGTTGCTTTAAATGTGGTTTTACCCAATATAAGGTAAATGGACACATAATCCTAAAATAAGGATTTTCGAATTGAGGGTGCCTCAAGACCAGTTAGAAGTATCTAATAGTCCATTTATTTGTGATTTCAAAGGAGTGTACAGTAGTAATTGTATTTGGTCTCTTATAGTCAGTATCAAGTAAAAAATAGGACATAGATATCAAGAAACTTCCTACAAATTACAAAAATAGTGTTTTTCCCAGATTACTAGTTCAAAGAGTTAATTATATGCCTTCTAAAAAACCAACTCACAAGTTCTTAATTTTTTTCCTCTATGTATAAAAGATGATACCTGAGTCCATTTCCTACTATGCAATACAAGTAATGTCTACAAAACTATTGTTAAGCTGCACTAACGCTCTAAAAATAGGTCGTCACATTTCCAAATGTCCTAAACCAGGTTAGTCTGGTTGCCACTGGTATTTCTCAGTGCTACAGTCACAATTTTCCAAGTTTTACTTGCTTCTGCCTTTTATGCTTTCCTACATCATTTTTGCATTTTCCCATTTTAATTTACCATATAATTGCTAATGTTAACCATATAACTCTTGGAAACATGTAGCATACAGCAGAAATACATATGACAAGTGTTAACAATAAAGACTACACATTGGCAGTGGTGTGGTATGGATATCTTCCCATTTAAATATTAATTTTCTTTCCAAGGTGGCACTGATAAAAAATGCTGATGAGACTAAATATGACCTCTCTCAAATCTAGATCTTATAACCTCCAAATACTTAAGATATTACCACTGTTCTGTAGCAGTGATTAATTTTTGATTCTACTACTTCCTTACAGGACAGAATGTTTTTAACAAAAAAGTTTCCACTTTTTATTATATTTGCTTACTACTTTCCCGAATTTCTAAATGCTTTACATTAGGAATTTAAAAACTGAAATCAACCTAAAATGAAGAATTATATCCAAAGAATCAAACCATTCTATCTTGGTTTAATATCATCAGAGAAAGGGAACTCAAAAGACAAACGGTAACTGTAAAAAAAATAACCTAACTGTGGGATTTTTTTTATTTGAATCCTATATTAAGTATATCCTAACTAATCTCAATTACTACCTGGAGACCTAAGAAAGTCATGAATTATAAAACACCTAACTCAAATCAAGCAGTTGGCTTGCAATTATAAGTGGTATTAGTGAAACAAGACTGTGTTGGGAGACAGTGGCCTATGGTCCTGTCATGTTTCCGCATGTCTTATGGGTAGAGGCAGTGACTACTTTTGTTCTAGACTACCTTTTCATAAATGTCTGTACAGGGGACAGCCTTGGAGAATAGAGATAGCATCTCCCACCAGAGCAAATGGCAGGCATGTGTACAATAAATTCACTTTAAAGATTCAGATTCCCTAAGCCCTGGGGTCCTCTCCTGGAACAAAAAACACTGGCTATGCAGGTGACACCCGGCTCGCTCGCTCTCACCCTGTGGAAATTGGCACTAAGGGACTAATAGTTCAAGAAAATGCTGATACTCTGGCTACTGCTATGACTGTGAGTACTAGGGTGCTTTGTTTCAAACTTGTGATGACTCTAGTACTCACAATATCTTCCACCAACATCTATGAAACTGTGGCAGGCGAATTTGTTAGCTTGCAAATAGGGTAAAAATACCAGATCCCTCATAGTTCTTGGCTAAATGCTACAAACTTTTTTTTTTTTTTTAAATCAATGTTCTAGATAACCTTTTCCTAAAATGCTGCAATGCCACCATGTGTTAAAATAGCATATTACTATTTAAGACATACCAACTTGGTTTCGTTCAGCCGACTTCTGTTTAAAATTATAATCATTGACAATACAAAAGAAAACAATCTGGCTGGGCACGGTGGGTCACACCTGTAATCCCAGCACTTTGGGAGGCCGAGACGGGCAGATCGCCTGAGTTTGGGAGTTCGAGACCAGCCTGGCCCACATGGAGAAATACTGTCTCTACTAAAAACACAAAATTAGCTGGGTATGGTGGTGCATGCATGTAATGCCACCTACTCAGGGGGCTGAGGCAGGAGAATCGCTTGAACCCAGGAGGCAGAGGTTGCGGTGAGCTGAGATCATGCCATTGCACTCCAGCCTGGGCAACAAGAGCTAAGCTCCATCTCAAAAAAAAAAAAAAAAAAAAAAAAGAAAGTAATCTCTCCTTTTGGAAACAATGTTAAGTACAGATTGGAATGAACATATAAATACACAAACATATATTTTTAAGGGCCCCAAAAACATGTATTTTGAGCTCTTTTGTGTGCTTTTCTCTGCAAGCCAGTCTTTTAAAAAGGTATAGTTAACTCATTATTTACTACTTATTTTAAAGATTATCCGTAGCAAAAATCTAATCCTAAAATGTTTGTCTGTCACTTAGCACACCAGCAATCAGTAGGAGTAAAATTGGAGAATGACAACTAATTTTTAACACTGACCATGTAAAACACAAATGGCAAGAAAAAAAATGTATGGGTAACCATCCACCTGAGTAAACAGAGTCTGAGTTTTCATCATCGTTTCACATTTTCTGTACTATAGCTGCCATCCACAAAAACTGTTCATCAAGATTTCGCTACAATTACATTCTATTTACATGTAAAATTTTAAACCTTTTGTATTCTAAAGAATTCAAGTTAAGAAAATACGCAGATGAGTTACCTGGAGCGAAGTTTGTTGTCCCAAAGAACCTAATGGTGCCCAGTCTCTGTCCTACCACTAACACTCTCTCTCCGAGGCGGAGTTCCCCCTCGCAACGGCTATTATTTGCTGTAGATGTTGCTGAGGAATTCAAACCTGTTTAAGTCGGGGAGGGATACGGGGGCAGGGCAGGAAAAGAGGAGAAAAAACAAAAGGAGAAAAACTCAAAAAGCACATTAGCCAAAAAATCACACTAGGTATTCTAACTAGTCTAGTTAGCTGGTGATTTTGATATCTGATGCCTTTCATCACATAAGTCATCTACAGTTGTGTTTCTCACATGTGAGGTCAAGTTACTCAAAGGAAATGTGAAGAGTTTCCTGGGAAATTATTGCCATGGGAAATTCACAAAACCTGATCCCTGGTAAAGTACCAACTCTTCCAATATTGCCTGCAGCATCTCTACTAGAACGGGTCACAGCAAACTGTTTCTGCAAAGAGCTGGACGGTAAATATGTTAGGATTTGCTAGCTATACCACCTCTGCCACAACTATTGAACTCTGCCATTGCAGCATGAAAGTAGATACAGACAATGTATTTTTTTAAATGTGCATGGCTGCATTCCAAAGAACTTTATTTACAAAAACAAGTGGTAGGTCAGATTTGGCCTATGGGCCATAGTTTGCCAATTTCTATTCTACTAAAATACTAGAATTATAGTATTAATAGTTCACTTAAACTCAGTGTAAATTATATAAAAAGTCATGTGATTTGACTTTTTTTTTTTTTTTTTTTTTTTTAAGAAACAGGGTCTCGCTGTGTTGACCAAGCTGGTCTCAAACTCCTGCGCTCCAGTGATCCTCCCACCTCAGCTTCCCAGAGTGCTAGGATAACAGGCATGAGCCACTGTGACCAGCCAAAAGTAGTGTGATTTGAAGGTTAAATTGCCATACGGTTCTAATTATCCTAAAGTGATTTTGTTATTAAGAACAAAACCACTGCCTTCTCAACTTGATTCAAAACTAAACCCTGAAATGCCCACTATTAAACACAGGAGTCCTAGAGAAATATGATCTAGAAAGCTGTTCAAATATAACAGCTAAAAGAGAAGAGGTGGGTGCTTGAGCCTTGCCCATCCATACATAAACAAAGATTTGAAGAGCTGCCATCTGAGAGGGAGTAGAGAACTCTGGAGGAGGGCATGGGATGGAGGATAAGTCATACTGTGAAAAAAGAAGAAACCAAAAACACAGCAACTAAACAAGGAAAATAAACCCATGGAGAAGGTCTGGATTATACCAGTAAGGCCCTCATCATAACCAATATTCTATAGCACTTCATAGTTTACAAAGTGCTTTTCCTAAAAACTATACTGAAAAATAAGATACAAATTCAGGAATTAAGTAAGACACTCTGTTAACAGCCAGTAAGTGGTACACCTAGATTAAAACCAAGACTCTGTGATCAGAAATCCTCAGGCCCGTCCCCTTGTTGCCTGTAGACAGTAAACCAAAGATGGCAAGTTCAACAGTGGGACACAGGCTGGGCATGATGCCTCATGCCCGTAAAACCCAGCACTTTGGGAGGCCAAGGTGGGAGGATCACTTGGGTCCAGGAGTTGAAGGCTGCAGTAGCTATGTTTGCAATATTGCACTCCAGCCTAGGAGACACAGCAAGACCTTGTCTTTAAAATAAAATAAAATAAAATAAAATAAAATAAAATAAATTAATTAAATAAAATTAAATAAATTAAATAAATTAAATTAAATAAATAAAATAAAATAAAATAAAATAAAAAACAATGGGATATGATGAGGCCGAGGTCCCTACCTTTCCCATTTGCCGAATCCTTTATTTCCATTCTTCTTTCTCTAATTTTTTAACCTAACTTTCCATTATTGTTCATTCTCTGCAGTCTACATCTCCCTCAAATGCAAATCTATAGAAAAAGTGGAATAGCTACTCACTAGAGAAATATGTTTTAAGTAAATGTCTCTGGGGTTCCCAACACAGACTTTCCCATATCTCCCATTCTCTGCCCATCTCCCTCTTTGAAAGGTCCTCTTTCTCACTCTGATAACTCTCTTCATCTTCACTGTTGTTTAAGTCGACATAACCCTCAAATTTATTTTTTAAAAGGTAAATATATAGACAGACTACTTTGTTTAAAAGGTTAAAAAAAAGTAATTCCATACCCACATATATATTTTAAAATCAAGTAAATGTCAAAAGTGCAAATACCAAATGAAGGGGGCCTTAAAATGTGAATAAAATTTGGACAAACAGGATAGCTGTGTCAGCACTGTACCTTCTCACCTCTGCTCCTCACAACATAAAGAAAAACTGGTTGGGGTATGGAGAGAGGAAGCAACCCAGAGAATAAATATTCCAGGCAAACAATTTCAGGGAAAACTTTCAGGTTCTCTACTTTTAGGGTCCCAATTTTTAGGCTTATCATGTCAATGTTATTGTTGAGAGTTTTGGAGGTTTTTTCCCATCAAGTATTTTTTAAAAAATCTGTCATGAACATTTTCCATAATAAAATGTTGGTTCAGTACAAGAACTATTAATAGAAGTACTAAAAAAAGAATCTAGTAATAAAGAGGTTCATGAAGAACATATTTTGCCAAGATGGCTTTTGCCTTTCTGGGCAAGTTCACTGTATAGACAAATAAGTGAACTGCAACAGACAAAATCCATGTCATTTCAAAAAGAAGTCTGATAAAGTGTATTATGTATCTTTACAAATAACTGAAGAAATGTGGACTGAGTGAGATTATGCAGGTTCACAGCTAGTTAAAAAGCCGTATCAAAACTGGCTGGTATTGCCAGCTGGGAGAGGACCCTCTGACCTTCTCCCAGGTTTTAAGCAAACATAGTTTTAAAACAATCACTTGAATAAAAACAGAGAAAGCATGCTTTTTAAATATGAAGATGACACAAAGTCCTGTGAAGAAGCTAAATTCAGATGAGGTGAAACCACTAAGAATGAATTACATGAAAATAAATGCAAAGTCTTATATCTGACAGCAAGACGAAGAGACCTTAAGGATTAAGGCTCAGGGGGAGGCGGGGAAGAGTAAAAGTAGTTCAATCTGATTGAAGTAAAGGGTTCCTTCTACACATTTAAAAAGAGCAAATCTACTTACAAACAAACCAAGATAAAAAACACCAAGAAAGCCTGGTTGAAAAAGCCATAGATACCAGCACTGGCTCTGGATGAAAGGGAAGGGCTTTTGCTCATTGTCTTCTTGTTACTGCTGATTGCATTCTGTTTCTTGGGGTAGCTCTGTCTGTGTTCCAAAGAAGATGTAGAGGAGCAGCTGCTGACAGATCCAAGCAGGGCAACTGTAACGGATAAAGAAAAAGAACGTGTCAAACCGTGGAAAATAAGATGTGGACCAAGAAGCAGCTCATCAAGGCATATCTTTCTAAAACTCTTCATTTAAAGTCCTCAATTATGGATTATCTAGTGTCAAATTAAATGCCTGATTTCATCCAAATAGCAACTGTAGTTTATATACAAAAGATTTTATAACACAAGCAATAATATTTTAAGGATTCCCACGGTAAGATCACAATCTTATATAAGAGGTGTCACAGATCAATTGATGTAAACTGACTACCTAATCTAAAGACCATCACTCACCTCTCACCTTAGATGACATAGTAGAGTCCCATCTTATTTATACAAAAATTAAACATGATATTAATATGTTTTAAGTCAACAAAAGTTTAATATTAAGACATTTTGAGTTAAACCAGAAGGCAAGCAGGAATACTCAAGCTCAATTCATCTAATGATTTGATAGCTAAAGGCAAATGAAACATTTGTGTAGAGTGACCTATATTACGGAATTTCCTTTTATTTTCTTATATCTAGTCCAGTAGTTATCTAATTTAAGTAAAAGAATCATAATGCAGTACTTTACACACAAAAAATATAATGTATATAGCTTGGTATGAGCTGCTTCAGTGATTTCCAAGTTTAATTTTTACTATAATTTTTCCCTTACCAATTAAAACTTAACCTCCATATAAACTATTTTCCTACTATTATTTTAAAGTTCCATCAAAAGTTAAATTTTGAGAAACAGAGGTTACAAGGTATATTACCATCTTTCTCTGTCACTGTTTTCAGTTCTTCACCAGGAGGCAATGAAAGTGTTGACTCAGAAGCACTATCTTTTTTTGATGTCATTAATCCTTGGACGCAAAAATAAAACTTTCAGCAAGAATTTTAACATTAAACATAAAATGTATTTTTTTAAAGTACACGCATCCCTCATTATCGAAATCTTACTCACTTCTGAAAAACACATTGGATAACAACTGCACAGACATATGAGGACATGTGTTGGTATAAGCACTAGCATACAAGAAGGAGACAGTAACAGTGGCTACAAAGATAAATTAATGTCTCATCAAGATGATCACATTCTGAGATGGGTCCTGAGGGGACAGGTCATATTTCTTCCTGAGAATACTGGCCATATGGTCAGAAAGAGCTGAGGGCAGGCATTCTGGATGGACAAAAAGAAAATCTTAAGGAAAGACACAGAAAATGGTGAGTAGCTTGGCTGGAATAGAGTACTTACGAAATGTAGGAAAAGCAAGACTGGACAGACGTCACAGTAACTCCTCAGACAGGGATGCCAGTGCCCAGCTAAGGACTGAGAACTCTGCTGTAAAGAAGGAGCCTCTGCTGGGCTTTGAAAAGGAACACTGGCATGAACAGAGTCTAGTTAAATAAAACACTCTCCTGACAGCAGGGCTGCAACGAAACCACAGTGGGAGAGGGTGGAAGCAGGGACCAGTCAGACGTTATTAGCATAGTCCAAGCATGAGAGCCTGAACTCCAACAGCAGAAACCGAATGAAGAGGGTGGAGAGGAGACATTTTATGAAGGCAACCTGAAGAGTAAATTTTTATTTTTCAGTTATAAAATATTGTCTTTAAAGTTTTTATAAAAAATAATACAAGGAGATTCCTTGTACACTTTGACTAGGTTTCTTCCAGAGGTAATATTTTGCAAAATTATGGTATCATATGTCAACCAGGATGTTGGCAGTGATACAATTCACCAGTCTTAGATTTCCACAGTTCTGCTTGTACTCATTTGTGTGTGTGTGTGTGTGTGTGTGTGTACACCTGGGTGTATCATTTGGTTCTTTTTCATATCTTCTATTTCTTGGCTGAAACTTTCTTTTCATTTGTTTCAAGAGTGTTCACATTTGATTTTTTTTTTTTTTTTTAAAGAAACAAGGTCTTGTTCTGTTAGCCAGGCTGTAGTGCGGTGGCACAATCATAGCCCATTTCAGCCTAAACTCCTGGACTCAAGTGATCCTCCTGCCTCAGCCTCTGGAGTAGCTGGGACTACAGGTGTGCACCACAATGCCCAGCTACACCCTTAATTCTTGGAGTGTGGTTACATTACCTAAAATCTTTATGTGTTCATTGCAATGTCCGTGTCATCTTAAAGCTCCTATGCTTGGACTATCTTTTTCCTTGTAAGAGATGTTGACTTTCCTGGTTTTTCATATTTTGGGTAATTTTAAATTGTATCTTGTGTCTTTTGAATATTATGTATGGACACTGGAATAGGTCTTGTTTAAATCCTATGGAGGATGTTGACTGTTTCGTTTTAGCAGGCAGTCGACCCATGTAGGCTCCGGGCAGAAGTTCCTGACCACCCTCCGTGCACTGTGGTTCTGATGTGGGTTCTGTTTCTGCAGCCTCTGCAGTGCTGTTTGAATTTGTCTCATGTGCTGGGCAGCCCAGTAGTCAGGCTGGGACCCAAGCAGTGGTCTACCAAGGAGACCAAAGGCTTCGGTCAGATCCATGCATACACCACTTGCAAGAAGACCTAGGAGTTCACAGCCAAAATTGTGAGGCCTCTCTCTTGAACCCCCTCCTCTCCATGATTTCCCTAACCCTTCCTGCTCCTGGGCATCCCCCTTCCTGGTATTCTGAGTAGAATGTCTAAGCTTTAGTTTCCTTGCTCTGTCATACAATCCTGAGATAGATTGTGCCTCTGGGGCCAAGCAGTGAGAAAACAGAAGAAAAACCAATGGGGATTCCATCTATGTCCTTGGACCAAAGTTTCTCTGGTCAGAGACATGGATTTCCCTTCCTTGGGGTTTCAGGTGCCTGCCCATCCACAGCTGCCCATCCATACCAGGTAGGACTGCCTGGGGACCGGATGGGAGAGAAACAAGGGAAAGAAAAGGCAAGCAAGAAAGATAACAGGCGATTTCATCCACATTCTATCTAATAGGAGACCCCTTTTCTGCTCGTCAGACCAGAAATAGAGGGGGCTTCTCTTGGGGCTTTCTGTCTATATTTACTGTATACTTCTGGGCTTCAGGTTAAAAGGATGCTACTTATAACAACATCAAAAAGTATGGAGTATCTACCAGTAGACCTAACAAGGCAGATATAAAATACCTGTAGAAAAAAATTACATAATTTTGTTGGGATATTTTCAAAGGGCCTAATTAAATAGAAAGATATTCTAAACTCATAATTTAAAAACTGACTATTGTAAAGATGTCAGTTCTTTCCCATTGATTTAAGCTTTAACTAAAACATCAGTTGAAACCTCAACAGAATTTTTAAAAGGAAACTTAACAGTTTATTGTAAAATGTATACGGAAGCGTGATTTATGAAAGCCCCAAATTGGCAAGACAATGATCAAGAATGAGATAGGAGGTTTTCCACTACTGGGCATCAAGATTTATTTTTAAAAACTACTTATTATGGAGTGCAGTATTGACACAGGGATATTCAAATAGCCCAGTGGAACAGAATATAAAGGCCAGCCAAATTCTTGGACAAATTCCTTTCATCCTGGTAGAGAGCTTTCTACCTCAACTATTTACAAATTAGCAAGTGTTTACTGAGCACCTATTTTGTGCATTGCTACAGTGAAAACAACACTACAATGTACTCTCATGGTTCAGTTAAAGTTTAAAATTTTGATGAGAGAATAGGACACTTGCACAAATAAAGCAATCAGAGGACAAAACCCAAGATAACATATAACAATTGGGTGGTATGGATAGAAAAAAAAATGTACATACAAAGTTAGGGAATGAGGAGATTAAAGTGAACTAGAAACAGGATATGAAAAAGAAGTCGAAAAAATGGTGAGGATCTCAAAAGGCAGAAGTCAAATTACTGCACACAGATAAATAGCATGAGACAAGTATGAAGGGAGGAGTGAGAAAACGTACGTAAAAGACAGGGAAGAGATACGATAAACCGTTCTCTTCCATAGAACTCTTCCCTAGTTCTTCCACAGAACTTCCACAGTTCACCTATGGAAGCCGTGCGAGACTCTCTCAATAAAGAAAGAGAGCCGCAACCGCTAGTTTCAGGAGTCAGGACTTTTTTCTGGTAAAAAAAGAAGTCACTAAACATCCTTCAATAGGCGAGGAGCCTAAAGCTAGTTTTGTTCCATAAAAATTTGATGAAAGTATGAAATCTAGCTTTGAGGATAGATTATGTGTGATAAAGGTATGGAGACAGTAAGGGGAAAAAAGGAAGGAACAAATCTGAAATACATTTGTTAGGAACTCAAGTCATTAAAATTGAGGTTTAAAAACACATGAGATGCAGGTTTTATTAAATTCAGGTTTCAGAGTTGGCTAACAAAAAAAAAGTAAAGCCATCTAAATATTAGAAATTCTACAAATAAAATTAAAATACTGAAGCAGATGGTTAGCTTTCTGGTTTGACCTACCAGTATTTACTTTTGACGTTACATGAGCTACGTCAATTTTCTGGGACCTGATGAGAGGCACGGCAGCTTTTGTAGAAGGAGTGTGTGCTATATTCTTCCTTCGACCTTTTGCTTTACTTATCTTTGAAAGAGGTGCAAAAATACCTAAAGGAGAATGCAGAATTTTAGTGTTAAACAATTAAAACATTTCAAATAAAGGAACAAGTACAACTAATTAGTAACATAAATCTTTAATATAAACCTTTAGTGCCCACTGTATGTCCTCTGATGAGAGGAAAAAAAAATGTAAGACACAGTACTTACCCTCAAAGAGCTTACAATCTAGTTTTCAAGACTAACAACACATCAATAATGTAAGAACCACATTTCAGGTGTTAAGTGAAATTCAGGAGAAAGAGAAATGAGTAAAGGTAATATTAATAGTTTTCTATCATTTCTAAGCAACTGGCAAATAATAGTGAGCCACATAGCATAAAAATCTATTCTTCCATGCCAACTTCCATCTCCTTTGAAAGTTATATTTATCCCACATTATAGCTTTTTATGTCCCTGTCTTATCTCTCTTCCAGACTAACACCTTTTAAAGACAAAATGTAAATGTTACTTAACTCTGCATTCCCCCACTGTACCTAATTACAGTGTGTTACACATAGCAGGGATAAAATAAATCTTTCTGGCCATAAAATATAATCTTCCTAAAAGGCCTGGCCCTCAGGTCCTGACAATCAGAAACAATACAGTGTGCTTTGGGGAGGGGAGCGGCAGGAGCAGGGGGGTTGCCTATCTGCAGCTGCTGGGAGTACAAAATTCCACCAAAAAGGAGTTTATCCACACAGTAAAATAACCAGTATAAGAAGTATGCACCGACATTAGAGATAGTGAATATAGACTATAAATACCAAAATAATCTGGCTAAGATATTTGAAAAGTGAAAATAAAGCCATAATACGTATATTACACTCTTTCATTGAGTGTTTACAATCTAGCAAATATACATTATGACTAAAATGGAATATATTAAAAGCAACTTGTTTTAAAGCAGGGTAGAAATGCTCCAGAAGTGAGTGCTTTGTTAATAACTAAAAAGTACCAATTACACTACTTTTCTGCTAATCTTAAAATTATCTCCCACCTCAGAGTCCGTACTACTTTATCCTGATTTTCCTATTTTTTTTAAAACTTATTTACAATGTTCTCTCTTCTGTCTCCTACCTATGAGATTTTCCATGACTTTCTATTCTTTCTCTGAATTATTTTCCTTCCCTAACACACACACACACACACACACACACACACACACTCACTCACTCTCTCTCTCTCAAGCTTGGTGATAATGATGACGATGATGATGATTACAACCAGCGTTGGCAAGGGTTTGACGAAAGAAATTATTTTATACTCTGGGATTGTAAATTTGTATGATCTTTTTAGAAAACAAAAATCTTGACCTAATCCACTTTATAGAATTAATTTTAAAGAAATAATTACATGTAACAGTATGACAAAGGTTACAAGGTTTTATCTGTATACCAAAAGAAAAAAAATACATTTCAAGAGCTGACACAATTTCTAGTTTACTACAATGACCCAATCACACTTCTGGAAATGAATCATGAGAAAATACTCTAAATAGGAGGAAAAGGTTGTATATCTGAATATGTCATCACTGTAATATTATTCATAAGTAGGAGAAAACATAATTGTCTGCCAATATGATGAATGAATTCACTATATCCATAAACCACTATATCATTATAACATTATAAGACAATAATGTAGAAATATAGAAAAATATGAAAAGTAAATCAGGCCAGGCGCTGTGGCTCACACCTGTAATCCCAGGCCTTTAGGAGGCAGAGGCAAGCGGATCACCTGAGATCAGGAGTTCAAGACCAGCCTGGCCAACATGGTGAAACCCCATCTCTACTAAAAATACAAAACTTAGCCAGGCACAGTGGTGCATGCCTGTAATCCCAATCAGGAGACTGAGGCAGGAGAATCGCTTGAACCTGGGAGGCCACTGAACTCCAGCCTGGGCGACAGAGTAAGAGACTGTCTCAAAATAAATAAATTAATTAATTAATTAATTAAGTTATATATTTGATCAGAGTATAACATTTGTGAAAAATTATATGTGTGAATACAGGCAGCAGGCAGGATTGGAAGAAACCTAAAATAAACATTTATAAGAGAAGTCAAGCTATGCAGTATTTTTCTAATTTGATTTGTATAATTAATGTCATAATAATGTTCAATAAATTATGTTTTTCTTCATCTCGGGGAAAACGTGTGGTTTTCTGAACAGCAGAAAGTGGCAGGGCCAAAACCTAGATCAGGGATCAGTCACTGAAGGACACTTTTCAGTATCAGTAAACCCTCTTACGAATGATTAAAAGAGAAGGGCAGCCCTCTCCACCTTTTTGTACTTTCTCTTCCACTGGCCATAAAATGTTTCTCTTCTGAATAAGCCCCATCATTTGGTGAACCTCCCCCCTAACAAAGCGGGATGGGGTAGAAGGCTAAATTAATTGGAGTGGGGAGAGGAGAGACCACTGGAGGCAGCAGTGCTGGGTGGAACTGCCTAGGCTGTGGCATGTTGGCTTTCTCTTTCTTACTTTTCTCCTTTGATTATATAAGAGCTATTTCATTTTAACTTATTACAGTGATCACACAGGCAAAAAGACAAAAAGGAGAGAAAATGTACCTCTTTTACTGGAATAATGTTTATGATTACAAGTGAATAAGGTATTTTTATCAATATGAAGGCAACCTTGGCTGATATAACCTCTATCATGACTACTGACACCTTTACTTCACTATCAATAATAAATATATTTTCTAACAAAAAAATCTCACCAGGAAATTTCTGTAAGCTAAAATATATTTGTGTATTAAATTAAATATTTAATTCTATGGCTTGAAAAGATTTCCATAGTATATAAAACCTTATCTATATAGTTTTCATTCTTCTTATTTTTTTTTATTAACCAAAGCATTTCAGAGAACCAAAACGAAATGTAAAGCAATGACTGGATGCATAGAATATGGGTGGCCTCTATTACTCAGTTACTCGGGCTAATCGAAGTATTGATAGGATTTTTCTCAAATCTCGACATGTAACTGTAAGGCTTAACGAAAAACAAATACATGACGAAGAATTATTTGGAAAGACAAAAATAACAAATTTCCAGATAAACATGGCCCACTGAACATAAGTTTAACTCCAATTCTTCTTCCCCAACCCCCACTAAAATATCGGTAAGGAATAAACATGGTATGAACTCTAAAGAAAAAAAAAAAAAAGGAGAAAAAATACTAAATACTTCCAAGGAGGAGGAAAGGGTCAAAAACAGAAGATGGAAAAACCTCTACCTACTTTTTGTTTTTCGTTTTTCATTTTATACTAAATAATCTGTACAACAATACTTCGAAACTTCTGAACAGCAACACTGGAACTCAGGATGGTAGTTGGTAAACTGTGGCCCAACAGCCATATCCTGGCTACTGCCCGTTTGTTGGTCAAGTTTTATTGAAACGTAGCCACATCCATTTGCTTACACACTGCCTGTGGCTGCCTGTTTACTACAACAGCAAAGCTGAGTAGCAGGTGCAACAGAGAATGCATAGCCCACAAAGCCTAAAACATTTACCATGTGGCCCCTTACAGAAAAAGTCTGTCCAACTCTACCTGAGACAATAGAGTATCTCCTTAAATATACTGAGAGAACATGAAATTCAACCTAACATTCCTTATCCCAAATTATCACATAAAGTCTGAGGGGAGAAATCAACATGTATTTAGAATAGACGGTCTCAACACATTTACTTCTCATGAGTCCTTTGTCAGAAAGCTACTGAAGGACAGCCTATACCAAAAACAAGTCAACCAAGAAACTGCTACATTGGGTTTCATATTCTCTCAGTATATTTAAGGTAATACTCTATTGTCTCACGTAGAGCACTAAATCTTTCTCTTCATGGTACGAACTCACTAGATGTCTCGAACTGGAAAAATCAAGGGAGATTCATGTAAATATATTAGTTATGAATACAGACATTAATATCAGATGATACAGCTAAAAGAGTTGAAAAAGTTCTTCCTTCTAAGGAGCAGGATTCGAGGGCGGAGAAAAACAAGCTAAGAGCGAGTTTTGTAATAAGCCTAACCATACAATCTGACTTTAGTAAACTAAGTATATGTATTCACTTTGGTAATTATTAAAAGACATAAAAACAGCAATACCACCAAGTATTAAAACTTATCATTTTCTACAGTTAAAAAATCTAATATGTATGAGAATTAACAGATCAATAGAACAAAACAAGCCTGAAATATACCATAGCATTGATAAGAACTTAATCTATAATAAAAGCAGCACAACAAGCCAAAGGGAAAAGATGATAGATTTAGAAAGAGAGAAAACCATCGTTGAGAAATTCCTTGGCTTCTGATTAGCCAGGGGATTCCCCAACTCCCCTCCCCTCCACCTTATGTAGCTTAGCCATGACCGGGGGTCCCGGGACTGTCAAGGGCTATGCCCATTTTCACACAGTCCAACACATGACCCCTGCCCCACAACTTGCCTTTAAGCACATATAAGGGGACAGAGGCAGGGTCCTGGGGGTATCCAGCTTTGTGCCAATCAAGCACACCTCTCCTTGGGACAATGGGAGTTTGAGAGTCCCCATGCGTTCTGCTGGCAATCTAAATGATTCCCATAATTCTGATTTACCTCTGCCCTATGTATTGCTAAAGGCTTCTGATCCTGCCCTTAGACTGCTTGACAGGTGGCAAAGTAATCTATCGGAAGAAAATTAAAATTAAATTCTTAACCTCAAACTACTAACCAAATAAATTCCAAATGGATTACATAATTAAGTATAAAAATTAAAACATTTACATTACAGCTAGACAGGAGGAATAAGTTCTAGTGTTCTGCAGCACTGCGGGGTGAAGATGGTTAACAACAATTTATTGTATATGTTCAGAAAGCTAAAAGAGAGGATTTTGAATGTTCTCAACACAAATGATAAATATTTGAGGTGATGGATATCCTAATTAACCTAATTTAATCATTACAGCTTACATTACACAGAAATATCACTCTGTACCCCATAAATAGGTACAATTATTACGTGTCAACTAAAAATAAAAGGAAAAATATAAATATTTAAAGAATATAAAATGTATAACTAATCCTTAGATTAAGAAGAATTATCAAAGCATAAAAGCAATATAAGAATTTATAAAAGAAAAGTCTTAAAGCCATAAAACTACATGTCCAAAAAGCATTGCAAATGAGGTTCAAAGGCAAATGACAAGCTGGACAAAATATCCATAATAAATAAAGCTTAATATCGTAAGTATGTATTTTAAAACTCATCCTTTTTTTAAAAAAAGACACACTAATATCCCAATTTTTACTGGGAAAATAATACAAACAGGCAATTGCCAAGAAACATAAAAAATACCTACACTACAACAAAACACTTTAACAAGTGTTCTATTTCACCGCAATAAGAGAAATACCAATTAAAATATAGAAATTTTCATCCATCAAATTGGAAAAAATTAAAGGAAATGGAGCTATTCAAAGTCATATTTTCAAACAACATGTAAAGATTTGGAGAAATTATACTAGGATATTAAATAAAAATGCAGAATTTTTATTTTCCTCATTTTCAAATCTTATACAATGAGCATTTTTATAAACAAACAAAAAAAGTTTTAATAGACCAAAAAAATGAGATTCCATCCTAAGTGTGTGATGAAAGGAAACTAGTAATTTTGATAAGTGCATGATAGCCAGCAGCTCTCATCTGTTGAGTGCTTACAGGGAATCATGCACTGTTCTAGGTGCTTTATACTTTTACCAACACTTAATTCTTGCACTAGTCCTTATGATAGTGTCATCCCTATTTCACAGAAGACAAACTGAGGCACAAGAAGAGAAAGAGAGTCACATAGCTGGTAAGTAAAGAAATCGATTCACACACAAGCAGTCAGACTCCAAAGTCCATCTCCTTCATCATCATCATACCACACCACCTCACCATCAGGCCACAAGATGAATATACACAATCGTGGAAAATAATGTTCTAGAAGAATATTTCATTTCAAGGAAAAATATCCACAACATAGCAAGTGACTACAAAATCAGATTGAAATCAATAGACAGGATAGGTGTGTGTGAGAGAAAGAATAAATTTACCTAAACATGTCAGAAAGAATTTACTTAAACATTTGTCAGAATTTACTTAAACATTTGTCGGAAAGAAACCTCGCAGAGATTCAAAGAAACCTCAGGAATGCGGTCATAAAGTTGGCCTTGCTTGATTTTTCCAGTTTTCCAAGTTCTTCATGACCTCCAGAGCTCTGTACTTCCTTGATAACCAAGTCCCTCCCTTGGCCACGACACTACTGGGTCAGGATTTGAGGGAGGTCTTGGGCATGCCCCTGGTCAGAGGCCTTCTCCCAATCAGTATACTGCTGGCAGCAAGAATCAAGGGCAGCCCAACAGCTCACAGCCTACTAATGAAAATACCCCTCTCATCACTGTCTCCCCACTAAAAGCCACCCAAGAGACCAGTCCCAAGAAAGACTCTTTCCCAAAAACATCGAGACAATCCCATCAGACGCCCTCTTCACCAGTCACTACCAGACACCCTCCTAAACCTTTCCATCATGGCCTCTGAAATTCATGGTTGGCCAGGCACGGTGGCTCATGCCTGTAATCCCAGCACTTTGGGAGGCCAAGGTGGGCAGATCACCTGAGGTCAGGAGGTCGAGACCAGCCTGGCCAACATGGTGAAACCTCGTCTCTACTGAAAATACAACAATTATCCAGCATGGTGGCAAATGCCTATAATCCCAGCTACTCATGAGGCTGAGACAGGAGAATTGCTTGAACCTGGGAGGCAGAGGTTGCAGTGAGCCGAGATCGAGCCACTGCACTCTAGCCTGGGCAACAGAGCGAGACGCCGTCTCAAAAAAATAAATAAAATAACATAGTGGAAAGCTGCGCCTGATCTAATGCAAGGCTAACTCATACTGAAATCCATTTCCCTTTCAAGTTTTTCAGGACTTTCCTCCTGTAAGTGGTCCGCTTTCTCTCCTGCAACCACCATTTCTCCCTCTCACGTGACATCACCTCTCATCAGTGTAAATAAATATAACTATCTCCTATCTTTAAAAAGTCCTCCCTACATCCACATGCCCCTCATTTATCACATAATCAGGAGAAAAGTTTTATTTAACAACTGTAAAAGAGTAAAACTTGATTATTTTTAATTAATTCTTACTGAGTTAAATAATATCAACCTTACCATACTTGGGGGCACATTTAAAGTACTGGACTTTTCCAACACTTCCATTATTTTTTCCTTCTGGTTCATCCAGTTCAATGCCAGCCCACTGTCCACTTGCAAATTCGGTTGTTCCACAAAATCTTAATGTACCAACCTAAAGAAAATATAAATCAGAATAACTTTGGGGAATTATTAGTAATTCCAAGGGTCCTACTCTTGCAACTTTACTTCACCATGGAAGTTTTTAAAAATTCACTCTCTCAAAGTGAATTTTAAAAAATTCGCTCTCTCAACATTACGTTTTGATCCTTGGTAATGTTCCTTGCAGCAAGGAACATTAGATAATAATAAGGGAGTCCATTTCCAAGAAGACGTAAGAATCCTAATTAGCTGGATAGTAGCACATGCCTGTAGTTCCAGCTACTCCAGGGGCTGAGGCAGGAGGGTCACTTGAGCCCAGGAGTTTGGGGCTACAGTGACCTATGACTGTGCCACTGCACTCCAGCCTGGGCAGCAAAGTGAGACTCTTCTCAAAAAAAAAAAAAAAATTGGGATGTAACTATGTTGGGAAATTCAATATCCAAGCAGGAATTCCTGTTCCATTCTCTATACCAAGCTCCCTATTAACCTCAATATTAAGAAAAAACTGGGGGTGGGGGGCTAGGGGAGGGATAGCACTAGGAGAAATACCTAATGTAGACAATGGGTTGATGGGTGCAGCAAACCAGCATGGCACGTGTATGCCTATGTAATAAACCTGCATGTTCTGCATAGGTATCCCAGAACTTAAAAGTATAATAAAACAATTAATTTGTTTAAAAAAGAAAAAAACAAGAAAACCTCCCATATATTTTAAAAAAGCAACCGGCAATAAATGAATGCAATATGGAAACAAAAGCTTGGGAGGAAAAAAGGTGTCTGGATGACGGGAGTATGAGGAGTCCTCTTTTCCGCATAAATCCTTATCACCAGGTTACATAATATCTCAGACTGCCCTATTTGTGGGAACCCAAAGACAAACACCCACGAACAGCAAGGGTTTCCTGTGCTCCATTTCTATGGAGGAGCAGCGGTCGGAGATGTACCACGGGGGACAAACACCTACGAACAGCAAGGGTCTCCTGTGCTCCATTTCTATGGAGAAGCAGCAATCAGAGAAGCACCACTGGGGAAAGAGGGGACTGCAAAGAAAATCCTCCACCCTACATCATCCCTCAGCTCATGCCTCTACATTCACTCAAGAGTTCTACTCCACTCCACTCTTTATTCAAATAAAGATGTCTTCTTTATTAAGTTAAAGTAGTTTATATTCTTAAAGCATAACTTAACAGTAAATTCGTATCTAAGTTTTACATTTTCCATTAAGCATCTTTCTACCTACATGTTGAATCTTTTTTAAAAACTCAAAACTCTGACCATACTGTCTGTGTCCTTGAACATAGGTCATGGACATAACAACCTTGGCTTCAGAGATTGCAGTTACTTACTATACCTTCTGTCCTGCAATAACAACACGATCCCCCAACTTCAGGCCAAGTGACGTAAGCATTGCCTTGCCAGTGACATGATCATAATTTGGGAGCATGGCCTTTGAGATGTTACATGACAGAGGCACCGCATCTAGAAGCATCTGCTTGATTTCCTTAGCAGTGGCTGCAGCATCAGCCATCTCTAATGGCATATCTACTGGGTCTGGAACAACATCAGCAGGGATCTGTCCTTTGTCATTCTACAAATAAAGATAAGATAAAAATGTTCAACTCTTATTTACTTAAAGTACTAGAAAGTCATATAAAATTTCTGTTGGAGGGCCTTTTGGCCGGAACTGGCATCTTCCAGTAATTCGCCAAAATGACGATCACAAAGGGAAAGAGGAGAGGCACCCGATATATGTTCTCTAGGCCTTTTAGAAAACATGGAGTTGTTCCTTTGGCCACGTATACGCGAATCTATAAGAAAGGTGATATTGTAGACATCAAGGGAATGGGTACTGTTCAAAAAGGAATGTCCCACAAGTGTTACCCAGCATGCTGTTGGCATTGTTGTAAACAAACAAGTTAAGGGCAAGATTCTTGCCAAGAGAATTAATGTGCATACTGAGCACATTAAGCACTCTAAGAGCCGAGATAGCTTCCTGAAACGTATGAAGGAAAATGACCAGAAAAAGAAAGAAGCCAAAGAGAAAGGTACCTGGGTTTAACTGAAGCACCAGCCTGCTCCACCCAGAGAAGCACACTTTGTGAGAACCAATAGGAAGGAGCCTGAGCTGCTGGAACCTATTCCCTACGAATTCATGGCATAAAAGGTGTTAAAAAATAAATAAATAAATAAAAGACCTCTGGGCTGTAAAAGTTTCTCTTCATTGAGTAGAAGTGTGGTGTCCTCTCCCGCAAAGAAATACTTAAAGTAAAAAAAAAAAAAAAAAATTCTGTTGGAGGAATTTTACATTAAATTCATTCATCATTTGTTTATTCAAAAACATTTCCTGAGCACCTACAATATGCAGGCACCATTCTAGGTGCTAAAGATCCTGCAGTGAAAAAAACACAAGCCCTGCCCTCAAGGAACATTACATTCTGGTGGGAGAGACAGACCGCACAACATTAAACAAGTAAATTATATGTGGCATAATAAACAGTCATAAGTGGCCCAGAGGAGAAAAAAAAAAAAAAGCAGGGAAGGGGAATAGGAAATGTGGAGACAGAGATGGTTGTAGGGGAGGCTCTTCAGATTAAGTGGTCAGGGAGATCTCACTAATGAGATGCATCTCCACAGAGATCCAAAGCAGACCAGGGAGGAGCTGTGCAGGTTCTCTGGCAGGGAAAAGCACTTGCATCCATGTAGGGAGCGGTGCTCAGGTCCTAAGCGGAGAGCATCCTGCCCATACAGGCATGAGAAAGCAAGCTTGAAAACAAAAGTCACAGGACTGACTGGCTTCCCAGCCCCAGATCCACGTTTCCAGAGCTGCCCTCTTGGCTCTGTGACCTCAGCCCCCTGCCCATTCATGGGGTAACTCAGATTTCAAAACTAGAAACTATGGTTTTGATACTTCTAAAACCCGGGCTATAATCAAGAAAAAAGCTGTTTTCACTACGACGGAAAGACTGTAACCTGGGATTTATCCTGTGACAAGATAAAATGGCCAGTGACAACCCCACAGACATTTGCATGGTATATGTATCATCAAAGCCCTATCATATGAATTATCTGTCATCTTACATTCCCTAACCAAAAACCTTAGACTTCATGAGAAATAATCTAGATTGTAATCTTCTTTTAATATAAAGAATAAAGATACTTTTGTTAACTGAGAAACTTTTTTCCCTTTCTTCACTGATACAATCTTCTTCAAATGATCCACATAGAAAAATCAATGAGGCTTTTAGAACACACTTAGTTTGCAATTGCTTCGCATTTTTTTGCTTTAAAATTCAAGTCAGGTTGGTCCTTAGTAAAAGTATGGCAAAAAGATATGTTATTAGATTTTTGGGATGGAAATGGACTCTTTTAATCCCAAATTTCAAGAAAACATACAAAATACAATAAAGATATGTGTTACACTAATGTATACTCTAAAAACAGAGAGAAAAATAGGGAAACATAAAAATTTTAAAAATACACCCAGGCTGATAAGTTGTAAGCTATGCTTACAGTGAATATTTTACTTTGGACTTTTGTTATATCCTCTCTTTTTGGAGCCTGTCACACACTTCTGTTAATTCCCATACAATTCAACAATCAAAACTTCTGTAAAAAAAAAAAAACTAAATAATAGTAAGAATAATAAAATAACAATGATGGTATCTTCCTAACCCAAGAAGGCTTATTCATGATCAATTGTGGAATTCCACTTTCTTCTAAAGTGGTGGCATACCACCAGACTGGGCCTATAAAAGATGATTAAGGGAGTTCTACACATGGAAACAAAAGAATAAAACTTGCTACCACAAAAGCATACATAAGCACATAGTCTATGTTCTTCATAAAGCAACTATACGATTGAGACTAGGAAGCAATTAGCTAACAACACAACAGGAACAAAACTTCACATATCAATATTAACCCTGAGAAAAGGTTAATAAAAGATGATTAAGAGAGTTCTAAACATGGAAACAAAAAAATAATACTTGCTGTCACAAAACAATACATAAGCACATAGTCTATAGACTCCATAAAAGCAACCACACAATCAAGACTACAAAGCAACTAGCTAACGACACGACAACAGGAGCTCAACTTCACATATCAATATTAACCCTGAACATAAACAGCCTAAACACAGCACTCAGAAGACATAGAGTGGCAAATTGGATTCAAAAAAAAAAAAAAAAGACTCGTCCTTCTGCTGTCTTCAACATGCCTATTGCACACGTAATGACATCCATAGGCTCAAAGTAAAAGGCTGGAGAAAGACCTACCACGCAAATGGAAAAAAAAGGAGCAGATGATCACTATTAAACATACTTTAAGCCAACAACAGTCAAGAGGGACAAAGTAGGGCATTACGTAATGATAAAGGGTTCAATTCAACAAGAAGACTTAACTATCCTAAATATACACACACCCAACATTGGAGCACCCAAATTTATAAAACAATTACTACTAGACTTACAAAAAGATGTAGATAGTCACACAATAATAGTGGGTGACTTCAACACCCCATTGAAAGCATTAGACAGATCATCAAGGCAGAAAACTAACAAAGAAATTTTGGACTTAATACAGCACTTGACCAATTAGACTTAATAGGCATCTAAAGAATACTCTCCACCCAACAACCACAGAATATAAATGCTATTCTCATTTGCACATGGAACATACTCAAAGATGGACCATGGTCATAAAGCAAGTCTCAACAAATTCAAAAAATCAAAATCACACCAAGAATCTCTTGGACCACAGTGGAATAAAAATAGAAATCAATACCAAGAAGAGCTCTCAAAACCACACAAATACATGCAAACTAGAAAACTTGCTCCAGAATGACTTTTGGGCAAACAATGAAATTAAGGCAGAATTCAAAAAAAATTCTTTGAAACAAATGAAAATAGAGACACAATATACCAAAACCTCTGGTATGTAGCAAAAGCAGTGTTAAGAGGAAAGTACAAAATGCCTGTATCAAGAAGATAGGGAGGTCTCAACAACCTAACATTGCACCTAAGGGAACTAGAAAAATGAGAACAAACTAAACCCAAAGCTAGTTGAAGAAATAACTAAAATTGGAGTACAACTAAATGAAACTGAAACCAAAAAAGGCATTCAAAGGATCAGCAAAATGAAAAGGTGGTTCTTTGAAACAATAAGATTGACCAGACTGCTAGCTAGATTAACAAAGAAAAAAGAAAGAGAAGATCCAAATAAGCACAACTGGAAATGATAAATATGACATTACAACAATCCCACAGAAATGCAAAAGATTCTCAGCAACTACTGTGAATACCTCTATTCACACAAACTAGAAAATCTAGAGGAAATCTAGAAAATCTAGGAATCTAAATTCCTAGAAACACACAACCTTCCAAGAACCAGGAAGAAAGTGAAATCCTGAACATACCAATAATTAGTTACAAAATTGAATCATAATAAAAAACCTACCATCCAGAAAAAGCCCTGGACCAAATGGATTCACAGCCAAATTCCACCAAACGTACGAGGAGGAGCTGCTAACAATCCTACCAAAATGATGTGAAAAAACCAAGGAGGAGGGATTTCTTCCTAATTAATTCTATGAAAGCAGTATCATCTTGATACCAAAATCTGGCAAAGACACAACAGAAAAGAAAACTATAGGCCAATATCCCTGATAAACACAGACACGGAAATCCTCAAGTTACTAGCAAACCAAATTCAGCAGCATACCAAAAAGATAATTCACCATGATCAAGTCATGCAAGGAGGTTCAACATATGCAAGTCAATAAACGTGATTCACCATATAAACAAAATTAAAAACTGTATGATCATCTCAATACACACAGAAAAAGCAATCAATAAATTCCAATACCCCTTCATGATAAAAAAAAACCTTCAAGAAATTAGGGATTGAAGGAACGTATCTCAAAATAATAAGAGCCATCTATGAAAAACCCAAGCCAACATCATACTGAATGGGCAAGTTGGAAATATTCCTCCTGAGAATTGGAACAAAACAAGAATGTCCACTCTCACTATGCCTGTTCAACATAGTACTGGAAGTCCTAGCCAGAGTAATCAGGCAAGAAAAAGAAATATAAGGCATCCAAATAGGAAAAGAGGAAGTCAAATTATCTCTCTTCACCAACAATATGGTTCTATATGTAGAAAATTCTAAAGGTTCTGCCAAAAAAAACTCCTAGACCTGAAGTTGTCTTCAGTAAAGTTTCAGGACACAAAATCAATATACAAAAATCAGTAGCATTTCTATACATCAATAACACTCAGGCTGAGAACAAAATCAAGAACATAATTCCATTTACAATAGCCACAAAATAATAATAAAAATATCAAGGAATACATCTAACCAAGGAGATGGAAGATCTCTACAATAACTATGAAACACTGCTGAGAGAACACAAACAAACTGAAGAACACTCCATGCTCATGGACTGGAGGAATCAGTATCATTAAAATGTCCACATTGCCCAAAGCAAATGACAGTTTCAACACTCTTCCTATCAAATTTCCAACATCGTTTTTCACAGGATTAGAAAAAACTGTTCTAAAATTCATATGGAGCCAAAAAAAAAAAAAAAGAGCCCAAATAGCCAAAGCAATCCTAAGCAGAAAGAACAAAAGCCAGAAGCATCACATTACCTGACTTAAAATTATACTACAAGACTACAGTAATCAAAACAGCATGATATTGCTACAAAAATAAACATATAGACCAATGAAACAGAATAGAGACCCCTGAAATAAAGCCACACACAACCAACTGATCTTTGACAAAGCTGACAAAAATAAACAGTAGGGAAAGGACACTCTACTGATAAATGGTGCTGGGAAAACTGGCTAACCATATGCAGAACAATGAAACTGGACCCCCACTACTCACTATATACAAAAATTAACTCAAGATGGATTTAAAACTTAAATGTAAGACCTCGAACTACAAAAATCCTAGACGAAAATCTAGGAAATACTCTTCTAGGCATTGGCTTAGGCAAAGAATTTGCGACTAAGTCCTCAAAAGCAAAGGCAACAAAACCAAAAATTGTCAAACAGGACCTCATTAAACTAAAGAGCTTCTGCACAGCAAAAGAAACTATCAACAGAGTAAACAGACAACCTACAGAATGGGTAAAAATACAAACTATGCATCCAACAAAGGACTAATATGCAGAATCTATAAGGAATGTAAACAAATCAACAAGAAAAAAATCCCATTAAAAAGTGGCAAAGAACACGAACAGGCACTTCTCAAAAGAAGACATACAAGCAACCAACAAATATAAAAAATGCTCAACATCACTAATCATCAGAGAAATGCTAATCAACACCACAATGAGAGACTATCTCACACCAGTCAGAATGGCCATTATTAAAAAGTCAAAAAATAACATGTTGGTGAGGTTGTGGAGAAAAGGAACATTTATACACTATTAGTGGGAATGTAAATTGGTTCAGCCCCTGTGGAAAGCAATGTAGAGATTTCTCAAAAAACTAAAAACAGAATTACCATTTGACCTAGCAATCTCATTACTGTACACACCCAAAGGAAAATAAATTATTTTACCCAAAAGACACTGCACTCATGTTTTTCACAGCATGATTCATAATAGCAAATACATGGAATCAACCTAGGTGCTCATCAATAGTGGACTGGATAAAGAAAATGCAGTACATATGCAGCATACTACAGTCATTTAAAAAATGAAATCGTGCCCTTTGCAACAACATGGATGCAACTAGAGGCCACTATCCTAAGAAAATTAATGCAGAAACAGAAAACCAAATAATGCATGTTCTCACTTATTAGTGGGAGCTGAACACTGGGTACACACAGACATAAAGATGGGAACAACAGACACTGGGACCCCTAAAGACAGGAGGGAGTGTGGGAGAGAAGGAGGTGGGGAAGGGCCAGGGCAAGGGTTGAAAAACTACCTATTGGGTACTATGTTCACTGTTTGGGTGATGGCATCAACAGAAGCCCAAACCTCAGCACCAGGCAATATAACCTATTTCACAAACCTGTACATATATTCCCTGAATCTAATATTTAAAATAAAAATTAAAAAACAAGATGGTGGCTATCAAAGTATGGTCTGAGAGCTACTGCTGACCCACGTTTACTTTTTTTTTTAAGTAGTTATTTTCAAAATATGGCAACCTATTAATCTGTTTCTGGCCTAAATTGGTAATTTAGCTCAATAACATATCTCATGACACCCTAACAAATTCAGAACATTGTCCCCACTAATGGCACTTTGTCAACAGCTGTACCAACAAAAGCAAACGCATCCTCTTCACATTCCAGCTGGACTGAATGATCATCTCGTAGGCTTCTTGCATGCCACTCTCTCTGCCTAAAATGCTTTCCTCACCTCCCTTCAGTATCTGGTTAATTTCTGCCTTTGTAAGCACTTGATTTAGATGTCATCCCCTGTTGAAGCCTTGGGAAGATGACCCCATGGCCCTCTGCCACCCCCGCCCCATCGTGTCACACTGAATTAGTACACTACAGTAAAACTGACTGCTTCCCTGTCCCACCTCCCCTCTGCAAGACATTCTTTTTGAGGGCAAGGGCTTTATCTACATTATTGTAGTATTCTCCCAGTGCCCAATAACAAATATAGTCAGAAGGGAGGGAAGGAGGAAGAGAAGAAATTAAAAGTTGGGGAGTAATCAAGGGAGTTAAACAGAAAGAAAATTGGCAAAGAAGTAGGGAAAATGGGAAAAATAGGAAAGGGAAGGGAAGACAGGTGTTTTCGAATACTGCACACTATCTGCCGCTCACACACACCCCTTCAAGGGAAAGTATAACATGATTAAGAATACCTGCCAGAGTGAGTTATTGTTATTAATATAAAGAAAGTGAAAACAGAACACTTTCTGAAAAAAAAAAAAAAAACAAATGATCTGAAGACTATGAAATTCAATCCTGTGTAACTGTAAATTAGTGACATTTTACTATTAAAAAATACACTTTTCCTTTAAACATTTCATTTTCAAAGGCTTACTTCATCCTTAAATGGGTATTTAACTTTCTGAAATGAATTTTCTTTCCAAAAAAATTTAGAATGATTTAACAGAAAAATATAACTGTAATATATGTATTTGTACTTAACGGCTGAATTTTCATAAATGCATCAAACTCCTAAATGAAAGATACTTAAAGATTATGACACTTAAAGGAAGACTTTACTTTCCTGAATGAGACTTATCAATATAAAAGGAAATTTATCATTATGCCTTAAATTTATTTACAATAAAGATCATCATCACTCTTTACATGTGGCACAAAGATATAAATTACTCGCTCATGTAAGAGTTCTTCTATTAATAACAACATCCAGATTCAACACTTTACCAGAAAGCAGGATAAGACTTCTTAATTCTTTTAATATTTTTCACTTTTAATTTAACCTCTTACCCTAAATGCAGGATTTGCTCCCTGCTCCAAGAGGCACTTCACAGCACCTGCACACAAGTTGTATGCTGCAATATGCAAAGCTGTTCCAAAATTAAAATCACTGCAAGTGGCATCCACATCTGCAATTAAACATCACAAGTATATTAACTAAAAGTTTAAACTTAGCTATCATAATTTAAAAGAAGACAAGGCTTTGGGAGGAGGGACTTTTATCACTTATAAGACTTAAATCAACCCACTAGAGGCATGATTTCACAATAGAACAAAATCTTTATATTACAATCTAGTTAAAATAAGCAGTTGATTATTAGTACAATAAAATTCATTATAAGATGGAGTGATATTATCCTGGATTTTCAAACTAAAACATATTTTAAAACAATTAATGGCAATGATTCATATTTGTAAAAGTAACAGCTTATCACAATCTCCCATTAAGTCTGTTGCATATTTGCCATGACAACTACAGTGAGGTAGAGTAGTAGAGTTTAGGTCAGGGGTCAGCAACCTACGACTCAGAGACCAAATCCAGCCCACCTGTTTTTATAAAGTTTTATTAGAACACAGGCACACTCATTCATTTACATATCCTCTGTGGCTACTTCCATGCTACAACTATGGAACTGAGTAGTTTCATCAGAGACCATATGGTCCAAAAAGTCTGAAGTATTTACTAGCTGGCCCTTTACAGAAAAAAAATGGCCAATAACTGGTAGGTAAAACAAAGCAGAATTTTCAAGTAGTTAAAGTCTAATTAAGCATAGAAATGCTTACCTATAAATTGATTCATAATACTCTACTGAACAAATGAATTTGAATTTCATAATGAGAAAATTAATCTTGCAACTCTAAGGACATTTTAATAACTTTTAACATAGCATCATATGTTATACTTAAATACAGGAAATCCTCCAGATTTGGGAATCCCATCTCGAGTATTTTCGATAACAAGGGTTTAAATATACCTCTGGTTCTGCAAATCCTACCCTCAACTAAACAACACCGCACCCACATACCCTTCCTACAACTGCAAACTACCCAGATATACTCAAGACAAACTCTCTTGAATTATTAAAGACACAGTAGTGTCGACAGAGGCTTTCTTCCCAACATCATTTAGAAATTAAAAAGGTAGAATTTTAAAGAGAAAATGGACAATTATGCAGATTGGAGGTTAGAAATGAACATTCTGGGAAATTCATCTATTGAATCTCTAAAGCACGTTCCCACAATGGGGAAAATATTGTACACTTTCTTTAACTTAATGTTAATACTATTCGCTTGCTCTCATATTTTTCTAAAAAAGAAAAAAAATTGGCCGCCAAGAGAACCAGACAGAAAAATCAAAATACCGGGACTGTGACTTAGACATTCAGATCTTCAATTTCAGGATATCACCATCAAAACAGGGGAAAAAAAACTGAACTATTATCCCTTAAGTTGAATTATATAATTTCAGAACCAAATGCCATCTAAAATAAATATTATTTATTATTCCAATGCCAATCTCTGAAGACCTTATTGTTCTATTTCTGGCTACCCAAGCAAGGCAAAAGAATCATAAAGCATGTAGAATCAATTATATAAAACATCCGTGTTATACTGGAGAACTTATAGAGATATGAAAACCCAGAGAACACTCTTTCATTTTGTATCTCTCTGTACTAATCCTTTGTAGAAAAGATAGTAATTAATACTCAATAAAGAAATTTTAAACCATCTCAGAAATAAAATGGAGTAGGAAAGGCATATGAAACAAGATGGATTAGAAGTAAAAAATATCCTTGAATTATAATTTTTATGCCACCACTGAAGTGTTCAGTTAATAATATCTAAAGGTGATCTTATAATACTTGCCTTTTGGTTTCGATGTTTTCAAAATCACTCTTACAAGTTCTGGGACATCAAAATAAGCAGCATAATGCAAAGCATTCATGTTTGTCCAGCGACTCCGCAAACTAATGTCTGCTCCCAGGTCAATAAGCTGAGTTGCAAATTTTACAGCTGTTTCCACATCACCTAAAGAAGATTTTCTAAATTACTTTCCTTTAGTACAAATTTTAAGTTCCAACGGATGGCTACCAATTGCCTCATTTAAAAAGCCAAAGTAAACAGTGCACTGTATAGACACACTTCGAAAATTACACTTGCAAGAATTGATCCTAAGAAAATAATCATACTCGGGGATTGCAGATAAACACTTGGCTGCAAAGATGCTCATCACTGCACTGTTATTATTAATATAATTCTAAAAAATCCAAAAAGTATAAGAAATTGGTTAAATCGAGACACACATAGAATGCTATGAAGCCATCAACAACAACACAGATGATCAGTGCTACTCCAAACGTGTTCTGTGGACCACTGGTAGTCCCAAATTGCAATCTGTGTGTACTTTTTACAGCTTTTCCCCATTTAATATGTCTTCTCATTACATTAACTAAAATGTAGTCTTATGCCTTTTATTCTTTCTTCTTTTTTAAAGACAGAGTCTTGCTCTGTCACCCAGATTGCAGCACAGTGATGTAATCACAGCTCATGCCAACCCTAACCTACTGGGCTTACACGATCCTCCTGCCTCGGCCTCGCAAGTAGCTGAAAGAAACTCTAGGCATGCACCACCATGGTTGGCTAATTTTTTCATTTTTTTTTATGGAGACAAGGTCTCACTATGTTGAGACCACCAGGCTGGTCTCGAACTCTTGGCCTCAAGCAATCCTCCTGCCTTGGCCTCCCAAAGTGTTGGGATTACAGGTGTAAATCACCATGCCTGGCCAGTTTTATGCCGTTTGAAAAATATTTGGGCTTATATTTTATGGCTTTATTTTATTTTGTATTATAAAATTCATTTTTATTTTATTTTGTGAAAGTATCAGTTCAGGATGGGTTGTGACAGGAAAAAGGAGTCCATCACCACCAGTAGTTTCAGCACCACCACATCAGACTATTGAAACAAGGAGAGACAATCACAATATATAGTTAAGTAAGAGATGCAGGTTTATAAAATGACAAAGCACAAGAGAAAAACAATTTTGGAAAATATGCACATATGTTACATACGTAAGAACAGACCTTAGGTCTCAAGACTGGGGTCTTGAGATTCGGGATCAGTATGCAAAGACTGACCTTGGACTGTCAAACCTTGTTATAAACCCTCAGAAAGATTTTAGAGTGTTAGTAGTTACTCTCATCTAATAACGCAATCAGGCATGAGGCCTGATCCAGAAAAGCTGAGAGGTATCAGGAGGGTATAAAGACCTCCTTGAGAAAAGGGAATATGGTTTTTGGAAGGACCTAACTGAATCCTCAACTCTTCAGGCAATATTATCATCATCAGCTGGGTGCCTTCCCCCGGACAATATATGGGCATAAATATAGATTATCTAAGCACAAATGCAGATGATATAAGCAATTGATAGATTTATCACACACTTACCAATACCATGAGCTCCAGATTTGCAGGTATAATGTAAAAGAGTCATATCTGTCAATCCATCTCTATCATTCACATTGCAACCTCTCTTAAGAATCTGAAGCAGTCAAGGAAAATAAGGTTACAACCTAACTACTGAGGTACCTATTGCTTTCAAACCAATGCTGAGGAACCAAGTTAGTCTATCATATCTGAATTACTTCTCAGTAAAATGTATGGACAGTATGGGCATCTCTTAAGGGTAAATTTTAAATCTGCACTCAACAACAATAATGAAAACTGAACTTGTCAGCAAGCTGAAGGAAATTCTTGAAGATTATTCCAAAGGTAATCTGGCACTCCAAATATGTTCCTCTCAAAAATGAGCAAAATTTTATTTCTATGGGTGTAATGATATTTGAAAAAAGTATAAGCACTCTCTTCCTACAACACAGCAACATACTGGTCAAGGAACCCTCCCTCAAAAAGTCTAATATTCTTAAAGACTACATTCAAGGCTATATCTTTACCAAACCACCCAAAAGTGTAAATAGAACATGATGGTAATCAAATCCCTTCATGAAATGCATAAAAAGTTTGCAAAATCAATTTTTACAAAGAAGGAAATACGAAAAATGCCCCTCCCTGCACCCACCGGGAGTCTACAAATGTCAGAAGTACAGAGCATGAAGAAATAATCTGAAGAATATATAGTATTAACTCACTGCCCCATGAAAATCCTGGAAATACAAATAAATATCAGAACCTTTAAAGGGTTTCTCCTTTATTACCATCTTCCTTTCAGATGGGGAAAAAATCTATACCATTAACAATCCTAACAACGCAAAACTTGAACTGTAAGAATTCCTTACCTCATTTCCAATAACGTCAATGTTTTGTTGGACCTGAGGAACCCACTGTCTCAAAATGGCAAATAATTCTGAAACTGAAGTTTTGGGATCAAAAAGAATTTCCTGGCATGATGCATCATTGGGATCAAAGAAAGAAAATTCTGAAATTTAAAAAAAAGATTTAAATTTACTAAAAGTTTCAAATAAATATATTGAAAATAATAATAAAACCACGGTTCAAATGATACAAATATTTTAGATGCTTAAAAAAAAGCAGAAGTGTCTAGATAAGGAAAATATTATGAACATTTGCTGAGCACTTACTAAACACTTTAAAAATCCTCACCAACACCTTACCTGGCAGGTATTATTCTCATTTTGCACATGAGGAAAGCGAAGCTCAGATTAAATAATACCAGCTCAATGTCGCACAGCTAGTAAGTGGCAAATTTGGGGTAGAAAACCAGGTTTGTCTCCAAAGTCTATCTTCTTTCCTCTATTATTCTACTTGCTGAGGTAACTCACCATTGAGCTTGGATTGTAAGAGCATGCATAAGTAGTGGGACTCATGGGGTTTTTTTGTTTTTCCTTTCTTCTTTGCATTTATATATTTTCCAAAATTATACTACATACACATAGTTCTTACTTCTAGAGTCAGCATAACTAAAAGATGAGAGGCACCAAACTAAAGACACGTATACAAGCAGAGCAGCAGTCCATCAGAAGAGAATCAGAAAGATTGAACCAAAATGAGATAACATTCATAATCTTAGACAACAAAATGGTCCTGTTAGGCAAAAATCAAAATAGAAGCCAAGACAAACCTTGGCCTCTGAGCCAAAGTCCCACATCCAGCTCAGGAAAACCTATGAGGACCTATTCTCCAAAACACCTACTTCAACTGCACGTGAAGCTTGAGCTTCACTTCTTGGTCAGCATGACTCAGCATGTTGCAGCAAATCAGTAATGACTAAACTAACCCACTCATTCTAACCAGTGAGAATTAAGCTATATAAATTTCCTTTTCTAGGCTTTCTAAACCTTACTATGACCTTCGTGAGACAAGCTTTTTACCACTTTTGGTTTGGAAGTCTGTTTGCAGTTTTTTTACTCACTTAATATTTATATTAAGAAAAGCGCCCTGAATTTTCTTTCGACAGTTTTTGGTGTCAGAAGCAGGATCAGAAGAAGACCCCTGTGAAGCCCCAAGGCCAGTGAGTACCTTTACCCAGGGCCGCGGCACTGGCTGCTCTCTCACCCAGCCATGCAGTTCTGGAGTAAGTCTCCTTTGAATCTGACCTCTCCTCCTTCTGTGTAGAACTCTCCAATTATGCTGAGCAAACTTTGCTGAAATTTCTCAGGAAGCCACCCTATTCTGTTCAAAAGGGGGCAGGGGGAAACACATGATTCCCTGTGTTCCAGAGCAGCTGCTGAAAAAGGAATCCTTAATAGTTAAGACCTTTCAGAGAATCTAATGCAAAGATGGGATCCAAAAACAACTGTGAATCAGAATCTTGTACCTTTTTGGAAAAATGAGTGAACTTTACAAAGAATAATTTGGAATTTCAGTGACCACTTCGGAGAACCTTTAATTTAGATAAGATATTCAGTCTGCCTTTGGGAGTGCCCTAAACCTTTCAGAGACAATGGAATGCAGTCTTTGATTTGTAGGCAGAAGCTTCTGAACACAAAATGACTCAAAAATAGCTTCTCTAAACGCATCCCTACAGCATTCAAATAAAAAAAAAATCTTCAGTAAAAAGCTGTAGCCACCTGAGCAGGTAACCTTGACTTGTTCCATCTCTCAGAGGTACAATTTGGATCCAGCTTCTTTTATAAACTAATAAGCTTTGTATTATTTTAATTGACACATGGCTAAAATTTGGAAATGAAAGCTGTAAGATCTCTGTGTCTGTCTGTATAATAAACATACAGACACAGAGATCTTATAGGTATGTATGTTCAATAGACATAAGTAAAAACAAGTGCTTATATAAATTAAGTATTCCTGAAAGCTCTCAGAAAAATAGGAACTAATCCAAATGCTTTTCAAGTTCATGTGACTTGGGTAATTTTCAATAAACAAAAACATTGTTGGTTTAGTTTAAAAAACCAATATGCCTTCAGAGTTGCCAGCATTAGACATAAGGCAGACGTACAACTTTGATTCTATGTAGGTCTACTAGTCAAATAAGCTCATGTTAGACAAGTGAATTACAAATAAGCTTCTGCTATCTCTATGTTACAAAATTTCTCAGCAAGAAAAACAAGATGATGCTTAGCTATTTAATGTCTCATGAAATTTTCGTAAGTAATCCAAGCATAATTGTTCAAAACAAGTGAATTAAATCAATGTAAGTCCACATATGATAAATACTGAAACATTAATTGCTGAACATAAGTTTATCTACTTTTGGACAGAGAAACTAACGATACCTGGGTATGTTAGTAAACATCTCCTGTGCTACACTGAAAAATTATAAGGAAACATGTGCTTCTAGAAATGATGGTGTATTCATAGATTTCTCAATCTACAGAATGCTAGCGTGACAGTCAAGAAAAGATGTGAGGTAGGAAGATATGTTTGTCAAAAAAGAAAATGAAGGAAAAAAACAAAATGGCTACGGGCAGTTGAGAAGAGGGAGAGAGAGAATCTTGTGTGATTAAGCTGGCTAAACTTGAATGAATCTATTATCATTCATATCAAAATAATGCATAACTAGCATTTGAGCTCCTGTTAAAATGACTAAACTTTCTTGGAGTATGGGCCTGCTCTTGATGGGAGATTGTGAAAGGTTTTTCTTCAACTTTTGAATGGTCTGCCTAGAAAACAAAGATTCTGTATTTTGTCAAGATAATTTCCTGTGCTTCGTGTTGTCTTTGATTATTTAAGTTTCTCTCTCAAAAAGTCAAGGGGTTTTGGTCTTTTTTTTTTTTTTTTTTTTTAACAACTACATGGCTTTCTGTATTTGCCTTTGAAATCTTTGTCACTTTGGTTAAATGGATAACCTGTAATCCTATTTAATCAAGTGTTTTTAATCTTTTGGGTATTCTTTTCATAAACTTCCCAAAAATCAAATTCTGAATGAAGTCTTTTCTGACCTTAGACTAACTCTGGGATTTTTCAGCAGCCCCTAGAAAATCTTGTTCTATTTCCTTATTAAAAAAAAAAAAAAAAACACAGACATTAAACTAATTAAGCATCTTTGCATAGGAAGCTTTGTCAAATAAATGTGAAACTACGCTTATTTGATATATTACATTGCATGAGAAGCACTGTCAAAGGTGATGCTTAACCTTCCTTATGTTATTTTTGTATGACTACATTATTAATGTAAGTGTTCTAGAAATTGTATGAAATTCCTAGAAATTGGATATGTTCTGGTATAATTTTATCAGTCATAATTCCAGTTATTATCTTCAAATGTTATAAAATAACCAAATTTCCTTGTCAATTGCATTAAAATGAACTCTCATCAAATCTGTAACTATGAACATTTTAAATCTTTTGCCATCTACAGACAGTGATTTTTTACTCTGATATTTTCCTGAAAGCTTTTGCAAGCATCTGTGATACAAAATTGCAGGAAGATTTATGGAAAAGACTCTGACAAGTACAGGTTTCTGATAACTTTAAGATCACAGCATTGGACTGCATAAGAATTTCCAGAACTCTAATGGAAAACCAATGGATTCAGGGGGCTGCTAACCCAAAATCAAGCAGAACAAGAATTACAGGGGACTGAATGAACTGATGAGGGTGATTATAATTTTTATGTCTTTGAAATATTGTGTGTTCTTTAATGTTTGTTTTCTAGATTTAAAGAATGCCTTTTCTCTTTTCCCTTAAGACCTACAACTTACAGCAATTTGGTGAAGAATACTTTTGTAAACAAAAATGAAACACATTTTCTTTTCTCCCTTCCCCAACCCCTCCAAAATTCAGAAACTCTTATTGAGTATTCTTTATTTTCATCACAATATAAGTATTTACATAAGTGAAATGAAAGTTTGTTTTCCCTGTAACAGGACAGAATTGGGCAAATCTTCTGCTTGGCTTCTTAGACCGAAGAGGCTTTTTAAAGTCTAATTTCAGATTCCTTATTACCAGACAGTTTTAAGGAATTCAGATTGACTTTACAAAACCAATAAAGCCCCTTAGATATTATCAAACCTCTGACTGGAATGGCATACTTGAGAATGTGCACATATTCACTATTCTTGCTGCACTTACGTATATAATCAGGCCAGCTTAATGAGACAAAACTTATTTTGCAAACAAATTAGCCTGTGATTATCTTTGGTAGAAATGGGGAACTGTAGAGAGAAACATTGTGTTTCCATGGAAAACGCTAAGTACGTCCATTATCAGATTCTAGTCCTGTTTATTGTCTTTGGGGCATTGTCCACCTATAAACTGCACTGGATCCTGAATTCCTCTAGTTTTCTCCAATATCTGGTTACAACCCTCCAAACTAATGTTTCCAATTTCTTTTTTTTTGAGACAGAGTCTCGCTCTGTCACCCAGGCTGGAGTGCAGTGGCGTGATCTCGGCTCACTGCAGGCTCCGCCCCCGAGGTTCACGCCATTCTCCTGCCTCAGCCTCCTGAGTAGCTGGGACTACAGATGCCCACCACCTCGCCCGGCTAACTTTTTGTATTTTTAGTAGAGACGGGGTTTCACCGTGTTAGCCAGAATGGTCTCGATCTCCTGACCTCGTGATCCGCCCGCGTCGGCCTCCCAAAGTGCTGGAATTACAGGCGTGAGCCACTGCGCCCGGCCTCCAATTTCTTAAAACTGTCCTTTTCCCCAACCCCTACTGGATGATTTGATGTAAACTTTAGACAAATCGCCACCATGGCTCATGTAAGGAACCTTTGTGCCTGAATTCACCAAAACATCTGATGACATCAACCAAGACATTCAAACTGCAAACCAAGAAAGTCCATCGGTAGAAACTGCCATCCTCATTTCAGCATCTCAAGATGCTCCAAGAGCAAATCTGGAAACCTTGTTAATGCACTGCCTTCCAGAGGGCTCATTTAAATAACAATAAGTTAGACTTATTAAGTACCTTATAGATACCAGGGACTGTTCTCTATGAACTTTGTGTATATTAATTTATTTAATCCTCATAACTACCATATGAGGTAGACACTATTGTTATTCTCATTTTATAGAAGAAGAAGCAAAGGGATAGAGAATATAAACAATTTGCCCAAAATCACACAACTGGAAAGTGACTGAGTCAGGATTAATGCCAGAATAACCCAGAATGAGAACATAACCTCTAAGCTACAGTGCAATAATATGTTAACATATCTAACTACATTTGAATTTTCAACTTCCATAAAGGAAAATAAAGTATTTTTATGCTGTTGCAAGCTTTTGAGATTAAAAGAAAAATAGTTTTTATTTTTTTATTTTTTGGGGGGACAGAGTCTCACTCTCTCACCCAGGCTGGAGTGCAGTGGCCGATCTCAGTGATCTCAGCTCACCGCAACCTCTGCCTCCCTCAAGCGATTCTCCTGCCTCAGCCTCCCAAGTAGCTGGGGCCACAGGTGCACACCACCACACACGGCTAATTTTTGTATTTTTAGTAGAGACAGGGTTTCACCATGTTGGTCAGGCTGGTCTTGAACTCCTAACTTCAGGTGATCCACCCGCCTCAGCCTCCCAAAGTGCTGGGATTACAGGTATGAGCCACCACGAACAGCCTAAAAAATAGCTTTTAATCAAAAGAAAGTGGGGTGAGGGGAGAAAATGGAGGTGATGTCTACTTTAAGTCAAGATGGAATAATGAGGGCCAAATTCGCCCTTCCATCTGAAACAACCACAACACCAGAGGGAAGGAACAATGGTTTTCAAGACACTGGACGTTAGACAATGAAAGACAGTGATCCCTGAGGAATGGAATACAAACGAGCAAAGTCCTACACATGCCCCAGGTAACTGCCTTGAGGGAGTCTCCAGGAGCATAGTTCAGGGGTGGGGCAGGGGGGACCAAGAAAAAGCCCAGCAGACTCGCTGAGTTGAGGAGACAGAGCTAAGAGTCTGGGGAACTTGAGGCGGCCAGAGGTCACAGGGCAGAATACAGCAGAGACAGATGCACACACTGCAAGAGAAACCCAGAGACCTGTGGAGGGTCCTCCTCAACTATTCATCATATGCTTGTGAGGAAATACTTGAGGTTAGGGAAAGAACCATCCATAAGGACTACAGGGATTAGTGCCTATTCTCACCAGGAAGACTGAAAAAGAATCCTCATAATTCACACAGCATTGAGTAGAACAGCAATCCCCAATCTTTCTGGCATCAGGGGCACCCCAGGGTACAGGGACCAGTACCAGTCTGTAGCCAGGGGGTTGGGGACCCCTGGAGTAGAATTCTCGGTAGTAGGGAATAATTAGCCCCAGGCCAAGAATGGCTCCAGACCCACCTAACAAATCAGAAAAGCAGGACCTCAAAGGGTCCAACTATTTCCAAGTAACTAAACTATATCCTGGAACAAAGTTCAAGAATACTTACAGGAATACAAAAATATCCAGCATCCAACAAGGTAAAATTCACAATGTCTGGCATCCGAATTAAAGATTATCAGGCATGCAAAGAAAGAGGAAAACATGACCCATAATCAGGGGAATAACAGACCTAGAGTTGACATGGATATTATAATTAATAGAGAAGGACATTAAAACAGTCATTATAACTCTATTCCAAATGTTCAAAGATGGAGAAGACACCTGGGCATAAAAAAGAGACAAAGCAAACTTTAGAGATGAAAACTTCATCTGAAATGAAAACCTGCACTGGATAAAATCAGCAGCTAATTAATTAGACACTGCAGAAGGAAAGATTAATGAACTTGATGCAGTAATAGAAACTATCCAAAATAAAGAGAAAAAAATGTTTAAATATAAATCAGTGAGTTGTGGGACAACTTCAAGCAGTCTATAACACACATGCAATTACAGTATCTGAAAATGGGGAGAAGCAGAAAAAAAATTTTAAATGATTTCCCAAACTTAATGAAAACTGAAACCCACAGATCCAAGCAGTTCAACCAAACCCAAGCACAAGAACATACAGAAAACAATACCTAAGCACATAATAGTAAAATTGCTCAAAATAAACAGAAACTCTTTAAAGCAACCAAAAAAAGATGTTACATCTAGAGAAACAAAAATGACAGCAGAAACAATGCAAATGGGAAGACAGCAGAACAAGATCTTTCAAGTACTGAAAGAAAACTAACAACCTATAATTCTAAACCCAGCAAACACATTTTTCAAAAAAATAAGGTAAAGATGTTTTCAGACATAAAATAGCTGAAAGAATTCATCACTGGCAGACCAGCACCATAAGAAACATTACAGGAAGTGCTTTGGGCAGAAGGAAATGGTATCAGATGGAAATCTGGACCTACACTCACAAAGGAATGAAGAGCACTAGAAATGGTAACTACATGGGTAAATGAGATTTTTTTATATTATTTAAATTTAACAGATAATTCAATGTTTAAGCAAAATATATAATAAGGTATTTTGGCATTTATAATGTATATAATGTGTATTCTGTGTAAACCGATTATGAAGGCATTTCAAAGCAAAAGATTCCAAAAATTGTTATGCAAGAACAGTACATAGTTTTACAGGGTAATCACCTTGAGAGTCAACACTGAGTCACATGCCTCAACTCTGGTTTCTGTGGACTGGTTTATTTTTGTTTCTTGGTTTTACACTCATTAGGTGGCATTACATAAAAATTCCCTATGGGGGCCTGCATGACCCCGCATGACCTGGCCAGTGTCTTACTCTCCAATTCCGTCTCCTCCCACTCTGACATCAATCACTTTGCTTCTCAGCCACAAAGGCCTTCCTTTAATTCTTAGCATATACCAAGGTCTTCCCTCAACACTGTGCCTTTAGTTTTCTGTTTTTCTTCCTGGAACACTTCTTCCCAGGCTCTTCTCACAGCCAACCTCTTCTGATTCTCCGAATGACCACCCCATCTAAAGCAGCTGCCTTGCCCCCATTGTTCTCTATCACAGCACCCTGTTTCTTTCTTCCACAGAACTCATTACGACCTATTTTTGCTTTGTCTATTCATTTGTTTGTTTACTGGTCTTCCCTATAGAAGACCTGTCTTGGTCACTGATATCTCCAGTATCCACGACAGTCCCTAGCACACAAGAGGCCCTCAATAAATACTTGCTCAATAAATGCAATTATATATGCTGTTTTTCAAGGGGACACTGACCACAGTGTACCAAGAAAGCAACTACGATTAAAAGGGTCTAAAAATCCTGACAATGAGAAACTGGTGAAGGAACCAGAAATGTGTAGCCTAAGGAGGTTCAGACTAAGTTAAAACGTTCAAATTATCTGCAGATACTTAAAGGCTATCCTATAAAGGAATTTGTGCCATGTATCAAACTAGAATCACTTGGCCAAAACTTCAGGGAGACCAATTTTGAGTCAACATATAAAAACAATTTTATTACAACTAAAGCTTTTTAACAATAAAATTAACTATTTTGTTAGTTTCCCACTATTGAAGACATGCAAGAGGTTAAATGGTTATCTGACAGAGATCCTGAAAATATGATTTCTACACAGGGAGGTGAGTGGGGAAAGGTTCATAAGAATCTACAAGCCTATAATTCTAAGACTACAACGCTTTTTTATTTATTTATTTATTTTTTTGAGACAAAGTCTCACTCTGTGGCCCAGGCTGGATCTCAGGTGCGATCTCAGCTCACTGCAACCTCTGCCCCCTGGTTCAAGCAATTCTCCTGCCTCAGCCTCCTGAGTAGCTGACAATAAATATAGGCGCACACCACCACGCCTGGCTAATTTTTGCATTTTTAGTAGAGATGGGGTTTCAACGTTTAATTCCAGTTACACAAAATGTCAATATCCATTATCACCTTTTATTCAATGTATTTATTCAACAATCATTGAACAACTAATAACAAATGACTATATTAGCCTTTTTGAGATAAACAAAAATAAAATATGATTGTTCTCCATCCCAAAGCGCTATAATAGAGGAAAGAAAATATGACAATTAGAAGTCGAGATGGAGTGAGACAAGTATCATACATAAGGTACAATGCACAAGGTTCAAGGTTTCCCCTGCATAAGTGATTTTGTTATATCCGAAAATAAGCCCAGTCAATTATTGCAAAACCTGCAGATAACTCCCAAGATCAAGGTACAGATTTTATATAATACTTCTGATGACTGGTCTAGGTAAGCCGCTATAGAATCTGAATATAAAAAAAAGATACTTGGTGATGAGGAATTACTATACTACAATGAATATGACTAAAAAGACAAATTCTCAATCTAATAACTTTATATCTACTAATATTTAAAAATTGTATGACCTTTACCTCCAAAGACAATTTGAAATGGTGAACCAACATTTTACTTGAAAAACTCTAAATTGGAAATTTAACAATTCTATCAAATTTATCTCCTGGTTCTCTTTTATTATGGTTCTGGAGAAATAAGCCTAGATAGATGAGAAATGGAATGCTTCTAAATTAACATTTTACAGAGGAGATGTAAATGGACCAATTTAAACATTAACCAATCTCATTTCACATTCCAGGGAAGGGTCTCTTACCCTTTTTGCCTAAGTACATGGCTTTTTTAGCAAGTCAGTATATTTAACCAAAATAAATACATCAATAGCAGAAGAATGCTAGATGTCTAAGCACCATTGCTTTCTAAAAATAAAGTCCTCTAAATCCATCATGATGCTTAAAATGAACATTTTAACATAATATAAATGCTGACAGCAGAAATAAAGCATTTGGCTTAAGAAGCAGAAAAAGCAATAAGCAATTGTATTTTTGAAAAAGGAAAACTTTAGCAATTTTATGAAAACCATAAAAATGGTTCTAAGAAAAACTATGAGTGCAAAAAAGGCATAACAGAGAAGTCAAGTTACCAGTTCACAGAAAATAAGCACAGCTACTTCACATACCACAGTCTGAAGGCATTGGTGCTGCAGAAATGGAAAAGATAACTGGGGTATCAGAAGCAGAAAATATAAATGGGTATCTTCCAAACAAAGGATTTCCTTCTAATGGAAAATCTGGAAGGTCCTCTATGGTCATCTTCTAGAAAGCCACCTATAATAAGAAAGAAAAAAAAGTGTTTCTGCTTTATTTGTATGCAACTTAGAATGACTGCCTTCAATCACTGCCTAAAAGTTATTTGATGTCAAATCTCCTGACATTTTCAGCAAGGATCTTTTATGAAAGGGAAAAAATTCCTTTTGGCAAAACTGTTGTTAAAAGGCATACATTGCTTCACACCACCTCTTATACAGTCGGTGGCACATGTAATCTTTCTAGACAAAGCTCAAGAGGAATATATAATAGGTGAAAACACTTTTTAAATGCTGAGCTAATCTAAATGGGTGAAATCCTCCTACTCATGTAGCAAACAAGGGCACATTAACCCTTGTAGATGGATCTTTAACTTCCCATAACGCTGGCACAAGTTACATCATTTGTCATCCAAATGACATGCAATGTGCTCATCACATGAAGATAATCTACCTTAAAATGTTTCCATTATTTTCTATCCCAGAAAACTTTACTGAAAATTAATCATGTCACTCTTAAAAATCTAAGAGTTTACTAAGACTGTTCGACTTAACAAGGTCCAAAGGTCTGTGAGTTCTATCCTGGCCGAAGATGGAAGCCATGCCTTTTAAAGCACGTGGCTTATATTACCTCTTTTTCCCAGAAAACATGAGTGCTTAGAATAAATTTGCTCTAAATGAGACTTTGTACTACACCCTAGCCTACATCTCAGAAATGATGTAGAAAGCAGAGAAACTGCTAATAAAACCAAACTTGTGAAGCTAAAAGCCTTCCAGTTTCTTTTGTATCAGATCTTTACAATCTGAAGTATCATGAATTCCTGTTTTTAAAATGTAAGCAAAACATTACAAAACTAAATAAAAAATGAGTTTAGATTATTTCAGTAGAAAGCATAGAATAAAAATAGGTAATCGATGGCTTGATCTGGTAGTAGACAACACCATACTAGCTATTACTTAATGTGTGCTCTGTTCTACTTAACCAACCCTATATCTAACTTAATTATCCTTACCATCAGTGCTCCACTACAATAAAACGGTCATTTCATTGAGCTCACTGTTGTCTTCCCAACTTGATTCATGTTTTCTTAATACTGGCAGGAACTGGTAAAAAGGAAGAGGCTTTCTTTTTCCTCAAAAATTGTATGCTTATATGGATATAGATGTATATATTGGGTAACCTAATCCAGTTGTTACTATTTTAAGGTATTCACATTTTCTTGGATGCTAAAATTACTTACCACCAAATACTTAGAAGCATTTTGACATTAACCTTGCCACATAAATAGGAAAATGACAAGTTCATGGACTTAGTGTTATAGAGCAGTGGTGATCTTCCTCAAATACTATCGATTCCAAACAGTACTGAGTATTTATTAAGGAACTGCTACATACAAGACACTATTCTAGATGTTTCAGCGAATACAAAAATGAGTTAACAGATGGCCTATGCTTGTTAGGTAGTTTACAATCTATTAAGGTGAACAAAATACCACTAATAACTATAGATTATGAGGCAGAATGGGATCCGCTCCATCACATAAGTACCAGGAACATTTGCAGTGGGAGCTTCTAAGAATCATAAATGGTGAGGAAGGTATCATCTGCGATGAGTCTTGAATGATGAATAGGTATAAATGTAAAAGGGGATCCCATTAAAGGAACAGTAGGCTGGAACTTGGGATATGGCTAGGAAAAACAGTCAGAGGTGAGGCTGTAAGGGCTTTTTAGGGCTGTACTGAGGAGCAAATACCTGATCAAAGACCAAACCACTTACTTTCATGAGCACTGGGAAACTACCAATTTTTTTAAAGAGAGTAGCATGATTAAAGCTGTTTTAGGAAAATTGATCTGACTATAATCACGGTTTGGGACTCAGACATGTTTTTATACTCTTAATTCTTCAGCAAAGTGATTCAGTGGATATCTGTCTGAGTCGGTGAAGAGGAGTCACCACATGACTTCCCTTTCAAAGGGTGGAGTTTCTCATTCAAAAAAAATTTTTTTAAGCGATCCTCAGAGCACCTTTCATTTCCTTGTAAACTGTTGAGATCCTCAAAGATATGAACTGTATCTTACACAACTATCAGTTACCACAGGAGCTAGAACAGTGTGTTACACATATTTAACTAATATTCAAAGCTTAGATTCAAAGTGGAAAGAGGATTCATGCAATCAGATGTAACCAGCTTCATTCTTTTACATATTAGATACTTCAAGTCCAGAGAAGCTACAATATTACCTGACCAATGCAGTGAACATTCTTTGTATTTTGTCTTTGTTGCGTTTTTCTCTAGTTACATTTCCTTATCTTCATGAAAAACTTAACATTCTACCTTTTGTCTTACCAAAGGAAACTATGTACCCCTATAAACTTCCTTATAGTTTGATTCATTTTCTAAAAGCAATTCCTGGATCTGAAGACTTATGACACCTGGACTCTTGGTCAAATGTCTAAGTATACTGATCTGGAAAGAGCACACACTTTCATTCCAAATCCGACTATGGTTAACTGGTGACAACTGATTATAAAGTAAGCCTAAGGTTTAAAAAAAAAAAAAAAAAAATTGGCCCTGCCAGGCACAGCGGCTCACACCTGTAATCCCAGCACTTTGGGAGGCCAGGGCAGGTGGATCACCCAAGGTCAGGAGTTCGAGACCAGCCTGACCAACATGGCAAAACCCCATCTCTACTAAAGATACAAAAAATTAGCCAGGCGTGGTGGTGGGCACCTGTAATCCCAGCTACTCAGGAGGCTGAGGCAGAAGAATTGCTTGAACCTGGGAGGCAGAGATTGCAGTAAGCCAAGATCGCGCCACTGCAGTCCAGCCTGGGCAAGAAGACCAAAACTCCATCTCAAAAAAAAAAAAAAAAAAAAAATTGGCCCTAATCAACTGTCTACAGAACAGGTGCCTCTGATACTAACAATATCTAGAATCAAATTCCCCAAACTCTGATTTCTATAGGAATTTCATCCTACTCATCGCTCCAAGTTAGCTGTTAGCAAAAGCATCTTATATAACATGGCTCAAATACCTTGTGATTTTTTTTCCGAGACTCCTTGGTCCATGCTTTAACACAGAGCAGTAATAAATGGGGATGTCCACTAGCATCTTCAGGCTAGTTCAGGACTGTCTGGACCGCATAAAAGAGCCTTACTGAAGCCAGGAGACTTCAGATTTGAGAGATGGTTCAAGAACATCCTTGAGTTATTCAACTAATAGGAGACCGAAGCTGTGTCTACATTAGCTGGAATCATGAGGCCCTTTCATTCAATTTCCTGTAATACTTTGTTATGAGTCATCATTCTCCTGAGATTCCAATCTCACCACGTAAGTATTTAAAGCATAACTGCAATGATCCTTTCATTTGCTACCTACATAACATCTGTACAATCTACTAAACAGGTATTTACAGTATTGGACACTTAGTTGGCCCTAGAGAGAACTCAAAATTGAAATACCTGCCCTGAAAAAGCTATTTGTGCATTTAACAAATATTTATTCAGTTTTTCTTACTAAGTTCTAAGCTATGCAAAGGTAAAGAAACCAGATCTGTCCTTGCCCTCATGTAGATTACAGCCTAGTGTTGATTCCTACCAGAAAGCTGAAAGTAGTAAGTGCTATGACCAAGGAGAGCTGAGTCCTATGAAAGCACAGATTCAAGAGGGTCAGTGAAGGCTTCCTGGAGACTAGTAAGTTAAAACTGTGGCGTCTGACCAGATAACTAATAGCCACATGTGATCATTTAAATTAATTTAAAAATTGGCCAGGTGCAGTAGCTCACGCCTGTAATCCCAACACTTCGGGAGGCTGAGATGGGCAGATCACTTCAGGTCAGGACTTCGAGACCACCCTGGTCAATATGGTGAAACCCCACAGCAAAAATTAACAGGGTGTGGTGGCAGGCACTATAATCTCAGCTGCTCGGGAGGCTCAGGCAGGAGAATCGCTTGAACCTGGGAGGCAGAGGTTGCAATGAGCAGAGATCAGGCCACTGCACTGCAGCCTGGGTGACAGAGCAGAGTGAGACTCCGTCTCAAAAAAAAAAAAAAAAGATTAAAATTTCAGTTCTTCCACTGCTCTAGCCCCATTCAAGTGCTCAAAAGCTATATGTGGCTAGTGCTACCATATTGGGTAATGCAAAAAGAACATGTTTCTGGTCTCCAAAAGTTCTTCTAAACAGCACTGAAGGAAAACAGTGCAGCTCACTCTCCAGATGAGAAAACAATATACAAATGCCTGAAACAAGACACAAATAAAGGTTAACACACTAAAGCAAGCCTATAGTTCCATAGTTCATTATAAATAATTAACAAGGGAGCAGTAAGCCTAAAAGTAACCAGAGTTTGTAGGTTTGAACGGGGAGAAAGAATGAAGTTGATTTTATATAATCTAAAGATCACTAGTTTCAAACACATGTGTCAAAATTGGAGCTGTCATAAGCAATAAAAGACAACATAGGTCACTTTTTTAAAAGCCCTTGCTGGTGGGACTGTATGTGGTAAACACAAAATGTCTGAAATGAATCCTACAAATAGTATACCATGAGCTAAATCTTCTACAAAACAAAAGTAAACACATTCCATGCATGGCAAGACTCAATCTTACAGTCCAGATAGTCCGTATCAAATGAAAGCATTTAAAAAATGCATCACATTTAAGATAGCACAATAAGCTGGAACCAGGACGGTTCTCCAACATAAAAATGCAGACCAACTAGACTCCAGCAGGTTCAAGTCTCTGCTTTCCTCCCTAGTTGCTCCATGCCCCGCACCACCCGATCCTGTGCTGTTTAGACGACTCACTTTAAACTGTGCACAAGATTCACAAACAACAAACGTCAAAGTGAAAGTGAAGTACAATTTAAGTGCTAGCGGATGTTCCTAGGAAGGTGTTTACTGAAATCTTTCAAAGGCGCCGTTTTATACGATGATGGTGCCACAATACGAATAGTCTAGTATCTCAGAACATACAGCAAGTTATTGTCCCATAGGAACATCATTCTGATACGTATCAAAACACTGTCTCAGAACAGAGCTGAAAACCAGTGTCTGGATGACGTGAACAGCCTGACATCTAATTCAAAGCGCTACCATCATAAGCAGTGAATGGAATCCTTAAGGATGCGGGCTCAGCTCCAGCGCTCCTTCCAAACTTCCCCTCCCAGGTGCGGATGGTTCAGAATTAAGGGATCTCAGGTAGCCAAGGACTGCAAGGACAGCCATTTGGTTTAGCTTTGAAGACCCACTGGCCAAAGGTTTCTCGACAATTTAATGCGCAAGAGGAGTCAAGTGAGAAATGGGAAAAGGCCGCGTTGGAAAGCCACTGCGCGTGCGGGGACTCTCGGGGCAGCCGCGCCGGTCGGTCGTGGGCCAGAGCCCAGCTCCGCCGCCGGGTGCCGCACACCCCGCGCCCCTCAACCTAAAGTTGGGCCGTCGGTCAGCGGCCGCCACGAGGAGCCCTCATCCCCGCCGGGTGGGCCGCACCGCCCCGAGAAGGCCTCCCCGCAGCCGGCGACACCGGTGCCCACGGGAGGCGGCCGCGGGGCTTCCACAGCCCCCAGTGCCTCTGTGCGACCCTCCCGGGGCCACCGACCTCCCCGCGGGCCCCCAGGGCCGCCCACCCTGGCCCCAACCCCGCCGCCGGCCAGCCGGCGGCCCTGGGGGCCCCGCGCGCCCCCGGCCCACCTGCCTCCTCCGGGTCCTCTCGGAGCGGCCGGCTGGGGACGCGGGGACGCGGGGGCGCGGAGGAAAGGCCGAGAGGCGCGCTCCCGCCGGCGCTGTCTCCCGTGGCCGCCCACGGAGCCTCCCGCCGCGCCGCTCCGGACCTCTTCTGGCCCCTCCCGCTGCCTCCCACGCGCGGTGGGCGCGCGCGCAGTGCAGGCGGCCGGGCGGCGCGCAGGCCTCGGCCACGGCCCCGCGCACGCGCCAGGGACTCGGTGGGGACGGAGGAGGCAGCGCGCGCCTGCGCTAGCTCGCCTCGCTCCCGCTCCCCCGCGCTCCCCAACAGTCAGAAGATCGTGCGCACGCGGGGCCGCGATCCCAGCTGACAGCGTCTGCGGGGTGTCGCAGTGTTACCTCCCCCGCCGCGAGGCCAGGCGGCCCCGGCACGCCGTGCATGCCCACCGCCTTCACAGCCCTCAGCCTTGCGGCCTCACGTCTCTAGCCTGCGGCGCCCCCACCAGCTGCTCGGGCCGGGGACCTCGTCTTACCCGTCTTGGGCTCCCCAGAGTCCACCCAAGCGTGGCCAAGGGTATATCCACCAGTTCCCTGCTGGCAGGGCTTGCTGTAAAAGGCCTAATCCATGCTACACCCACGTTGAGCAATTAGTTCATATCTCCTGCGGCTTTGCTGCCTCTTCACCCACCTTTTCTCCTGACCCCCTTTTCTGTCTCGCAAGAACCAGACAGGGTGAAACTGTGCACCTAAAGTCGTGAACTCTGACAGCCTGACTCTCTGTCATCTGGTAACGAGAAAGCGTTACTGGACACATAGTGAGTCCCCTTAATGAGGAGACCTAGTAAGACCATGACCGAGGTTTGAAACATAGAGACAACAGTGTTACATCTATCAGCTGTCTCTGAGGCCTACAGCGGCTGCTTCATAGAGGCTATACCTCTGTGTTCAGCGCGCACAGTGCCTGGCAGGAAGAGATGTTGAAGAACGTCTGTCAGTGTCTCTGCAAGAGCAGAGGTAAGCGCTCACCGCACCCCAGAGCATCTTTTCCTGTTAGAATCATTGATTTCAGGGACTGGGAAAAGTCCCCTTCCCACTTGCCTGAATCCTCTTTACAGTGTCTTCCCACCAAGCGGTAGTTGAATACCTGCAGTAACAAGGAACTCATTACCTTTTAAGGCAGCCATTTAATCTTTGATCAGCCTTTTGGAAAATTTCTTTCTACCTTAGGAGCTAAAATCCAGCTCCCTGCATCTCCCCCTCACTGGATTTTGTTTCTGCCCTGGGGACTCTTAAGTCTCACTCCAGTTCATCCAAGACACGCATTACCTGTCCCTTAGGCTACTCCTGATATGACCTGGTCACAATCCCACTCACCAGCATGTTGAGGGATTCTCTTGGATGCATTCCAGCTTGTCCAGAGCTCTCTTAAATGTGATTATCAGGAATGAGTGGGTGGCCTGCCAAGTGCGGACAGGAGAGAGATTGCCACCTGTTCTTAGGTCCTATGCTTGTGTTAACAAAATTCACCATATCAAAATAGTTGCTAGGAGCAGTCACATCACATTGTTGAATCGGGTGGAGCACACTGTTGACTAAAACCCACAATATTTGAATACATGACCATCCCTGACCCTGGTCAGCTGCCAGTTTCTCTGTCTCTGCAGGCTCAGCATCTGCGAGTGCTCTCAGAGATAATGTGACACGGATACTTCCTCCTCCCTCTGAAGAGTCCACCTCCCTTTCCCTGCTTTCATCATACCCTCTTCTTGTCTGACCCACCCATCTCTTTAGCTGGTTAAAAGAAGGAAGGCAATCTGCCCTTGGTTGGCTTCAAGCACCTATAAATGAGGCCAATTGTCATTGAACCACAGAAAGTCATAAAGATCTGTGTGTAACAGAGGAGGTATTGGTGAAGTTTCCAAACGTATACAGTTCACTTTCATTGCTGATTTAAATTATCCCTCTGAAATACCACTATTAGTAGGTGACAAGGCATGGCTAGCTGAGTTGTTCTTAGCTATAATAAAGATCTCTGTTAGAACCAGCCAGGCCACTGGCTTTATCTGCTACACCCAAACACTGTATGATACATAGGCAAATTCCCAGGATACCAAGCCACCAGAGTCTCCTACTTACTTAGTTGCCTTTGTTCAAAAATCTGACGTTACTCCCTTACACCATCATCAAGAATGCAAGTGCTCGTTGGAGTCATGCTTCCTAGAATACCTTGTGACATACAAGCTTTAGAACCAGGTATTGCCTAGTTAACCAGAGTGAGACTGGACAATGATATGTGGCCAGAACTTGGAACTTGAACTATTCACTGGGGTGGGAAGGCACATGGGGATGTGGACCAACTGTAGCTGCTGAGATTCAATTCTATCTGGAGACACAAAGTTCCTGAAAAGTATAGCAATAATCCACAGTGTCAGGAGGTGATCGACTTACTGGTCAACATCACAGTATGGAGAAGGGGCATTACTCACTGACCGCTGTAAGGCACTTGACCTGTGGAGATCTTGTCTTCACTTTACAAATGAAGAAACAGACTCTGGGAGGCTGCGTGACTTGCTCCATGTAGCCAGGGGCAGAAATAAGATTCAAACCTAAGTCTGTCTGATCTGAAGGCCTATGTTGATTCACTACTTTGTTAACCTACACAGGCTGTCTTTGGGGGCATTAAAGACCCAGAATGGCTGCATAGAGCAGCATTCAGAAATCCAGACACTCAGCAGTAGGAAGATCTGTCAGCAGCTCTCAGGACCCCGACCATGATAAAACGGTTAGAGGAAATAGCAAAAGAAGACAAGGTCACTGCTTTTACATGGACTGGATATGGGATGGAATATCATCAGTTTCTAATTTGTGAGTGTATAGGGGGCCTAGGCCCTTAGGACCATGAGAGATACCCAACTGTCAGAATTGGGGCACCAGATTGGAGTTCAACTAGCAGAAGTGCTTAAATGCAAAAGATCAGAGCACTGGGCAGAGCCCCTAAAGTCTTCCTGTCTGTGATGTTTACAGATATGATCATCAGCATCAGAAGCCCAACAGAATCAACAAAGTATTAGAAGTAATGTTAGCTCAGCAAAGTTGCCAAGTACAAGATCAGTTTCTAAAATCAATTGTTTTGTCTACATCAGCAGTAAGCAACAGGGAAATGTAACAGACAATAAGAAACCATTCACAATAACAATAAAGTTCAACCAACTCTAAAGCATAATATCCAGGAATTAACCCAACAACTTGCAAGAACTCTAAGGAGAAAATTTTAAAGCTCTATTTAAGGACATAAAAAATTGAGTAAGTGAAGAGATATAGCATGGATAGGATGACTTTACATTGTAAAAATATCCATTTAGTCTCCAGAGTAAATGTTATCACAACCAAAATTCCAGCAGAAACTAAATTTTTAGGGAACTCAACAAACTTATAAAATATATAAGGAGAAATAAATTTTAAACAGTTAAGTCAATTTTGAAAAACCAGAGGAGACCTGCCATGCCAGATATTATGCCATTGCCACATAGTAATAAAAATATTATGGTACTGGTATAGGAACACATAGAGCAAATAGGAAACAGAATGAAGAACTCAGGAGCAGACCCATGTATAAATGGGACCTCCATTTACACAAAGGTGGTACCACAGATCAATGAGAAAAATATAAATTATTTAGAAGACGGCATTGGGGAAACTGGCTTTAATTTGTCAAGAAAAAATAAAGTTGGGAGCCCCATGTTCTACCATGTACAAAGGTGAACTCCAGATAAATGGCAGACCTACATATGATAAGAAAATGCACGAGACTACTATCTCTATAATGTGGGTTAGGAATTTACTTCACAAAACAGGTTTGCAAAAGTACAATCCTTGAATCAAAAAAAAATTGTATGACTTGACTGCATCACAATTAAGGGTTCTGTTCAGTTAAGAATACCATAGAAAAAATTAACAGATGGCTGACGAATTGGAAGAAGACATGTGGTATATTCAAAAGCAACTAGAGATTAATATCTGAAATGCATGAGGAACTTTTCACAAATCAAAAAGAAGTCAATATAAAATATTTTTAAAGGCCAATATAAAAATGAGAAAAGTATAAGAATAGACAATTCACAGAAGGAAAAGCCAGAATGACAAGGAAGCATTAAAGAGATGCTCAACCCCACTCATAATCAGAGAGTGGGAATATAAAGAGTGTGACACACCCCATAGCCACCAATATGCTGGTCTATGTTTTAAAACCAGCTCCCCAGGGAAGGAAGAATCCTAATATATAGTGTTTGCCAATTTCCAGTGTAGCTTGAGGTCACTGAACAAGAAGTTGGGAAGAAATGTGCTTTATCAGCTCTCATGAACTGTTTTAAACACACCACTGCTTTACCCACCAGCATGGCAAAAATCAGAAAGATAATCCCAAATATTGGCAAAGATGTGGGAAAATAGTAATCATGCACTGCTGATGGAAATTTAAACTGGTAAATATATTCTGCAGATCAACCTGGCAGTGTTTAGTGAAAAAAATTAGCAGTATGCTTTATGACTCAGCAATCACCCTCCTGGATATGCCTCCGAGAAACCCTTACAATGGTTCTATAAGCACCTTCTTCATGCGGTTTCCAGAAAGTCAATTTCTCCTTCACTAGGTGACCTTATTCAGTCTATGGCTTTAAATATTGGCCGGGCATGGTGGCTCATGCCTGTAATCCCAGCACTTTCAGTGGCCGAGTCAGGATCACTTGAGGCCAGGGGTTCAAGACCAACCTGGCCAACATGGTGAAACTCTGTCTCTACTAAAAATACAAAAATTAGCCAGGCATGGTGGCATGCACCTGCGGTCCCAGCTACTTGGGAGGCTGAGGCAGGAGAATTGCTGGAACCTGGGAGGTGGGGGTTGCAGTGAGCTAAGATCATGCCACTGCACTCCAGCCTAGGGGACAGAGTGAGACTCCATCTCAATAATAATAAACAAGCAAATATCACCTCTGTTTTCATGATTCCCAAATTTCTATCTCCAGCCCTGAACCTCAGATGTATATCCAACTGCCTACTCAACATCCATTCTACAGCATATATTATATATCACAAATAGAACATGTTCAAAATGGAACACTTCCCCATAACCTTCCCTGTGTCAGTAAATGGCAACTCTATTCTTCTTTTTGCTCACTGGAGTCATCCTTTCTTCCTATCATATTTCTGGATTCTCCAAACCAAACTCCCTGTCTTCATTCTTCAAAAAGTTTATGATATCATTTATTGAGTAAATTCACGTACCATAGAAATCCTTACAAATCAGTAGCCACTGGAGACCCCAGGAACCTCCTACTGCTTCTACCTGTACTTGCCCTCCTTCAATCCATCTCCTTTGTCAAGATTGCAGGTGGGGACTGCCTGCTGAAGTAGACCACAAACTGAAGAGGATTCCATTGAGCCACACGAGCCTTATTATCTGAATGGGGCTTCTCATTCCTGGTTGTACATTAGAATCACTGAGATATCTTTTGCAAAATAAACCCTAAAGACCTCCCTCAGATATTTCAATTCAATTGATCTAGTTTAGTTTCATGCTATATTTTTTTTTTTTTTTTTGAGACAGAATCTTATTTTGTCACCCAGGCTAGAATGCAGTGGCTTGATCTCAGCTCACTGCAACCTCTCCCTCCTCGGTTCAAGGGATTCTCCTGCCTCAGCCTCCCGAGTAGCTGGGATTACAGATGCACACCACCATGGCTGGCTAATTTTTGTGTTTTTAGTAGAGACGGGGTTTCGCTATGATGGCCAGGCTAGTCTTGAACTCCTGACCCCAAGTGATCCGCCCACCTCGGCCTCCCAAAGTGCTGGATTACAGGCATGAGCTATCATACTTGGCCCTATACTATAAATTTATTTTCCCTTTTCTTAGCCCTAGTTCCTGAGAAGACACTAACAAAGGAATTTGCATGTTCCTACATGGGGCACTGCTCCCCAGACCCTTCAGTTGCTGCCACTGTCAGACACCACATGATGCAAAGTCTTCTTTATAATTACAGCTAGATTGGAGGCATATGTTCTAGTGCTCTATAACTCTGTAGGATAACTATAGTTAACAATAATATATTATATGGTTTCAAATAGCTAGAAAGAGGATGTTGAATGTTCTCAACACAAAGAAACAAATGTTTGAGACGACGGATATGCTGATGACTGTGATCTGATCACTATACATTATATGTGTTGCAACATCACTGTGTACCTCATGAATATATGCAATTATTATGTATTTTTATTTTTAATTTTAATTTAAGTCTTCTTAAAGCCTACATAAAGGAAGATGGAACAAAAGGAATGTTACATGGCATTAGGATGAAAACTGCCACTGCGGCACAAGAGCTAAGTTTTGGATACCAGCCACCCCCCAAATTTTTGGCCAGTAAGACACCTCCAGAAGCATCTTTGGCACACAAAAATAGCACAAGCCAGTTTCCAGAAGGATGTCAGTCCAACAGTCTCCCCAGCACATGCCACTGAAACTGACTCTGACCAAGCCTCTAGAAATAACTATTCTTTTATAGAAAATGTAAGGCATAATAAAAATCATTTTTTAAAAACACCATGAGGATGCAATCATCCAAAGCCAAAATGTGGGAATTTCTGCGGAACAAATAACCCAATTCTGACAATCAAAAAATGGCTGAGGGGAATGGTTATAGACCGGAAGAGACATAAGAGCTCCATCCACAGCCTGCAACGTCCAGACTTTCTTTGGATCTGGATTCAGACAAACAAATGTGAAAATATTCCTGAGACAAATGGGGGAAATTTAGCCTGGACTGGATATTAAATTATATTTTACAATTGTGTTAATTTGGGGAGGTATGATGATCATGACATGATGGTCATGTTTCTATTAAAAATTCTTGCCTGTTAGACATCTATACTGAAGTATGTATGAAAAATGTTTGAGGTCTGGGATTTGCTTTAAAGTGCTCCCTTAAAAATAAGTGTGTGGTGGAGGGATAGATGTAAAAAGAATAAAATATTGATAATTATTAAAGCTGAATGGTGGGTACGGTAGTCTTCTCTTATGGGCAGTTTCACTTTCTGTGGTTTTAGTTAGCTGCCATCAACCATGGTCTGAAAATATTAAGTGGAAAATTCCAGAAGTAAACAATTCATAAGTTTTAAATTGCACACCATTCTGAGTAGCATGACGAAATCTCACGCCATCCTGCCCTGTCCTGCCTGGGATCTGAATCATCCCTTTGTCCAGGGCCTCCACACTGTACATGCTCCTTATCCATTAGTCACTTAGTAGCCAGCCCAGTGATCAGATCGACTGTCAAGCCATCCAGTGCTTGTGTTCAAGTAACCCCTGTTTCGCTTAATGATGGCCACAAAGCACAAAAGTAGTGATGCTGGTATAATTGTTATATTTCATCATTAGTTGTTATTGTTAATCTCTTTCTGTGCCTAATTTACAAATTAAACTTTATCATAGGTATGCAAGTTTAGGAAAATACATAGTACATATAGGATTTGATTCAGGCATCCACTGGGAATCTTAGAACATATCCCCTGTGGATAAAGGGTGGGGGACTACTGTATATTATTCTTTCTTCTTTTATAGCAATTTGAAATGTTTTCCATAATATAAAGCTTTAAAAAAAAAAAAACTCCAAGAGGGCAGGAATTGTAGTCTATTTCTATCACTGCTATATGCTAAGTACCTAGAATAGTATCTGGCACATAGTACTAATTCAATAAATGTGTTGATTAAATGGGCCAGGGTTTTTCAAGATTTCAGTCTCAGAGTCAGGTGCAGCAGCATGTGCTTGTAGTCTCAGCTACTTGGGAGGCTGAGGCAGGAGGCTCGCTTGAGCCCAAGAGATAGAGGATGCAGTGAGCTGTGACTGTGCCTGTGAATAGCAACTGCACTCCAGCCTGGGCAGCATAGTGAGACCTCGTCTCTAAAAAACAATTTCAGTCTCAGCCAGGCATGGTGGCTCATGCCTATAATCCCAGCACTTTGGGAGGCTGAGGCAGGTGGATCACAAGGTCAGGAGTTTGAGACCAGCCTGACCAATATGGTGAAACCCCGTCTCTACTAAAAAATCAAAAAAATTAGCCGGGCGTGGTAGTGGGCACCTGTAGCCCCAGCTACTTGGGAGGCTGAGGCAGGAAAATGGCATGAACTCGGGAGGCGGAGCTTGCAGTGAGCCAAGATCACGCCACTGCACTCCAGCCTGGGCGACAGAGTGAGACTCCGTCTCAAAAAAAAAAAAAAAAATAGACTATCATGTCCCAGGAATTTAGAAATCACAGAAGCTGCCTTTGTATCACATGCACACACACACAGGAAAATCTGAGGCGTTTACGTATTACTAAAGTACCACTGAGTTGTCTTTCCGGCAGCTGTTTACAAAACCAATCCACTCTCATCCCAGTTGGCTTTAAACCATCAGAAGCTTTAATAACATCTTGATTAGGGGTTGAGAAAATGTCAGACCCAGTGGAGCTGCCACAGAGTAGGTAGAAAGCAGCTTGCACCTTGTCAACAATGGATCAATTGACACTCCTCGCCAAAGAAAGCCACTGACAGACTAATTAGCTGGTACTGAGTCATGAGAAAGTCTCCTTTGTGACAAAAGCAGCATTCATAATAAGATTGTTCCTGACATTCCCCACCTAACCATATTTGAAACAGCAGTGGATAGTTAAGGTAAAAAATAAATGAGAATTGCTTTTTTAATTCACATAGAGTTCAACACAAGAATAAGCTATTGTCTAACTTTTTAAGGCCCATCAAAATATATCATGCAATATCTTTATCATCATCAAGATCATCACAACCAGAAGGCACTGGGTGGCACTTACAAGGGCAACAGTTTGCATACTGACCCATCAAATCATCAGCAATATGTTAAGTGCCTTCTACTTGAAAAGCAGTATGGAAGCTGGAATCAAGTGCAAGATTCACTCCCTGTTTCCTAGTAAAATAGAGAGTATCATGGTTGCAAGTGTGGGGAACCTGAATCGGAACCCCAGAATCACCTCTCTCTGCAATGCTAGCAAGTCACTTAACCTCCCTGAGCCTCAGTTGGTTCCTCTGTAAAGTGAGATAAAGAACACCTGCCTCCAAGTGTCATACAAGCCTGACTCAAAGTGAGTTCTCAATGAATAAGCCGTACTCATAAGACACAAGCATGAGAACAGAAACCACCCACCCATCAAAGAACAGTGCCAGAACTTGGGATTTCTCAAGACGGAAAGCACATTGCAGGATGGGGTGGTCAGGAAAGTCTTCAAGAGAAAGACATATTTTGAGCTAAGTGAGGAGGGTAATGAGATCTAGTTATGGAAATAAAGAGCTAGCATTTACTGAGTACTTACTATGTGATGTGCGTTGTTCTAAGTACTTTCATTCTTTGACTCCTATAAGATAAATATCATTTTGGTTTCATTTTTTTCCAGTTGGAGAAATCAGGTCATAGAGCAGTTTTAAGTGACTTATCCAAGATCACACAGTAAATAGAAGAACCAAAATTTCAGCCCATGCAGTCTAGATCCAAAGATTAAATGCTCTGTCTCAAAAAAGATTAAATGCTAAACCATGATACCTTGCAAGAGAAAAGTCTTAAGAGGCAGAAAAGTTCAGTGTGTATTTAGATGATGGTAATTGAAGAGCCTGTCTGTGTCAGTCCTTTCAGGTTGCTGTCATGGAATACCATAGACAAAGTGGTTTATAAACAACAGAGATTTATTTCTCATGGTTCTAGACTCTGGGAAGCCCAAGATCAAGGCACCGGCAGATTCAGCGGCTGGCAGGGGCCCTCTGCCTGGTTCATAGACAGCCGTTTTTCAGTGTAGCCTCATATGGGGGAAGGAAAAAGGAGCTCTCTGAGGTCTCTTTTATAAAGGCAGTTAATTCCAAAGGCCTCACCTCCAAAAACCCCTCACAAAGGGGACTAGGTTTCAACATGATTAGGGGGTACACAAACATTTAGTCCCTAGCAGTCTAGCTGGAGCAGATCCGTGGTAAGACACTGGTAGGAGATGAGCTGCAAAGGCAGGTTGGAGCCAGACTAGGCCAGGAATGGCCTTGAATGTTACACTGGGGTGGAGAGGCTGTCTTCTGGAGACAAGGAAAAGCCAGAATGAGTTTCTAAAGAGAGAAAGACTGAGGAGTCTGTCAGCATGGTTCAAAATGGAAACTCCTGCCTAACCTTTGTACCCCATGTCTGTTACATTCTCTTAAAGAAAAAACCCGAACATTAAAGGCATATAAAAACTTCAAGCACTTTCAAGTAATATGTAGCAACAGAAAAGACAGTTACCTTGAGATTCTTTTACCAATTCAACTTAGATTTCTTTAAAATAGCAAATGATTGTTTACAGATGACTTCTGCACATACAGCTTAGTTCTTATATTTAATGTGTGCTCAATACCAACCTGCATTTAAAATGAAGTTGAGACAAGTTAGCCACACACCCTTGGAGGATGGAAATCTGTCATTTCTGCCTTTCCTATCACACCTCATTAAACACATTGCAGCCTAACAATAACACCCACAAATCATCATTTTAACCACTTGGTTATTATATAATAACGTAATAATATATAGTCTTTTGGATATGTGCCCATTGGACAAAAGCAGAGTCCCAGCAAAGAAACCACAGCCACACAGCTTCCTAGGGTGCTGTCCCATCCCAGCAAGGTGCTGACTGGCTTGCCGCCCACTTGCACCCCGCTCCTCCTAGCACCCTGGCTTCTGTTTCTCCAGCCTCACCCATACCCTAACTCAGACTTCACAGCAGGATGCCTCTCAAGGCTCAGCTTGTCAAGTGATACACCACACACCTACCTACCAGTGAGCTGCATTTTCAGCAATTTAGAGCCATTGTTGCTCATAGCAATCACCTAGCATCTTTGCAAGCAGAATCCAATGGCATCATGAAAAAATGTGTGCCTCTATTGCAAAAGCTTCCAGTCGTACTCAGGTCTCAGCTGAATCTGAGACTGGCCACTCCCAAGCATGAGCTCCACACAGTCCTCAGCAGCTACAATCCAAAGAGACCCCAGAGGCTGGGCACAGTGGCTCACGCCTGTAATACCAGAACTTTGGGAGGCCGAGGCAGGTGGATCACTTGAGCAAAGGAGTTCGAGACTAGCCTGGGCCACATAGCAAAACCCTGTCGCTACAAAAAATACAAAAAAAAAAAAAAATTAGCTGGGCATGGTGGCATGTGTCTGTAGTCCCAGCTACTCAGGAGGTTGAGGCTGGAGGATCACTTGAGCCCAGGAGGTGGAGGTTGCTGTAAGGCAGTATCTCACCACTGCACTCCAGTCTAGGTGACAGAGACCCTGTCTCAAAACAAAAGCAAAAACAAACAAACAAAAACAAAGAGACCCTAGAAAAGAGATTTGGTCTGTGAAGGCACTTCCTACTCCTGACTTGTCAAGCACTTACTAAGTAATTCTTAGTATGAGTAAATACCATAAGACGTGTCCCTTTCCTTAGGGAGTCCATAGTCTAGCTGAGAGAACACAATTAAAACCCATGAAAAATGAGAAGTAAGATAGAATCTCAATATTAAAGTCAGATGTTTAGGGCTTGCCCAGGACTGAGGAGGTTCCTGGGATGTGGGCCTCAGTTTAAAAACAGAGCAGTGCTGGCGGGGTGTAGTGGCTCACATCTGTAATCCCAGCACTTTGGGAGGCCGAGGCAGGTGGATCAGGAGTTTGAGACCAGCCTGGCCAACATAGTGAAACCCTGTGTCTACTAAAAATAAAAAAAAAAAAATTAGCTGGGCATGGTGGCGGGCACCTGTAATCTCAGCTACTCTGGAGTCTGACGCAGGAGAATAGCTTGAACCCACGAGGCGGAGGTTGCAGTGAGCTGAGATCATGCCATTGCACTCCAGCCTGGGCAACAGGAGCAAAACTCCATCTCAAAAAATAAACAAAAACAAGAACAACAACAACAAAAAAAACAGAGCAGTGCCACGAAAATTGAAACAAGTTGGTCACCCTACAGACAGATCAACATTCAAGTCCTTAACTAGCTTTGGAACCTTAAATAAATAAAATAACCTCTCAAAGACTCAGATCCCTCATTTATGAAATGGGTATTATAGTAGTACCTACTTTGTCATGAATCTTATAAGAATGTAAGTTATGGTATGAAAAGAATTTAGCACAGTGCCTGATGTTGAATAATTCCTCAATAAGTGTTAATATTGTACATATAAGTATAAGATAGCATAGAATGAAATACTGAATTAAAGACTAAATTGGGTGTTTTAGAAACTAAAAAAAGGAGATCAGAGAAAATTGGGTCATTAAGAACAGGCTTTGTAGCCATAAGGTTGACAGGTAACATATAGGTTGTCTAAGTTTAAATTTTATATAAATAATAAGTAATTTTTAGTATATGTCCCATATTTTTAAACATTTTTATCTATCTGAAATTAAAATTTAACCAACTATCTGATATTTTATATGCTCAAAGTGGCAACCCTGTATAGAGAAGGTAGAACTTAAATTGTTCTTTGGAGGGAGAAGGAGGAAAAAATGCCAGGCCCAGGGGTAAAATGAGCAACAGTGGACTAAGGCATGGGACAGGCTGGTAGGTTTTGAGAGGGAACATCTTGAAATCCAGGCCCAAGAGTCCAGACTTGATGCAGAATATATGGGGGAGTTTTAGGGAAGGTGCTGAGGTCCTGGGGCAGGGTGGGAACCAAAAGGAAGTGGTGCGCCGGGCGCAGTGGCTCACACCTGTAATCCCAGCACTTTGGGAGGCCGTGGGCAGATCACTTGAGCTCGTGACCAGCCTGGCCAACATGGCGAAACCCTGTCTCTACTAAAAATACAAAAATTAGCTGGGCGTGGTGGTGGGCACCTGTAATCCCAGCTACTCAGGAGGCTAAGGCAGGAGAATCACTTGAACCCGGGAGGCGGAGGTTGCAGTGAGCCGAGATGGCACCACTGCACTCCAGCCTGGGCGACAAAGTGAGACTCTGTCTCAAAAAAAAAAAGAAAAGGAAGTGGTGCGGTGCCTCAGAGAAGGGATGAGACACTTTGTGTGGGAAAAGAATGGATCTAAGCTGCCTCTGATGTTTTAAACGCAGTGACTGTGAGAGGGACAAGAGCCAGGGAGTTTGTGGCTGCTCTTGTGCTCTTGCAGTCAAGTGGGCAACCTGAACTCAGGTGGCAACAGTAGGAGTGGTGGCAAAAAAACAACAGAGAAGGGGCGGATGCCTAGAGAGATTGTGAAGGCAGGTGATGTTTGTGGGGCAGGTGTGACCAAAATCGTGTATATGTCCTTTCACTAACAAAACTTTCTCGTGTCCCTGCAGTCTCATTGATGACCTGAATAAGCAATTCCATGTAAAGCTAGAGAGGCCTGTTGAGATAAGTTAACTAAGACCAAGAAAGAAAAATAGGGTATTTCATGCCCTCCTTGCTCTTCCCCTAGTAGTGAGAAGAGATTAAAGCAATAGGGTTCATTTAGTTCCCTCATTGCTTTCCTCCCTTCTTAGAGACTCCACAGGGTTTTCCTGACCACCAGAAATGACAAAGGCCTTCAAGGAGAGTGAGTTCAACCCAGGAAAGGGGCCTGGAGAACTCAGGGCAATTTCCCTATAGGGTCCGTATTGCTATTTGTGACCTCCTAAGCTGTTTGCTTTCCTCCTATGTGCACACACAAAATTCTACCCTTGTGGCAAATGAAAAAGCCGTGGTCCATTTGGTAGATCTCCCCCAGAAGCAGTGCTTCTCCTTGGCATGAGCCTTTAATTTTGATTCAAAGAAGCAAATGGTACAGAGTATCTGCCTTGAGATATATGTGAAGCCAAAAACCAATGGTCCTGGGAAAACCAGATCCTAAAGATCTGCTCAGAAACTCAACTCTAAGCCCCTTATCAAGTTTTGATTCCTCACAGCAACATGAAGGACTGCGATGGTTAATACTGAGTGTCAACTTGATTGGATTAAAGGATGCAAAGTATTGTTCCTGGGTGTGTCGGTGAGGGTGTTGTCAAAGGAGATTAACATTTGAGTCCGTGGGCTGGGAGAGGCAGACCCACCCTCAATCCAGGTGGGCACCATCAAATTACCTGCCAGCACGGCCAGGATAAAAGCAGGGAGAAGAACATGGAAAGACTAGACTGGCTAAGTTTTCTGGGCTCCATCATTCCCCCCATGCTGGATGCTTCCTGCCCTTGAACATTAGACTCCAGGTTCTTCAGCTTTTGGATTCTCGGACTTACAGCAGTGATTTGCCAGGGGCTCTTGGGCCTTCGGCTACAGACTGAAGGCTGTACTATCGGCTTCCCTACTTTTTTTTTTTTTTTTTGGAAAAGAAAAAACGCCTGTTGCCCAGGCTGGAGTGCAGTGGCACAATCTCGGCTCACTGCAACCTCTGCCTCCCAGGCTCAAGCGATTCTCTTGCCTCAGCCTCCCAGGTAGCTGGGATTACAGGCACGCACCACCATGCCTGGCTAATTTTTGTATTTTTAGTAGAGACAAGGTTTCACCATGTTGGCCATGCTCGTCTCAAACTCCTACTTCAGGTGATCCGCCTGCCTCAGCCTCCCAAAGTGCTGGAATTACAGGTGTGAACCACTGCACCTGGGCGGCTTCCCTACTTTTGAGGTTTTGGGACTTGGACTGGCTTCCTTGCTCCTCAGCTTGCAGACTGTCTATTGTGCTCCTGTGAGTCAACTCTCCTAATAAACTCCCCTTCATTTATACATTTATCCTATTAGTTCTGTCCCTCTAAAGCACCCTAATACAATGACCCTGTCCTGTTTGCTCTTCAAACTCACTTCCCACCTCTGCCCAATGTGATATGTGCTAAAGCCCCTCCCTCTAACATTCCTGCCTCTGTAACCTTGCATAGGCCTTTCTTTCTGCTTGGACTTTGCCTGTAATCTACCTGCACCCATCCCATTCTCACCTCTCTTCCAGATCCTTCCTCCTTCTCAGGAGGACACACCTTAAAACCAAATTGTGCACTATTTTGTAGTAATGGCTCATATGACAGTATTTTTTTCCTGCCTTCTCAGTGGGATTGTGAACTTCATGGGGGTAGGGAACATTTCTTGTTCATGTCTAAAAGCACTCAATACCTACTTACTGCATTAAACTTAAATGTTAAATTTGCAACAAATGTATCACACTAATGGAAGATATTAACAGTAGAGGAAACTGTTGGGGGGCACATAGGGATTCTCCATACTGTCGGCTCGATTTTCTATAAACTTAAAAATAAAGTCTATTAATTTTTAAAATATTTAATTGCATATTTTTTTCCAAACCCTGAGTATTTTCTCTTTCAAGAGACAGAAGAAATCAATGAAAGAAAAAGGCAAAGAGGGGATTTAAAAGGTAGGCTGACATACAAAAGTCAGTTGTGGCCAGGCATGGTGGCTCATGCCTGTAATCCCAGAATTCTGGGAGGCCAGGGTGGGTGGATCACTTGAGCTCAGGAGTTCAAGACCAGCCTGGGCAACAAGGCAAAAACCCTGTCTCTACAAAAAATAGAAAAATTAGCCAGTATCATAACTTGTCTCAAAATAAATAAATAAATAGATTAAAATTTGAAATAAAATAAAATAAAATTTTAAGTCAATTGCTTTCCTATATGCCAGCAGTTAACAATGGGAATTTGAAATTTAAAACACAATACCATTTACATTAGCATCAAAAAGAGAGAGAGAAAGAGTTATGTATAAATCTAACAAAATATGTACAAAATGTATATAAGGAAAATAAAATTCTGATAAAATAAATTTAAAAAATCTAAATAAATGGAGAGATATTTCATGTTTGTGGATCAGAAGACTCAATAATGTTAAAATGACAGTTCTTCCCAGCGTGATCTGTAGATTCAGCACAATCCCAATCAAAATTCCAGCAAATTATTTTGTACATGTTGACAAACTGATTCTGAAGTTTCTGTGGAAAGGCAAAAGACCCCAAATAGCTAACACAATCTTAAAGAACAAAGTCAGAGGATTGACACTACAGGCTTAAAGATATACTACAAAGCTACAGCCATCAAGACTGTGGAATTGGCAGAAGAATACACAAATAAATCAATGAAATCTAATAGAGGGCTCAGAAATATACTCACTCAAATATAGTCCACTGATAACACAGGAGCAAAGACAATTCAATGGGAAAAAAGGATAGTCTTTTAAATAAACGGCCCTAGAACAACTGGACAACCACATACGAATAAATGAATCCAGACACAGATCTTACACCTTTTACAAAAATTAACTCAAAATGGATCATGAACATAAACGTAAAATTCAAAACCATAAAACATCTAGAAGATAACGTAGGAGAAAATCTAAGTGACCTTGGGTTTGCTGATGACTTTTTAGATATAATACCAAAGGCATAATTCATGAAAGAAAAAATTGACAAGTTGAACTTCATTATATTTTTTCAATTCTGTTCTGTGAAAAATCCTGTTAAGACAATGAAAAGACAAGCCACAGACTAGGAGAAAATCTTTGCAAAACACATATCTGGTAAAGACTGTTATCCAAAATATACAAGGCTTAAAATTTAATAAAAAGAAAATTCAGTTTTTTAAATGGGCAAAAGATCTGAACAGACACCTCGCCAAAGATACACAGATAGCAAATAAGCATGTGAAAAGATGCTAACATCATATGTCATTAGGGAGCTGCAGATTAAAACAACCATGAGATGCCACTACACACCTATTAGAATGGCTAAAATCCTAAACACCAACACCACCAAATGCTGGTGAGGATGTGGAGCACAGGAACTTTCATTCATTGCTGGTGGGAATGTAAAATTATAAGGCCACTTCGGAACATCACTTGGCAGTTCTTACAAAGGTAAGCATAGTCTTACCATATGATCTAACAATCATGCTCCTAGGCATTTACCCAAGTGATATGAAAACTTATGTCCACACGAGAACCTATACATGAATGTTAGTAGGAGCTTTTTTCATAATTGCCAAAATTGGAAACAACCAAGACATTCTTCAATAGGTGAATGGATAAACCTCTATACAAGGGAATATTATTCAGCAATAAAAAATAATGAGCTATCAGGCCACGAACAAACGGAGAAAACTTAAGTGCATATTGTTAAGTAAAGAAGCTAGTCTGAAAAAGCTGCGTGAAACTATGGAGACCGTAAAATGATCAGCGGTTGTCAGGGCTGGGAAAGAGAGCAGGAAGGATGACCAGATGGAGCACAAGAGACTTTTAAGGGCAGTGAAACTATTCTGTATGATACTGTAAGGGTGGGCATGACATTATGCATTCGTCAAAACTCATCGAATGTAAAACACAAAAGTGAATCCTAATGTAAACCACGGGCTTTTGTTCATAATAATGTAGCAATAGCTATTCATTGATTGTAAGAAGGAAAAAAAAGTCAATTATGAAGCATTTTTAATACTCCTTTTAGGTTTGGAGTGCTGAACTTTCTGATCATTCTATTATGTAAAAAAGGTTGCATTCCTGTAAAATATGTCAAAGTTGCCTCATTATATATCCAGTTACTGAAACCACACTCATCTGTCTAAAATAATGCTACACTGTGTTCAGGATACTCACCTCTGCCTTAGCAGGAATTAGTTTCATCAGAGGGCTGGGTGGACAGGAGATTGGTTTTCTACTGAGACTTACCCAAACCATGTGACTGTCTTCTCAGTGTCACGTAGAAAAAGAATTTTCAGTCCCTTATGGGTCTTTCTCAGCGAGAGTACAGATTGTTCAGCGTGTTGGTTGGGAGTGCATGGAAATGGGTGTTTTCATACTGCACTTCCTGAGGCCCCTATGCAGATCCAATTACAGAAAGCCTGGTGGTGGTGGCAGGCTTCAGCAGGCCTCCCTTAGAGTCCTCCTTTGAGAGCACCAGCCAGCATCCCCACAGGCAGCACATACACAATAATGGCATTGCGGAGGTGCTATGGAGACCAGATTTAAAGGGTCGGACGCTATTAATTATGCCCCTTCACCTACCTCATAGGCTGCCAGCAGCAATAGCAGAGGAAGAAGAAACATAAATGGGGCCTGGACTTTCACTTCACAGCAAAGTAGCCCAGGAAGTTTGAGGAGACTCTCTCAGAGTCACTGTCAAGTCGTTAAGGACCTGGGTCACCCTGCATCCCCATCTGGGGCTCCTTTTATGTCAGTTTTTCTGAAGCTTAGTCCAACTTCTTGAAGGGGGCCGAGAAAAGGCTGTTTCCAGAATTGGATATTGCATCTCTAAAACACAAGCTTCACTGATGTCGTGGAGTCTATGAGACACAAACTTTATCTCGTATCGTGGAATCCGGAATGGTAGGAACAGAGGGAGGGAGCAAGCAGCCCATCGGAGGTCACAAAGCATCTTTGGGTGCTGGGAGTGGTCACTACCGGAGGCTCAGCTTAGGAGGGCAAAACACTTCCCATCTTTGCCCAAACTGCCACATCACCCAGGACAAGGCTGCAGGGGTTTCTTTGACTAATGAGAGACCTGCGGCCCCAGTGTGTTTTGAAATTGTGCTCTCTAACATACTCTAAGGAACAGAGGAGGTCAGTACAAATTGCTGGTCTTCGTTGATTTTCTCTTCTGCAAACACATCAGCCATCGCTTCACACCCAAGGAAAGAACTGCTGTCCGATGCCAGGCCCAGAGCTTCTTGGTTTGTGGCAAGTCTTTGGAAAGATAAAATCTAACTTCATTCATTTTAGCTGAAAATACCCCGTGGTGGCATTTTTCCGGTCTCCCTACTAAAAATGTGAGCATGACACACAAAACATGGTGCATGGCTCTAGCTCTTAATAAATTCCAAGCCCTTTTGACCAAACCATTACTATTTAATTTCTAGGAGGAAGCTGCTCCCACTTAAAAAAAAAAAAAAAAAAAAAAAAGAAAAGAAAGAAAGAAAATTCCAGTTATTAGGGTCATATATCTGTTTTTTGTTTCTCTTTTTTTTTTTTTTTTTTTTTTTTTTGAGACGGAGCCTTGCTCGGTTACCCAGGCTGGAATGCAGTGGCATGATCTCAGCTCACTGCAACCTCCACCTGCCTGGTTAAAGCAATTCTCCTGCCTCAGCCTCCTGAGTAGCTGGGACTACAGGCATGCACCACCATGCCTGGCTAATTTTTTGTATTTTTAGTAGAGATGGGGTTTCAGCATGTTGGCCAGGCTGGTCTTGAACTCCTGACAGGGTCATATATCTATTTAAAAATAAAAAGTATTGTATTAATGGCATAAAGAATATTTAAGAAATTGAGGAGGTATCACTCTGTGGAGCATATCCAGGCGAGGGGAGCCTTGGAGTCTCTGGGACTTTCTTCAAACAGGAAACCATTGGCTAGGAGCTGGAGAGATCACAGTCTCTATTGAAAGACCACTGCTGACAGAATAGAAGCTGCCTATGATGAGTGACTTCTTCCTGCCCTCTTTCAATATGAATGTGAATTCTCAGTCATTGTCTTCCTAATAGAAATCCTTAACATAGAAGTGTTCACTCCTGGCTTTAAAAGGAATAGCCAACCCCTTAGTACCCAGAATTTTCTACAGGCTATCATTTTATTTTCACATCTATAGCAATAATTACTGTTTATACTGAAGATCCTAAAGAGCTGAAAGATCTCAACGTACAACCAGAATCATGTGCAAAAGACTCTGGAACCTGTACTGCAGTAAGCAGGCATGTCACCTGAGAAATCATTAGTCTTGCTCACTCAGGGCTCTTGACTCAGCTGTGTGAAGAAAACGTGCTGTTTGGAGCACACATGTTCACATGACCCACTCCCTATGTTCATGCAGATGGCATAGAGCTTTGCTATACAGCATGTAACCATCTCCAAAGCATCAGCCAAGAACACTGTAGGAGATGCAGCAGTTTATTAGTAAAGTATTTAATAAAAGTATGATTTTCAAGGCTGTGGGCAAAATTTAGGGAAACCCTCAGAAAAAGGGCAGTACTTTGGGGCAGTATTAAAAGTATGTTACTACCCTAGCCTGAAAGCAAGGAGAGAGAGTGATTTTTTGGAGCCCAGAGAGGGTGACTGGATGGAATGGGGTTGCCTGATAGGTGCTGTGGTCCTCTGGAGAGGGCTGCAGCCAGCCTGTGGGGACTGGCAGGGAGGACAGAGGAATCAGTATCCTGGCTTGTTACAGCAGGTAGCTGGTCAGGCATGAGCAGGGCAGAAGAGGCCTCCACCTGACCAAGAATGTCAGGCAACCATCGGGTGATGGTCAGGCAGTTGTTAACTGTCTAAAATAATAATTAGCTGCAGCCAGCACCAGGGAAGGGAAGTCTCCCTACAGATAGAAAAAACCTGAAACGTGATCAGCTGCTTCCTGATAAGATCTCAGGAGATGGGCAAGTGGGCTCCAGCACACGCAATAAGAGGCAAAAGGGCAGCGTTTAACTGATATAAGACTTTCCAGGGACATCCCACAGGTAGAGGGAAGAATGCCTCAAGTGAGCATGCATACAACTCCGGTAAACACTGCACATGCTCACCTCCCAAGTGCTAGCAAAACACCACGCATACAGGCAGCTTACCCCAAGGGAAGAGTCAAGGGAAAAGGGATGCAAGATGCTGGAAGTATGCCAACATACAAAACCCTTAGTCCAAGGTCAAAGGAGACACTGTCCTCCAAGATGCCCACTTGGCCCTCTTCCAAGAATACTTTCTTCTCATTCCTGCTCTAAAGCTTTTTGTTTTTGAGATGGAGTCTCACTCTGTCGCCCAAGCTGGAGTGCAGTGGCGCGATCTCAGCTCACTGCAGCCTCCGCCTCCCAGGTTTAAGCGATTCTCCTGCCTCAGCCTCCCAAGTAGCTGGGAATAGGCGCCTACCACCACGCCTGGCTAATTTTTTGTAGTTTTGGTAGAGACGAAGTTTCACCATGTTAGCCAGGATGGTTTTGATCTCCTGACCTCGTGATCTTCCCGCCTCAGCCTCCCAAATGGCTGGGATTACAGGTGTGAGCCACCACACCCGGCCCGCTCTAAAGCTTTTTAATAAACTTGCACTCTGCCCTAAAACTTGCTTTGGTGTCTTTTTCTACCTTATGCCCCTCAGTCAAATTCTTTTTTCCAAGGAGGCAAGAACTAAGGTTGCTGCAGACCCATATAGATTCACCACCGGTAACTTGGATACCTTCTACTGCCAACAAACTCACTCTCTTCCTCTGATTTCTTGCCAATGCCTCTCAAGGGCAGGAGCCCCAGCGATACCATGAACAGGGATATGCCTCCCAGAAGAAGTACGGAGAGGTGGGGACAGTGGTCTGCAGGGGCAGGCAGAAGATATCCAGCACTACTTGCAATTTCTTCCCTCTTTTGGTCATAGGTTTATAACCTGGCCTAGGCCTCCTTAAAACTCTGAAAAATGTATCTTTTCCACCTCACAAGGCTTGGTTCTGCTTTCTGACAGCAAGAGAACATTGCAAAGAAAAATGTGAATGGGTTTCATCATGATTTCTGATGATAAGACATTGTGTTGACCTTTTGAGGTACAGCCACAGATCAGGTAATAACTTGGAAGAACAGCACATAATGATCCCTTGGTCTGTTCTTGAGATTTGACTTACACCTGGCCGCCTGTAATTATTGGAGCCAGTACAAATTTCACAGTCACTGACTTGAGTGTGTAAAAATATAATTTTCTCTATTCTTTTATAATTGAGTGTAATTTCTGCCTTCAGCCTCCATTCTGCCTCAGAGAAAATTTAATCTAGTCACTTTCAGATAAACTCATTCAAATTCAGTCATTTCTTAGTCAATTCCAGTTTATAATGCAGTCACAGTTCAGTTTAAAACTCTTTCTCTCCCTTTTCTTCCCCCCTCCCTCTCTCCACTCTGGAATTGAATTTAAGCTCTCAATGGCTTATCCAAAAAGTCCACTTCTTGGTCTTAATGTGTCCTGTGTGCCTCTGGGCATCACAGAGGTTAGGCGCTCCCTTGAAAGAGGACCTGGGTGGTCCACAGAACAAAAAGGGGCTCTCATTTGTTCTCTCCATTGAGAGTGCAGCTCAGTCCCGGCCCAGTTCTCATCTTATCCTGGGTTCCCAGTGGCTCTCTTTCTTTCTCTGCTAAATCGCGTTCCACAAGGAAGGCTTTGGGACACTGTGGGTGCCCTCCTGTGCCACTCAGACCTATGGGCAGCAGTCAGCAGTCTCTAGTCCTCTTGCATCTGAACACCAGTCCTCCTTTGCTATATCAAGATGACATGAGGCCAGATGTGGTGACTCTTGCCTGTAATCCCAGCACTTTGGGAGACCGTGGTGGACGGATCACTTGAGGTCAGGAGTTAGAGACCAGCCTGGCCAATATGGTGAATCCTCATCTCTACTAAAAATACAAAAAATTAGCCTGGCATGGTGGCGGGCACCTGTAATCCCAGCCACTCGGGAGGTTGAGGCTGGAGAATTCCTTGAACTTGGGAGGCAGATGTTGCAGTGAGCCAAGATTGCACCACTGTACTCCAGTCTGGGTGACAAAGTGAGACTCTGTCAAGGAAGGAAGGAAGGAAGGAAGGGAGGAAGGGAGGGAAAAAGGAAGGAAGGAAGGAAAAAGGCCCTCAGAAGAAATCAACTCTGCTGACACCTTGGACTTCCAGCTTCCAGAACTGGGAAGAAATAAATTTCTGTTGCATACGCTACCCAGTTTGTAGAACTTTGTTATGGCATCCCTAGTACACTAACGCAGATTGTGAGAAAATTAGTCTGTTTACTTAACAATCACACCTTTTGTTTTATTTTTGAGACAGGGTCTCACTATGTCACCAAGGCTGAAGTACAGTGGTGTAATCATGACTCACTGCAGCCTCAACTTCCCAGCCTCACATGATCCTCCCTCCCACCTCAGCCTTTTAAGTAGCTGGGTCTACAGGTGGGCACCACCACATTCAGCTAATTTTTTAAATTTTTGTAGAGATGGGCTCTTGCCATGTTGCCCAGGCTGGTCTCGAACTCCTGGGCTCAGGTGATCCTCCCACCTCAGCCTCCCAAAAGGCTGGGATTACACACTTGACCCTCTGCTCTCAGCCCATTTTGAGATTCTTTGAAACATTAAAACCAGCTCCAGAAATCCTTAAGAGAGGCCATAATTTACAGCTACCCATCTTGAAATGTGTCCACTGTTTCCTGGTTCAGAGATAAAACTCAATCTAGTCAAGTCATGTTCTCTCATATTATGGGTACTCAACTTTAGAAAATAATAACTTTCTGAAGATAAATTTATCAGGGTATTTATTTCTGAGCTCTCTATTCTGTTCCATTAGTCTGTGTATTTTTATGCCAGGACCTTGCTGTTTTAATTACTTTAGCTTTACAGTACATTTTGAAAGCAGATAGTGTGTGATACCTCCAGCTTTGCTCCTTTTACTCAATTGCCTTAGGTATTCAGGGCTTTTGGTGGATCCATATGAATTTTAGGACTATTTTTTCTATTTCTGTGCAGAATAACATTAGAATTTTGATAGATACTGCATTGAATCTGTAGATGACTTTGGGTAGTATGGACATTTTAACAATATTAATTGTTCCAATCCATGAACACAGAATATCTTTCCATTTATTTGTGTCTTCAATTTCTTTCATCCATGTTTTATAGTTTTCAGTGTACAGATCTTTCATCTCCTTGGTTAAATTTATTCCAAAGTATTTTACTTTTTTTGAAGCCATTGTAAGTAGAATTGTTTTATTTCTTTTTCTGATAGCTCATTGTTAGTATATAGAAATCCTATTCATTGGCCAGGCGCGGTGGCTCATGCTTGTAATCCCAGCACTTTGGGAGGCCGAGGCGGGCGGATCACAAGGTCAGGAGATCGAGACCACAGTGAAACCCCGTCTCTACTAAAAATACAAAAAAAGAAATTAGCCGGGCATGGTGGCGGGCGCCTGTAGTCCCAGCTACTCAGAGAGGCTGAGGCAGGAGAATGGCGTGAACCCGGGAGGCAGGAGAATGGCGTGAACCCGGGAGGCGGAGCTTGCAGTGAGCTGAGATTGCACCACTGCACTCCAGCCTGGGCGACAGAGCGAGACTCCATCTCAAAAAAAAAAAACAAAAAAAAACAACAAAAAAAAGAAATCCTATTCATTTTTGTATGTTGATTTTGCATCCTGCAACTTGACTGAATTTATTAATTAACATCAATTGATTTTCAGCAGAGGGGCTAAGAACATACTTGTGGAAAAGACAGTTTCTTCGATAGATGATATTGGGAAAGCTGGATGTCCACATGCAGAAGGATGAAATTGGACCTTTATCTCACATCATAGATAAAAATCAACTCGAAATGGATTAAAGACTTAAACATAAGGCCTGAAGCTGTAAAACTAGTAGAAGGAAATAGGAGAAAGCTTCATAACATTGGCCTGGGCAATGATTTTTTAAATATGACTCAAAAACCACAAGTGACCAAGGCAAAAATAGACAAATGGGTTGCATCAAACTAAGCTTTTGTCCAGCAAAGGGAAAAATTAACAGAGTAAAGAGACAACCTACAGAATGAGAGGAAATACTGTATTTGCAAACCATACGTCCGATAAGGAATATCTAAAATATATAAGGACCTAAAACAACTCAATATTTTAAAAGACTCTGTTAAAAAATGGGCAAAAGTCTATTCAGGAATAGACATTTCTCAAAGGAAGACATACAAATGGCCAGCAGGTAAATGAAAAGATGTTCAATATCACTAATCATCAAGGAACTGCAAATCAAAACCACGAGGTATCACCGCCCACCTGTCAGAATGGCTATTACTAAGACAAAAGATAACAAGTGTTGGTGAGGATGTGGAGAAAGGGGAACCCTGGCGCACTGCTAATGGAAATGTAAATTAGTACAGCCATTATAGAAAACAGTATGAAGTTTTCTCAAAAAAATTAAAAAGAGGACTACCATGTGATCCCGCCATCTCTCTACTGGGTGTATATCCAAAAGAATTGAAATCAGCCTGCCTGGCCGGGTGCGGTGGCTCACACCTGTAATCCAAGAACTTTGGGAGGCCGCTGCGGATCACTTAAGGTCGGGAGTTGGAGACCAGGCTGAGCCCATCGCTAAAAGAAAAAAAAAAAGAAAGAAAGAAATCAGTATGCCTATTCATTGCAGAATTCTTCACAATAGCCAAGATACAGAATCAACCTAACTGTCCAACAATAGATGAATAGAAAATGTGGTAAATATGTACACTGAAATATTATTTTCACCTTTAAAAAAAAAGGAAATCCTGTAATTTACCATAACATGGATGAAACTGGAAGACATCAACCTAAGTAAAACAAGCCAGGCACAGAAAGACACATACTTAGTGATCTCACTTATATGTGGAATCTAAAGTGTGTCAAACTCATAGACCAGGTGCGGTGGCTCACTCCTGTAATCCGAGCTCTCTGGGAGGCTGAGGCGGGTGGATCACCTAAGGTCAGGAGTTCGAGACCAGCCTGGCCAACACGGTGAAACCCTGCCTCTACTAAAAATACAAAAATTAGCTGATCACAGTGGTGCATGCCTGTAATCCCAGCTACTCGGGAGGCTGAGGCAGAAGAATCACTTGAACCTGTGAGGTGGAGGTTGCAGTCAGCCAAGATCACATTGCTGCACTCCAGCCTAGGCGACAGAGCTAGAGTGAAACTCCGTCTCAAAAAAAAAAAAAAAAAGTCAAACTCATAGAAACAGGGAGTAGAATGGTCGTTGCCAGGGGAACAATGGGGAGATATTGGTCAAAGGGTACAAAGTTTCACTTAGGATAAGTTCAGTAGATCTATTGTACAACCTGCTGACTATAGTTAATAATAATGTACTGTATAGTTCAAAATTGCTAAGAGGGTAGATCTTAAATGTTCTCACCACAAGAAATATGTGAAGTAATGAATATGTTAATTAGCTTGATTTAACCATTTCACAATTATGCACGTATCAGAAGTAGCTACTTATTTCCAAAGGGTACAGTATGGAGGGAGGGAGGAGGAAGTTCACAGGGGAGCACCAGGACAAATGGTGCACAGCCAGGGATCAAGGTCAACATCAACAGTCACAGATCACATTGATGGTATGTACCCTTGATATGATGTGATGAAAATGGCATACTACCTCTGTGATCTTCCCCTAAAACCCAGAATCCCAATCTAGTCATGAGAATATCAGACAAATTCTAACTGAAGAACATTCTATAAAATATCTAAACCAGTATTCCTCAAAACTGTCAAGGTACCAAAAACAAAGAAAGTCTACAAACTGTCACAGCCAAGGGGAGGCTGACACATGACAGCTAAATATAATGTGAGGCCAGGCATGGTGGTGCATGCCTATAGTCCCAGTACTTTGGGAGGCTGAGGCAGGAGGATGGCCTGAGCCCAGGAGTTTGAGACCAGCCTGGGAAACATGGCAAAACCCTGTCTCTGCAAAAAGTACAAAAATTAACCAGGCATGGTGGTACACACATGTAGTCCCAGCTATTTAAAAGGCTGAGGCAGGAGGATTATCTGAGCCCAGAAGGTGGAGGCTGTAGTGAGCCGAGATGGCACCACTGCACTCCAGCCTGGGCGACAGAGTGAGACCCTGTCTCAAAAAATATAGATAGATATGTATATGTGTATATTGTATTATGTATATGCATGTATGTATAATATATAATTACTAATTATATATATTATAATTAGCTAAAGTATATACATGTTAGCTAATGTATCCATTACTTCATCTATATATATATAATGTGGTATCCTCGATGGGATCCTTGAACAACTACAAAAAATGGACATTAGATAAAAACTAAGGTGTGATGGTTAATACTGAGTGTCAACTTGACTGGATTGAAGTGCACAAATTATTAATCCTGGGTGTGTCTGTGAGGATGTTGCCAAGGAGATTAACATTTGAATCCCTGAGCTGGGAAAGGTAGACCTACCCTTAATCTGAGTGGGCACCACCTAATCAGCTGCCATCCCGGCTAGAATATAAGCAGGCAGAAAAATGTGACAAGAGAAACTGACCTAGCCTCCCAACCTACATCTTTCTCCCATGCTGGATGCTTCCTGCCCTCAAACATTGGACTCCAAGTTATTTAATATATATTTATATATATAAATGTATAATTTATATATATATAAAATATACATTTATATATATAATATATATTTCATATATATATTCCATTAATTCTGTTCCTCTAGAGAACCCTAATATATAAGGTAATTTGAATAAGTGTGAACTTTAGTTAAAAATTATGAATCAGTATCAATTTATTAATTTGTTACATATGGTAACAAATGTACCATAGTAATGTAAGGTGTTAATAATAGGGGCAACTGAAGGTGGGGATGGTATACAGAAACCTTCAATTCTTCTGTAAATCTAGAACTATTTTTAAAGAATCTATCAATTTTTTAAATGTTTACATTCTTTATCTGGGCAATTCAACATCCCAGAGTTTGTTCTGAGAAAATAATCACAAATCTGGGCAAATACTTACCTACAAGAATATTTTACTATTATTCATAATATATATAAACTAAATGCTCAATAATAGGAGACTGGCCTAAGAAATTATTTTTCCTTAATTCAATGGAATATTGTAGTCATTAAAAATACTATAAAGAATATTAGATGATGTGAATTTATGATATATTAAGAGAAAAACTAGGCTACAGATTATACATACAGCAACATTCTCTTTACTGAGACATAACTAGATATAGGACAGATGATTGATAGATAGGCACATTTATTTTCCTTTGAGCTTATCTATACCTTCTAAATTTTTACATGGTATAGATTGCTTTTTATTGTGGTAAAGTACACATAACATAAAATTTACCATTTTCAGCATTTTAAAGTGTAAAATTTCATGGCATTTAGTACATTCACAATGTGCCATCATCACAACCATCTAGTTCCACAACATTTTCACTGCAACAAAAGGGAACCCCGTATCCATCAAACAGTCACTCCCATTATCCTATCCAGTCCCTGGCAACCACTAATTTGGTTTCTGTCTCTATGGATTTGCCTATTCTGGATATTTTGTATAAATGAAATAACATGTGACCTGTTGTCTCCAGCTTCTCACTTAGCATAACGTTTTCAAGGTTCACTCATGTTGTAGCATCTGGCCAATACTTCATTCCTTTTTATGATTGAATAATAGTACATTGTATGGATATAAAAATTTTATCCATTTATCAGCTGGTGAACATACGGGCTGTTTCCATTTATATCTATTGTAAATAGTGCTGCTATGAACATTCATATTTAAGTTTCTGTTTGAACATTATTGCTTCTATAATGTAAAAATGCTGTTCTTAAAAGGTAACATCTAAATAAATTATACTCACCAAATCCCCCAGTCTGTATCAGTGCTGATTCCCTAAGAAATTTCCTAAGTTTACTTGTGTACAAGGATCCAATCTTCCTTTCATTACATTTGTGAAGTTTCTAGCCCCAAATTATCTTTTGTTTTGTTTTTGTTTTTTGTTTTTTGAGACAGAGTCTCACTCTGTCGCCCAGGCTGGAGTGCAGTGGCACGATCTCGGCTCACTACAAGCTCCGCCTCCGGGGTTCATGCCATTCCTGCCTCAACCTCCCCAGCAGCTGGAACTACAAGTGCCTGCCACCACGCCCCGCTAATATTTTGTATTTTTAGTGGAGACAGGGTTTCACCATGTTATCCAGGATGGTCTCAATCTCCTGACCTCGAGATCCACCCACCTCGGCCTCCCAAAGTGCTGGGATTACAGGCATAAGCCACCCGCGCCTGGCCCCAAATTATCCTTTAAAAGTTGAACAATATTTTTCTCGAGAATCTTTTCAATTCGCAACACACAAATTGAATTAAATAGGATTTTGTAAGAATTGATATAATATTTGAGATTAGCTCGTGTTTTCATTTCCCTTTGGCTAGTTTGGAAGGCAAAGGTGATTTTTACCATTTTACACATTATTCCTGTAATTCTAGTTTATATTTTGCATCCTAGAGGCAATGAACAATAAGGAAAACAATTTGCATTTAAGTCTCATGTTAACGGTGCACTATGTTCAAGTTGATGGTCAACACTAGAGGTAGACTGGTTCATTACTTTTGATTGCCTGGAGCTGGGCAAATTCTCCTAGAAGTTTCAAGCTATCAAAAGTTAATCATGTCGGGGGGGCATGGAGGCTCACGCCTGTAATCCCAACACTTTGGGAGGCCAAGGCAAGTGGATCATTTGAGGTCAGGAGTTCAAGACCAGCCTGGCCAACATGGTGAAACCCTATCTCTACTAAAAATGCAAAAATTAGCTGGGTGGTAGTGGTGCACACCTGTAATCCCAGCTACTCGGGAGGCTAAGGCAGGAGAATTGCTTGAGCCTAGCAGGCAGAGGTTGTGGTGAGCCAAGATTGGGCGACTGCACTCCAGGCTGGGTGAGAGTGAGGCCCTGTCTCAAAAAAAAAAAAAAAAAAAAAAAAAAGCTAATCATGTGTGAATGAATCCTCTCAGCAATGAAAAGGTCTGAACTAATGATGCATACAGTAACATGAATGACCCTCAGTATAACTATGCTGAGAAAAAGAAGCTAAACCAAAAAAAATAAATCTGTATGAAATTCAAGGCTGGGCACAGCAGCTCATGTCTATATTCCCAACAATTTGGGAGGCCAAGGTGGGAGGATCACTACAGGCCAGGAGTTTGAGACTAGCCTGAACAACATAGCAAGACCCTGTCTCTTTAAAAATTAGCCAGGCATGGTGGTGCATGCCTGTGGTCCCAGCTACTCAAGAAGCTGAGGCAGGAGGGTCACTTGAGCCCAGGAAGTCAACACTGCAGTGAGTTGTGATGGCATCACTGCACTCCAGCTTGGGTGACAAAGTGAAACCCTTTCTCTACAAAAATAAAATAAAATTTTTAAATCCCAAACAATGCCAACTAGTCCATAGTGACAGAAAGAAGATCAACAATTGCCTAGATGGATGAGAAGGGGTATATAGGGAAGAATTACAAAGGGCCATGAGGAAACTTCTGGGACTGATGGATATGTTTATTATCTTGATTCTGGTGATGGTTTTGAGACAGCCAGGTGGGTGGCGGTCCCTGGAGAAACTCCAACCAGCCTACCCGCTGAGGTGGAGCCTCGGGAAGTTCATGCCCTTTGCAGCGGGGAGGAGCCCAGTCCCTCCTCTTCCTGTATGGAACCTGGGATTCCAACGGTGGGCGGGAACTGCTCTAGCAGGGACTCGGGCCTAGCGAGAGTCTCTGTTTCCCCCCTTTCTCTCTTTTTACCCAATAAAACCCCATCTTACTCAATGGTCTGCAAGCCTGAATTTTCAAGGCCATAGGACAAAGAACCCTGTCTTTAACTGAACTAAGGAAAACTCCTGCAAAAGTTTCATGGATGCATGTATGTGTGTAAACTCATCAAACTGTATATTTTAAATACATGTGTCAGTTACACCTAACAGCACAAAGAAAAAAAACCTAATGATGTGAGCTGCTCATACAATTATTATTAAACAGTTTAAATGTGTTCCTAATATTGGTCCCCTTTTACTATTTATTTGCATTTAATGTCAAAACAACAAACAAGGAAAGGGTTATTTGATGTACCTCAGGTTAGAGGCATGTTTGTTCTTGGTGTCTTTATTAGTAGTCTATTTTAAATGTTGACATTGTTGTAAATTAGAATCTACAGAGATCAACTCCCTGTTCTGCATAAATGCCAAAAGTATATTAATCTGGTCCAAAGATATGCTCCTTTCATAAGGCCGAAGTATTTTAATCATCACCTCCCTGGGTTATTCTTCAGAGTTAGTGTTGGGTAATTTTTCTCCTTTAAATATTATGAATACCTATGGTTTTTTTTTTAGGGGAGGGGGCCTATTTTTGTCATGGTAATTCTAAATGTATAAATACGATTTTTTTTTTTAAGTCATGAGCAAGCAGGAATGAAATTTCCCAGCAATAACATTAAAAAGTTATAAGCAGGGTTATAAGCGGTGGTTGATGTCCCATTCCCCCATTCAGCAGACAAACCATCCTTATGGATAAATGTAAAGGGGAACTGAATCTGATATCTGCTCTTCAGTCTAAGAACAGACTTTAGACGAAGTTACAATACAATTAAATAACAATTTAAATACTGTAACTTTTTCTGAGAAAAATGCACACAATATTTGAGTTGTCTACAATATGTCAAAGACTCTGAGCTAGTCTGACTCTTGTTGCATAACCCTGGGAAATTGTGAAACTCAGTTCTGACTTATGTTCCCCTATGATGAATTCATATGACCCAATGTCTTTCCCCAAATTTGCCACACGCACAAATGCATACTCACAAATTCATAAACAATAACTAGAGTGAAGAGTCTATTTTGAGAAGTTTGTACAACTAGCAGCCATTATCTTTCCAAAGCCCAGGGTACTGATGGTGGCAGTGGCCTATTTCGAGCAGCCGCTGTGAGGATGCCAGCTGCAGTGGGGAAGGTGCAGCTGGGGCTGTGTGTTTCATGGAGCCAGAGGAGGGCGGGAATAGGTGGGAGTCCCGCCCCCTACTGAGTTGTCTGCTCAAGAGCACCTCACTCACCAGTGCAGCAGCAGCCACATCAACGCAGCTCCAAACCCGGGCATCCCTGTACTCTCAGGGGCATGGGAAGTGCCTGCTCCCACTCCCTGGCCTCTCCCAAATCTTGGCACCTGCTCCAATTTCAGAGCCTGAGCCTGGGTGCTGTCATGGCCCGGCTAGGTGTGTACACACTCAGGGCAGCACTGACATGCCAGACATCCCCCACTGCCTTAGCACCTTCTGAAACTTTGAGCACCAACGAGCTCAGGAAGGGAGGCCAGGAGGGCTGAGGGAGGCTTAACGCAGGCCTGCAGGTGCCCCTCGGTGTGAACAGCCTGGGTGCCATGGAGGGCATGTTGATGGTGGCAGGAGGCAGAAAAGGTTCCTAGGAGGGAAGGGGCGGGTCCCCAGTGAAGCCCCACTTTCAAACCAGGGACAGCCTGAAGCCTGGGGGCCAGGCTGCCAATCCCAGGTGGTGTCCATGACCCAGAGTGAAAATTTATGGTGTTTTTTCCAGGCACACCCATGGCCACCCATGGACCAATCATCACGCAGTTCCTCCTTTCTGAGCCCATAAAATCCCTGATTCAGCCACACTTGCATACTGGTCAGGATGACCTGCCTGTGGAAAGGAGCTACCCACTATAGTTCTCCTCTCCACTGAGAGCTGGACACTCATCAGCATGGCCTGCCTGTGGAAACGAACTACTCACTTTGGGTCTCCTCAGAGTTATTCTGTCATTCAGTGAAGCTCCTTTCCATCTTGCTCACTCTCCAGTTATCCATGTGCCTCATTCTTCCTGGACATGGGACAAGAACACAGGACCCACTGAATGGTGGCACTGAAAGAGCTGTAACACAAACAGGACTGAAACTTGCCCCCCACTTACCACATTGTGGGTGACAAGAAGGAGAGAAGAGCTGCAGCCCTTCTGGGAGCCCAGACCTCAGGGCTCCCCGAGTCATGGCTGTGACATGCTGTAACTCCCTCTTTGGGGCTTTGTGGTTCCTGGTGTCTCTGAGCTTTCTGGTGTTATTGCTTTCCCCTTGTCCACATGCTGGTGCCCACAGCGGAAGCTGCTTGCAGTACGTCTGGTCCAGCTGCAGCCTTGCACAGAGCTGGCGCCTGTGCCGGTGCCTGGAGCTGCCTGCCCCACCACAGCCGGCACACCTGGCTATGTGCAGTGGCTGGACCCTGTACTTGCTCATTCACACACCCTGGCAGGTGTGGGATCTGGGCTGGAAGCAGGAGCCAAGCGCAGCCTGATGGGCCAAGTGAGCAGAAGGAGCCCAGAGGGCGTGAGCGAAACCAAAGCAGAGGCACTGCTAGCCACAGAGGTTTCCAGCTGGCAAAGCAACACCCTAAGAATCCCATGACAGTATGTACATGTAAAAGTAAATACACGAATAAACAACCAGTCAAAAGTCAAGAAATTCGAGTCTGCTGTTATTTCCCTACAGGGAATTAGCAAACCATTCCACAGTTCATAAGGACATTGACACAGTTTTCCCGTAGGTTCTTCTGATAACATGGCTGAGCAGTGGTCTTAGAGTTTGGGAAAAATTCTCAATTAATTCCTTCCCTGTGCGCTGTGTTCTGACTCAAAGCCCAGCATTTCTTTCCCCAAGCTATCTTGTCTTCACACCAGAGCTAAGTTCCAGAGGACAGGGACAATCCTCTGTTACAGGTGGAGAGACTCATACCTAGGGGACAAAGGCAAAGATCTGAGGATATTTCACAGGCTTGGGGAGTAGAACAAAAGGCAGGAATGAAGAAAGGGCCTGCACTCGACCTGTGGACTCAAGCTTTTCAGGCCAGAGTCTTCCTTACAACCACCTCACCAACCAGCTCCCAGGAAAACTCAGCTGAGTTTCACCTTTCCTTTCCTCCTAGTGTGGGCTCTTGTCTAATAATGCTAAATTCCATTTATGGGCATTTGATTTCACAGCCTGCTCATCATGCAGCAATGGGCTACATATAGTGTAATTAAATAAGACATATAAAGTAGTCACAGCACAACCTGGCACATTCAATAAATGTGAATATCATCATCATCAACTCTGAGTCAATGAGATTATTCACATTTTATTTTAAAAAATGTTCTGACCTTCATATGTGCACGAATGATCTTTACATTGAAGAAAGATGGTAAACATGTTTTTAAATTTTAAAAATATTCTGATGAAAAACTGCATTAAGCTGCATTAAGAAAGTTGGAAGAGCACAAAGGTATTGTTTCCTCTGGTTAGCATCTATATTATTTTATTTGAAACCAGATCAATAAATCTGGACCAACAAGTAGGGGGAAAAAAGAATTCTACATTTGTTACAGGGTTTGAGGATTTGGGTTCCTCTAAAAATCACTAGCAAGGTAGAGATGGCAATCAGACCTTAGGACACCACACTTTTTCTCTGCTGCTCTGAAAGGCCAAACTATTGCAGAACCATATTTTTAACGATCAGAATGTTAGTGTCAGAAGGGACCTTGGGAGTCATCAATTAACAGCCACAGGGATTGTGAAAGCCCCGAGTAGGCCCCAATAGATATCTGCTAAATCTCTTGGAAGATATATTTTACAGGAAAGCCCAATATATGAAACAAATAAAAGTGGAGGGCCAGGAGCAGTGGCTTATTTCTGTAATTCCAGCACTTTTGGAGATTCAGGCAGGAGGATTGCTTGAGCCCAGGAGTTTGAGACCAGCCTGGACAACATAGCAAGACCCCATTCTCTACAAAAAAATAAAAATAAAAATTAGCCGGACATGGTGGCACATGCCTGTAGTCCCAGCTATTTGGGAGGCTAAGGTCAGAGGATTGGTTGATCCCAGGATTTTGAGGGTGGATCATGGCACTGCTGCACACCAGCCTGTGTGACAGAGGCAGACCCCTGACTCAAAAAAAAAAAAAAAAGGTACAAGTGATTGGTCATGGACTTACCTAGAACTCCTTAGAGCAGAGTCTGAAAATCATTAACATGTTTCAACTTCCTCATTTTGAAGTTGTTGTGGTAGACAGCCAGATAACAGCAGAAGGTGCTAGATCTTTGGAGTTAGCCACACCTGAGGTTTCATTTCTAGTTCAACCACTTTCAAAATGTTGGTCTATGCCACAGACATTGGCTTTTCAATGTGACCTTAATGTTTGGTCATCCCCTCCTCCATTTGCTGATGCCACCGGGTAGGTGTGTATGGTGATGTCCATATGCAATTCTGTGAATGACTTCTTCCTGAGAAATATCTGCATGGGGAAGAAGAGTTAGCAAACTCACGTACTGCACTTCAATTTATACCTATAAACTCTTTGCTATTAATCTTTTTGATAAAGTAAGAGATCATTGCCTTTATTATACACATCGTGTTTTCTTAAGTACTATAAAACAATTTAATTTGGAAAATGTTTACGATGTGTTAAATGAACAATAATAATACAATGGTATGTAAATTATGATTAGCAACTATGTACTACATATACAAGTAGAAGAAAAGAGTGGAAGTTAATAAGCAAAACTAAAAATGATAATGCTTGTAAAATTCAAATATTTTAATGAAACGTAAACATCTTTGCTAAAATCAACATTTCTTACTTTAAAATGTCTCTGAGAATAGAAAAACATTTCTTGTTTTCTTGTAATAGAGACTTTAATCAGTAGTTAACAGGAAGCCACTTTACAAGTCTAATTCTCTGGCCCCACTACCTCTCTGGCAAGGTAGCATGCTGGCAGGTGGGCTGGCTGAGGACCAGAGACTAGGAGACTGGGCTGAGGTCAGAGATGGCTGGGCATGGGACTCCTTCTGGGATCTAGAAGTCAGAGCTAAGGGTATCTGAAAGTCCCCATCCAGAAACAAAATTAAAACCAGTGACCATCCAGCAAAGCCATCAATCGAAAGTGATTTGTCAGGGACAAAGAAGGTTTGGAAGGACAACCTGAAAGACTTCTTTGGGCTGTAGGGCAAAACTGAAGTTGCTTGCCATAGACTCTTGTAGCCTTCCTCCTGTCGAGGCCAGAATCTGATGAGACTTTCAGAATCTGAAAAGCTCAATGTGGTTGAACTTCCAAGCCCAAGTAAAGTTTAAAATGTAGAGATCTCATTTTTAAAATGCAGTAGGAATAACACAGACTTAGGAATCAGATAGACCAGGGTTCAAATTCCAGATCCACTACACGCTAGTTATATGACTTGAGAAAATTATCTAAACTTTTTCAGCCGCATCTGGAAACATGGGTATGACAGAGGAGACTACTTGACCCCCTAAACTGGGACTCTTGTTCCATGGTATAGAAATGTTGCTGGTAAACAGCTTTCTTCTTGACTACATTTCCCAGCCCTTTTTGCATCTAAGTAGGGCCATGTGATAAGTCCTGGCAATCAGAATGTAAGCACAAATGATGGGTGTCAACTCTGGGCAAAGACAGTCGAGGATCTGGCCTACCTTCCCCATACTCACTTCCCTTTCCACCCTGTAAGTCATGTATTGAAGATGTTCATGTTGCAAGATGGAAGGGCTTAAATCCCTGAGTCACCATGTGGAGTAGGGCTGTTTAAGAGAATGTCCCGGCCAGGCGCGGTGGCTCACACCTGTAATCCCAGCACTTTGGGAGGCCGAGGCAGGCAGATCACAAGGTCAGGAGATCGAGACAATCCTGGCTAACACGGTGCAACCTCGCTTCTACTAAAAATACAAAAAATTAGCCGGGCGTGGTGGTGGGTGCCTGTAGTCCCAGCTAATTGGGAGGCTGAGGCAGGAGAATGGCGTGAACCCAGGAGGTGGAGTTTGCAGTGAGCCAAAATCGCACCACTGCACTCTAGCCTGGGTGACAGAGCAAGACTCCATCTCAAAAAAAAAAAAAAAAAAAAGAGAATGTCCCAACGTCTACACTGGCATTGTATAAACAATAACTCTTACTGTGCTAAGTCACTGAAATTTGGGGATTGTTAGTTACAAAAGTTAGCGTACCCTTTAAAAAAAAAACCCTAATTTATATGTAAGAATTGAACCTATTTCAATAAAACACTTTCTCTTATTATCACACAAAAAAACTAGACAAATGTTTTTCAAGCTTGTGGTACATTTAGGATACTTTGATTCTAAATATACACTACCTTGTGTACATGAAATTTGCTTTGGAGGATCTTTAGAGGCACCTTAAAGGGTTAAGCAGTCAACCTCCAGAGGTACAATGTAGCTATGTGATGACTGATCCAGACCATAAACCATGCACACTAAGATTCAAGAAAAACAGGCAGATGTTTCTACTATGATCACCAAATCAAAAGCTACTTAGGGCAGACACCAGGATATCACATGTTGGTTTCTGATAGAATTGTGTATCCCACGAGCAGCTCTGGATGGATTGCTCTAAGGTATATAACAGTAGCCAGACTGGTTCTTTTAAAGATCCTCCAAAGCAAAGCAAGCCAGGCCAGCTTCTGAAAAGATAAATGTAAAGTGAGTGCCTAATGAAGTGCCTGGAACACAAACATGACCTCCTTCCCCACCAGCTCACCACAATAGATGTGTGCTTATCTCTCTGTTACCTGTTCATCTCACACCTAGACCAGGGAACTGTGTTGCAAAAAGCACTCCTTCGGATATGGAGGACCAGGTATGTCCTAGGTAGGCCTTGACTAGTGGGAAATTTTTTTGGCTTTTAAGGTACAGGAGAGCCCCTTTGGTGAGGCTGATAGAATTTGAGAGGTAAAACATTTCTTAGATTGTTTAAATGACTTTCAGTCTTGGCTCAAAATTGATGTCACACTAGAACCATCTTTTGCTGATCAATTAGTTCAGGGCCACATCAAACAAAATGGCATGGAGTTTATTTAACATGCTAAAGGGGAAAGACTAGTACCTTGTAAACTAATGTTTAGTATAGTTACACTTTAGATGCATTGGTTTGAGCTATGATATGGCCTGATTTTTTTTTTTCAAGTGACCTTTTGAAGGTGGAGCCTAATTTTTCTCTCCTTGAATGTAGACTCTACACAGTGACCAGCTTCTACAGAATAGAATATGGAGGAAGTGAAGGTGACCTTTGAGATTAGGACTTGCTCTGGGGGAAGCCAGCTGCTCTGTTGTAAGAACACTCAAGCAGCCCTACAGAGGAGTCCATATGACATGTAACTGAGGCCTCCTGCAAACAGCCAGCAAGGAATGAAGGCCTTCATGTGAGTGAGCTATCGCAGCCATGTAGATGAGCTATCTTGAAGAGAATCATCCAACCCCAGTCAAGCCTTCAGATGACTGCAATCCTGGCTGACATCTTGACTGCAAACTCATGAGAGATCCTTTTGAGTTGCCCCCAAATTCCTGACCCACACAAACTGTGAGATGTTTGTTATCTCAAGCTGCTAATTTTTGGAGTAGTTATACAAAAACAGACAACTAATAGAGGGACCCTTTTCCAAGACCAAGAGCATTATAGCTAGGACCCTCTTAGGCACCAAGCAAAGCATGCAATACCACATTTTAGTTAGAGGTGTGTGTGTGTGTGTGTGTGTGTGTGTGTGTGTGTACCTGCAAGTGCAACATACATAGAGTGTGCAACTTCATTGTACAACTCAAGGAATTTTTGCCTATACAGTATATACCCATATAACTACCACCTAGGTCAAGATGTGGAACATTTCCAATACCCTAAAAAAATTCCTTCATGTCCACAACCAGTTGATAGCTCTTCCCAGAGATCACCACTTTTCTAATTATTTAATATAACTATGGATTACTTGCCTGTTCCCAAACTCCATAATAATGGAACGTTTCACCCTGTACTCTTTAATGCCTAGCTTCTTTCACTCATCATAATGATTTTAAAATTTATCCTGTTGTTACATGTTTCATTAGTTTGTTCATTTCATTGCTAGGTAGTATTCCATGTACAATTATATCAAATTTATCTATTTCCCTGTTGATAAACATTTGGGTTGTTTCCAATTTGAGGCGATTATGAGCAGAACTATATATTTTATACTAGTCTCTGCAGACCTTTATGTTCAATATTCTTCGGTAAATTCTTAGGAGTGGAATTGACGGGTCACCGGGTATATTTTTAAATATCAGTTTTCCAAAATAGTTGTACTTTTATATGCCCACTCAAAATAACTTTTTTCGTTTGAAGCAAATCCAACTTAAAATAAAGCAAAACAAAAGTTGGTCTTAATGAAAAATGAATGGCAATGAATAAAGAGCTTCCTAAATTATTTGGAATAGTCAAGGAAACTCATGTGTAAGGTACGGAGCTATCTGACAGCAAATCCTCCAGGCAAACACTTTGATTTTGATCATTGGTTTGGAAATAATTTTAGTCACTTAGATCAAAGTTTTTCACAAAGATGAGTCAAGCAGGGGCCCAAATCCCAAGAGAAGAAGAATTTACATAAAGCGTCCTTCAGATGAGCTTTTCACTCTGTTAAATGGATGACCCGAAGGGAAAAGAAAGCCTTCCCACGTGGCACCCTTGTTTACTGGGCCAGCCCAGCACTGTGACAAATGAAGCAACATCTTGATGCCTAACGCAGCTCGCCTGCAGGCACTGATTCAGCTTTGTATTTCCCCTGAGTTCTGCTTCAAATAAACAGTTCAGGGAAGTTTATTAACGATGCACTCTGGGGCATCGGGCTGTGATAGGCAGCAGGCGCTGCACACAGCCCCAGTGGCCAGTCTCCAGTTAGCACAAGAGGCAGCTCTAAGTCCTGCCTGTTTTGGAGACATCCTGACACCCACGGTGTTGTTTTCATTGATTGTATGAAGTGGGAAAAAATGAAGACTGGAAAGTCAGAATAGCAACTCCAATCTCAGCAACTTCAGGGGGATGCTCAGAGATGCTCAATGCAATGTTTTTCTATTTGGAAAATTTCAAAATTGGCAACAACCTAGATGCCCAAAAATAGGAAATGGTTAAATAAAAGCCCCTCTTCCTCCGGCAGACAGTGGGAATCATTGTGTTTGAGAGCAGAGAAATTAAACAATGAGGCCTTAGAAAAATCCTGAGGCAGCAGTAGATTGAGCACAGGGTGGGGGTGGGGGGCAAAAAGAACACCAGATTCAGAGGGCTGTAAGCGCATCATAGGCAATTATTTCCAGACCATTCAGGAATAAACCAATGCAAACCAATGAAATTCTTATGACTTTCATTATTATAAGCACCCTAGCTTCCAGGGGGAAATGAATAAGAAACTTCTTTTTTTTTTTTTTTTTTTTTTAGAAGACAGGGTCTCACTTCCAAAGTCCGGGCCGGCTTGCAGTGGCACTATTACAGCTCACTGCAGCCTCAACTTCCTGGGCTCAGGTGATTCTCCACCTCAGCCTCCCGAGTAGCTGGGATTACAGGTGCGTGCCAACATCCCCAGCTAAATTTTTGTATTTTTAGTAGAGACAGTCTCACCATGTTGCTCAGGCTAGTCTCAAACTCCTGAGCTCAAATGATCAGCTTGCCTCAACCTTCCAAAGTGCTGAGATTTATAGGCATTGAGTCACCACACCTGGTTGAAACTGCATGTTTTTGAGTACCTACCTTGGGTCAAGCACTGGGTCAAGCACTTAGCAAGTATTAATTGACAAGCTCCACAATGGCTCTGTGAAGTATGTACCGTGGTCCTCATTTCAAAGATGAGCTCTGCCTCAGGGAAGTTTAAAAACTTTCAGAAGTTTCCTCAACTAACAGGAGAAAGAGTCAGGATTCAAACTCCAGTCTTTCTAGGCCAAGCCGTTGTTCTAGATTTCACTGACAGCAAATAAAGTTTAAAAGGAGGTTTTAAATGGGCAGCTGCTACCCTTAGCCACAGGCAGGAGCCCCATGCTCAGTTTGAGCAGAGAAATGGGCTTCCCCTTGAGTTCTCCTCTTAATAACGAAATGGCTCTCCACTGCCCAGTTTTAGCTTGTTTTCCTATGAAGAAGGTTGAATAAAAAGTCTCTTCTCATGAAAGCATTGCCCTCCTGAGCGTAGTGACCAGCCTTGAGCTTTACGTGGCAGTGACTTTTCCTGCTGTCCCCATCCAAACTGGGGGGATAGCTTTCCTGCTACCTAACTCAATTTTCTAAAGCAAAGGAAAGCAACCTGCCTCTTCTTCATTCACTATCTTATTTAGAGACATTCTCTATCACTAGAGTCCCGGGGTTTTTATAAGCCACACAAACAATAATGCATTACTTCAATTATTATCTATTGTGTGTTTTGGGGGCTTCTTGATAACAGCAGATTGGAGCACACTTGGCTGGTTTGCCCTTATTAAACCGTGAAGGTCACTTCTCTTCCAGGGCCTGTAATCAACGAGCCCTCTCTTCTCTTCCACAAATGCATCTCTTCCAGAGCCTTTGCAATTATGGCTCATTTCTCTAGGTTTCATATGGCAGGCGTCTGAACAGAATTAAAAGCATGAGCACGTGCAAAAATAATCCGCTTCCCAAGATAGTAAATGCTGAGAAGTTCTATATTAGAACACACTGTGAGTGCTGACTGGCTAGGGCATGATTAACCTAATAGGCTTAAGCTGCACTTGCTATCCACATCTGTCAGGACGCGAGCAAAACACAGGCCCGTAATCCACCATGCTGGGGGCCTTCAGAATTGTCCTACTGCTCACTAACAGCAGAGGCTTCCAAACTTAGAACAACAACAGGACGACAGGTACCACTCCGTCTTCACATTGGGACCAAGAAAATAAAGAAAGCTGGTTCCAAGTTTAGGATATTGTACCATGGACTTCAAAGGATTCTGGCCTGAAAATTGCCTGGATGGACTAGTAAGATTGCCTTTTGTTCCTATTTCAAATATGATTCTTGGAAAATTGTGAAGGTTGTGGGTGGAAGATGACTACAAGCTGAAATCATGGGGTGTACACCTTCACACAGTGACATTGTAAACAGCGTTGCAAAGAGTGGCATTCAGTTCTTGAAAAAGCCCAAAGCAATTCGGCCAGGATGTCAGGGTGGAAGTGAAAGGGGTTCCATCCCTTTGCTGGTTAAAAACTCCACCTGCTATGACGCTGGGGAGGGCCTGGCAGAGGAGCAGCCAAGTTCCAGGAGGAACCAAACCACAGCTAAAGGTTTTTGTCAGCTCATGGGAGATCCTGCTTCAGGCAAAAGGAAAGATATGGAAGGACTGATCCCCGGAACCAAAACCTCTTCATCCCAGCTGAACAAATCACAAAGCCACATGGCTAAGGATATTCCGTTCAAGACACAGGGTTCCCATGGATCACAAGGGGCAGACTTTTCTGGAGATGAGAGTGAGGAAAGTAGTACCCAAGATACTTCCAAATGGAAAAGGACACCAAAATGTCACACGTCAAGCACACAGAGCCACTGCTACCAAACCATCCACCCTGCTCATGAGTCTGAAGGCAAAGTGGACTTCCCGGAGCCTCTGGTAAAGGCCCACCAGCACGCTTATGCCTATCTACACTCCAGCCTCTCCAAATATGAAGCAATTCTGTGCATCATCCATCAGGCCACCCAGACCCGGGAGCTGCTGCAGCCCATGGTCAGCTTCCTGCTGCTGTGCTTTGAGGAGATCAGCCAGCTGCTGGGGGAGATCTCCAAGGATGGAGAAGTGCTCCTGCATGAAGTCAGGGAGGATCTGGCTCGGCCTTTGAAGAAAAGAGAGCCCCAGGAGCAGCCAGATCTCCTGCAACAGCTGCTGCAGTACACAGTCAGCAAGCTGCAGGTGCTCAATGGCACGGTGGCCTCGCTCACCGGCAGCTTCCTGGAGGGCTCCAGCAGCTACCTCCACTCCACTGCAACCCACTTGGAAAATAAGCTGAGTGCAAAAAGGAATGTGGATGAACGCCTCCTGAGGGCTCTGGGGCAGCTAGAGAGCCTGGCGAGTGGCTGTGGTGACCCTGGGGTGCAGGGTCTCCCCTTATGCTCTGAGGACAGTGGCATTGGTGCTGACAATGAGTCCGTGCAGTCAGTGGACAAGCTGGGCAAGCAAACCAGCTGGGACCTTGCACCAGAGCCCGAAGAATGGAAGTCGGTGACTTCACCCCACACAGAGGCCAGGCAGTCAGGACACGCCTGGCAGCAAAGTCCATTCTGTATGGAGTCAGACAGACCCCAGGACTGCCTGCTCTCAGGGGCTCCTATGGCAAAGGTTCAGCCACGAGCACAGGATGAAGCAAGGAGCCCATGCCTCTCCAGTACAAGCCCAAAAAATATCACCTCCCCACCTTTGAAGCTGGGGACAAGCACCGCATGTGATTCCTTTGGGATTGGGGTCTCTGTGGAACCACACCTTTCCAAAACCTCCAGGCTGATGGACGCTTCATCTCTCAGCGACAGCGAGGACAGCAGCCCAGAGGAGGAGGAAGACAAAATGAGCAGCACGAGTCTGTGTGCCTGGCAAGAAAAAGCTCCACATTCAAGGCCACGATCTTCACCTGCTGACTGGGAAAGCCCATTTCAGGCCCGCACCAGGAGGCTTAGGAGCCTCCAGGCCCAGGAAATGATTCTGAAGATGAAGGAGGCAATCAGCGAAAGGATCAAGTTTGTCCCTGTGCCCTGTGGGCACCAAGACTGGTCTGAGGAGGAGGAGGGGAGGACAGTGGTCCCCCCGAGACCTAGCACGGTGAGTGGCAGCAGGAGGGCCCCTGAGAGGCAGAGAAGATCCCAGTCAGAGTCGTGTCTCCAGAGTCACGTGGAGGACGCCACCTTTCAGGAGCTGCGAAGGGTCCAGAGGGACCTCAGTCAGAAGCTGGAGGCATTTTATGCCCTGGGTGCCAAAGGGCAGGGGCAGAGCCAGGAGCAGATTCTGCAGCCCAGAGCAGCAGCCGTGTGGCCCAATGGCACCTGCAGGGTCAGTCCAAGCAACACCACCAGCAGGCTCAAGGCATCCCTCACCAAGAACTTCAGTATTTTGCCTAGTCAGGACAAGAGCATCTTGCAGAAATGCAATCCCCATCCTGAGGACGAACAAGGCAAAGCTGAGAAGCTTCCAAATGCCATCCCAGCAGGAGAGGTCAGTGAGGCTGCCAAGGCCACGGACTGGAATGTCAGGGGCTGTCCCACCAGAACATCCGTCAAGAAGCTTATTGAAACTTTCAGTCCCACGGAGAGTCTGAGGACGCTGGGGGACTCTAAGGACTCAGGGGCAAGTCCCTGCCTCAGGAATTGCATCATGCCCCCCAGATTTCCCATGTACAGGGGGCTAGCCCCTTTGTATCCGAGGCCCCAGATTTCTCCAGCATCAGGCAGAGAATCTCTCAAAATGGGCATAGGCTGGAAGCCCTTAGCACCTATCTTTCCCCCTCTGACTAAAGCAGAAGCAGCCAAGAGTGAGGAGCTCAGCTGTGAAATGGAGGGGAACCTCGAGCACCTCCCTCCACCGCCCCTGGAAGTTCTGATGGACAAATCATTCGCTTCTCTGGAGTCCCCAGAAAGCAGCAAGTCCACAGAGAGCCCCGCCAAGGAAACCCAGGATCCAGGGCTGGGAGAGGCTGGCCCCACCAGGAGAACATGGGCTTCCCCAAAGCTGAGGGCCTCTGTGAGCCCCCTGGACTTGCTGCCCAGCAAGAGCACCGCCAGCCCAACCAAGCCTCACAGCACAGGGCCAGGGAGTGGCAGGAGCAGCTGCCAGCCCAGGAAGCCAGCCCTCGACCTGAGCCGCCCACCAGCCACCAGCCAAAGCCCCGAGGTGAAGGGTGGGGCTTGGAGTCAGGGAGAGAAGGCCACCAGCCTCTACAGGCAGCCCCGGAAGGCCATCGCCTGGCACCACTCCGGCCCTCCATCTGGGCAAAACAGGACCTCAGAGTCCAGCCTGGCCAGACCGAGGCAGAGCCGAGAGAGAAGCCCCCCTGTGGGCAGAAAGGCCTCTCCCACGAGGATACACTGGGTGCCTCAAGCAGACAAGAGGCGCCGGAGCCTGCCCTCCTCTTACAGACCTGCCCAGCCAAGCCCCTCTGCTGTGCAGACGCCCCCCAGCCCACCACTCAGCCCTGGAGCTCCCAGCCCACCTGTGAGCCCCAGGGTGCTAAGCCCACCCACCACAAAGCGGCGAACTTCCCCACCGCACCAGCCTAAGTTGCCCAGCCCTCCCCCCGAGAGTGCACCCACTCAGTGCAAGGTCCCCAGCCCTCCAACCCAGCACCCAGAAGCAAGCCCCCCTTCCTCGATTCCCTCCCCATCACCCCCAATGTCCCCTTCTCAGGGGCACAAGGAAACAGGAGACTCTGAAGACAGCCAAGCAGTCATAGCCAAAGTGTCTGGGAACACACATTCCATATTCTGCCCAGCTACCTCCTCTCTGTTTGAAGCTAAACCGCCACTCTCAACAGCCCACTCACTGACTCCACCATCGCTGCCGCCAGAGGCTGGGAGCCCTCTCGGGAACGCAGCAGGATACTGGAGGAACAGCTCAGGGCCTTGGCTGAGAGCAGACTCACAGCGGAGAGCAGCTCTGTGTGCCCTCAACCCTCTGCCTTTCCCCAGGAGGACAGCTTCTGACCGCCAGCCAGGTGGCCGACCGCAGCCTCCCGCCTTGGACCCCACCGGCACCTCTTGTGAATCCCAGCTCGGCCAAAGCAGGTAAGGAGTGTCCTGGGGTCATTGCCCTTCAGCGGCTTGGACTAGAGAGGAACAGAGCGAATGGGCCTCAGGATCTTCTGGGTCTCAGTAGTTTTCAAACTGTGCTCCAAGAGAAGAGGCAGTTGGGAAAAAGGTGTAGGGGGCAGTTCCAGCTCCCCAACTCTCCAACCTCGAGTTACTGTGCTCTTATCTGTTACACATTCCAGCTGCCTAAGAAAGATTTTAATTGAAAAGAGGCCCTGCTGTATTAAAAAAATCAAGTTCAAATAAGAACACATGGACACAGGAAGGGCACACACCGGGGCCTGTCAGGAGGGTAGGGAGCAAGGGGAGGGAGAGCCTTAGGACAAATATCTAATACCTGTGGGGCTTAAAACCTAGATGATGGGTTGATAGGTGCAGCAAACCACCGTGAAACATGTATATCTACGTAACAAACCTGCACGTTCTGCACGTGTATCCCAGAACTTAAAAAAAACATAAATATCAAAAAATAAAATAAAATAATAAAGTTCAAAACACTCAAGTTAGTTCAACCCCACACACCCCGTATTTTACATCTGGGGAAACTGAGATGAAAAGGCTTGCCCTGTGGCTGGCTCACTAGCACTGTGTCTCAAACCAGCAGCCTGGCTCCCCTGTTTCTGGTTCCCTGCAGGAGACTAGCATCTAGTTGGGAGGTTCTCAAACTATTTGGTCCCAGGACACCTTTTAACCCTTTAAAGTTTTTAAGAGCCCAAAAGAGCCTTTGTGTGTGGAGGCTATATCTACCAATGTTTACTGTATTGGAAGTTAAAACTGAGAAATATGTAAAATATTTATTATTTTTTTAAAAAATTGTATGATAACACAAATAATATACTCTTAGAAAAAGTGTGTATTTTCTTGTGTCTATTTTTTTAAAGCTTTTATTTTAGGTTCATGGGTACATGTGCAGGTTTGTGATGTAGGTTAACTTGTGTCACAAGGGGTTTATTGTACAGATAATTTCATCACCCAGGTACTAATACCCAATAGTTATTTTTTCTGCTCCTCTCCCTCCTCCCACCTTCCACCCTCAAGTAGGCTCCAGTGTCTATTGTTCCCCTCTTTGTGCCCATGAGTTCTCATCATTCAGCTTCCACTTATAAGTAAGAACATGCAGTATTTGGTTAGTTTGCTAAGGATAATTAATGGCCTCTCGCTCCATCTTGTTCTTTGTTATGGCTACATAGTACTCCATGGTATATATATGTATTACATTTTCTTTATCCAATCTGTCATTGATGGGCATTTGGGTTGATTCCATGTCTTTGCTATTGTGAACATGTGCATGCATGTGTCTTTATGAAAAGAGTATCTTCTACAACAACAAAAAAATTAGGGAAAAGAGTAGCACTGTCTTACATTTTTTCAAATCTTTTTAGCATCTGGCTTAATATAAGATGACTGGATTCTCAGCTCTGCTTCCATTGTCAACCTGTTGGGATCTCACACCTCCTGTAGACGCTGGGATCTCCACCCTGCATTCACAAAAGAATGAGTGAAAAGGAGAAGTGACATCTTAGTATTATGATGAAAATAGTTTTGATGTCGTGGGCCCCTATAAAGTGTCTCGGGAATAACCAGGGGCCCCCAGACTACACTTTGAGAATGGCCAGTCCTGGAGGCATAGAATATAAATGTGTGGCTTCCCATATCCCGAAAGACCTGGATCCACTTCTCCTCTAACTTCAAAAGTTTGTAGAGTGAGAACAAGAGTCTCTTCATGAGTGCTGAGCGCCAGAATCCAGGGGTGGGGCTGCTACCTCTCCCCCGGGCAGGCTGAGTTACAAGTGTGCCTTTCTCATCAGGGCAACAGACGTGCATGTCATTGGCCCAGCCGTGCAGACAGGCCCAGGCATGCAGCCGCAATGGGGCATGAGTCAAAGTGTAGCCATTGCTGGACACTGAAAGAAGAACTCATATGCTCAAGTGGTTGTTTTACAGAATACACGGGGAAATGTGCCTTTTCCCAACCTAGCATAGAAACAAAAAAAAAAATGTCTGAGGTCTATTAGAGAAGAACTCTTATTAATGTTTCTATCAAGATCAGACAAAGCTCAACTAACATCGGTCCTTGCTATCTTTGCATAGCCCACGATTGTGTAAATCAGCAGTTAATTTCTGCCAGAGTGATACGTTTTGCAGACTTCACAGTCTGTCCAGGCACAAATGGTAATTTTTTACAAAGTACTCGGCCGTCAATTTAAAATAAAGATATTATCTTGGGAAAGTTGTGCATTATTACAGTTAGATAAACTTCCCCAGCCACTTGAAAGAAGTGAAATATTGATTATTTTTGCGAGAATCTTAATGTAACATTGCTCTTTTCTTAAATCTAAAATGAGCTTCCTACAGTACAGTGGTTTTCATCTAAGAACCTCTATAAATGTTAATGCATTATTCCTCACTCCAGCCACTTATTCAGTTATTAGATTTCTAAAACTGTGCCCTTCAGCAGAAGAGCTTGAGAGAACAGGGACAATAAAATGGCATTAATTAAAAACACTAATATTTTAAAACAGCAGGAGCAATAATAAAGTAACATAAAATTGTTCAAGAAGAAAATAATGCCCTTCTCTCAGCCTTCTCCTCAGAATAGGGCAGCCTAAAAGGTTGTTTTATGTCCTGAATCTCAATACTTGGGGCAGGGGCGGCAGGGAGGTAACAGTGGCTTAAAAGAGAGAGGACGATCGGGTGCAGTGGCTCATGCCTGTAATCTCAGCACTTTGGGAGGCTGAGGTGGGTGGATCACCTGAGGTCAGGAGTTTGAGACCAGCCTGGCCACCATGGTAAAACCCCGTCTCTACTAAAAATACAAAAATTAGCAGGGCATGGTGGCACGCACCTGTAGTCCCAGCTACTTGGGAGGCTGAGGCACAAGAATTGCTTGAACCTGGGAAGTGGCAGTTACAGTGAGCCAAGATCGTGCCATTGCACTCCAGCTTGAGTGACAGAGTGAGACCTCATCTAGAGAAAAATTTTAAAAAAGAGAGAGGAGGGTTCATAAACAGGACGCTTCCCAAGGTCACGTGGAAGGTTGTATAATGACTCGCAACCATTCCCCCACCTCTTATGACACCACACAGCTCTAAGCCTTCCCACACTGTGAGCATGTGATGGGAAAGTGCTCATTCCCCAGCACCCCTGCCCCCAGGTATAAAGTTGGCATCTGGGAGCAGAAGTGCACCTGCTGTAAGCACATCAAGCCTTTGCCACCCTGTGAATGGCAAGCATTTTTTTTCTGCCATCCTGCATATGGGGAAACACCACCAGGGACTAGGCATGATTTCCCCAAGATCATGCAACAAGCCAGTGCCAGGGAGCCAGAGGCTGCTCAGAACGGGCTGTTTCCCCAAGCAGGGACACGACCACACCCATGATGTCTTGCAGCTGAGGCAGGCCTGCAAGCTGAACCAGCCTGCCCTTCCAGTCACTCCGTGCGAGGCATGAGCCCCCTTTTTTGAAAAATGGATGATGTTTATTTACCCTGGGGATTGGGAACAGCCGTTGGAGGCTTACCCAGGAAGCTCAATTACTGAGCTTCGACTGTTATTTCTGTGCCAAATCCCCTAGCGGGGGTAACAGCCTCTAGGTCTCAGGATGCTGGGGCACTGTGTGCATTCAAGAAGGCTCCAGACTTTCTCCCCTCAATGTGGTGTTTTCAGTCTTTGCCTGTCCTGGACTGCCCAAGCATGCACGCTCTGCCGCCTTTACTCAGTCTCCTGGATCAGATACCCAGTGGGCCCTGAGCTCTGAACTCCTGTAGGGACCTGTGATGGGGCCGGAGGCCAACACAGATGAGATTGGCTCCATGGCACAGTGAGTTGGGTTTCTTCCTGTCTAACAACCATAGCTGTGTGCTGATCTTAGTGCCCACCCCACTTACCCACGACTCCTACCACCCACCTTGATCTTGTTCAGATCCAAATGCAAACATATTCTCCACTGGTTTGACATCTCATGTAAGCCTAACCTCGCAGAGCTGAGCACATTGTGCAATAAAGCTCACAGATCAGGCAAGAATGTGCTGTCGCAGGCAGAGAGAAGGGCCTTCTTGCCTGTGCATGTGGGGAACTAGGGTCCTGTCCTGGCCCTGAGGCAACTGATTGAGAGCTCTGACCAAGGCCTCGTAGTCCCTGTGGTGGGATAGTGTGGTCCCTAGAGTCCTTTCCTAGTGTAACTTCCTATTCATTCAACAAAGCAGCTCCATAGTGTCACTACCCACCTATGGGGCACTTATGCTATTAATACAATAGTACGCCAAGGGTCTTCCATGCTTCACCCAGTATTGATACCTATGAGTGCCTGATGAGCTGGGTACTATTATTGCTTCCTTTTTTTTTTTTTATTTTAAGATGGAATTTTATTCTTGTTGTCCAGACCAGAGTGCTATGGCACAATCTTGGCTCACTGCAACCTCCGCCTCCTGGGTTCAAGCGATTCTCCTGTCTCAGCCTCCTGAGTAGCTAGGATTACAGGTGTCCACCACTATGCTCGGCTAATTTTTGGTATTTTTAGTAGAGATGGGGTTTCACCATGTTAGCCAGGCTGGTCTCGAACTCCTGACCCTGGGTGATCCGCCCTCCTTGGCCTCCCAAAGTGCTGGGATTACAGGTGTGAGCCAACACGCCCGGCCTATTACTTCCATTTTATAAGGAAGGAAACAAAGATTCAGAGGGGTGAACTAATAAGCGGAAGAGTCAGAACTTGAAACCAGGCAGCCAGCCTCTAATTCCCACCCTGGGGAGCCTCAGGCTGTCCTGCCAGCAGACGGCCAGTGTGGTTTCCTGGGCGGGTCCCCTGCTAGCCGAAGCTTGCTCCATGCTCAGGGCCACCCTCCATTCTGCACTCCCAAGGCATGCCAAATCCCACTCAGGCTCCTGTGGGGGTCCCCTCGCCATGCAAAGCCCCTCTTAGCTGTGTCACTTGGCAGCTGGGAATCTCTGTTCCGGCCAAATGCGGGGCCTGGGCTAGGCCAAGCTGTTTGCATTTTTCTCTATTTAGGAAAAGGGTGGCAGCTGCACGAAGCCGGTTTTTTCCTTGTTGTTGTTGTCTTTAATTCAACTGGCTAAGCCTAACCCTTATTAAACAAGAAGTGCTTTAAAAACAAAAACAAAATAAAGGCCCAGCTCCCAGAGCTTCTGAGGGAGTTGCTTTGTTCACAGCAGCAGGATCCAGGGCTTCAAGGGAAAGAAAAGGACTCAGCCTGTCACCCCAGCTCCCGCAGCGCCCACCCCTGCAGGCACACGGCAAGGGCGGCACCAGCCTGGCAAGCCTGGTACAGAGGGTGGAGGCCTGGCACCCAGGGTGAACGGGCTTGTGGGAGAGGGCTGGGGAGGGACAGAAAGGGAGAATGGAGGACAGGGGTGGGGCAGGAAGGAGCAGCAGAGGAGGAGTGTCTGACCTGCACTTGTCCTTTCTCTCGGCAGCAGCAGCGAGGAGAGCCCTAAGAAGGACACAGAGCCGGGGAGCAGCCCCTGCTCCCCTGAACTGCAGGGCGGCACCAGGCGTGCATCTCCCCCAGACTTCTGTGTGCTGGGCCACGGGCTGCAACCGGAGCCTCGCACTGGCCACATCCAGGACAAATCCCAGCCAGAGGCGCAGCCCCAGCAAGAGGAGGTGTCCTGACAGGCTGACGAGGGGACCACACTCACGCAGTCACCCCAGAAGGTCAAGTGTGACAGCCAAGTGTCCAGCCTGACCCAGAGATGGTGGGCAAACCAAACTCCTACTGAGGTGTCCCGGAAAGGCCTGGAAGGTGCACTGCCCAGCAGGTCTGCTGAATTTTAAACAATCGCCGTTTTCAGTCCCAGATCCTGCTCTGCCTTGGGGTTCAAAGGTTAACCAGAACTTTAGACCCCACAATGACAGTATTTAATGCTTCAAGTGATGGCCTTATTTGGGGTGGGGTAGAGGGTGGAGAATGTATTTGTTGCATGCTTGATAGGGTTTTAACTGGGTTCGTTCCTTGAGATCACTTAAGCCTCACAACAGTGAATGAAGCAGATAGCATGCTCCAGTTTTGCGCATATGAAAACTGAAGGTGTGGGGAGAGGCCCCCTCAAGTGTCTGGCTGAAGGTCATACAGCTAAGAAGAGAATAGAGCAAAATTTTGCACAGATGAGTCTGGTGCTAGAATCTCTCTGCTCTTTTTATTACATTCCATTGTCCATAAGTATTGCGTCACTCCACCTGCCTAAAGCAGACATGGGTGCGCAAATGGTCGCAAAGCTTCTTTGTTGTAAGGTTAAGTAGTGGCACAGCATTGAAGTCCCTACTGAGAGCTTTGTTTAGAAGCACATGGCTCCCAAAATGAGAAGGCTGAGTGAGCTGGGATTAAAACACACAGCCCCACCCATCCTCTGTCCTCTCCTCCTTCCCAAGCTCAGTTTCAATGCTGTAAACTTAAAGCTGACAGCTCACAATACCAGCCACGCTGCCTCTCGGCCTAAGCGTGTAGCAAATGCTCTCACTACCCTACGCATTACATGCTTCTCAACTGAGTAGGGTAAACCAAGCCTCCCAAACAAGGCAGCCCATTCTCCACATGCCATGGGCGCTGGAGCTCAGAAGATAGCGTGGGTAAGGCATACGTACTCACACGCCGATCTCCCCTCGGAGGCTTCTTGGCCAACTTTATTCCCAGGTCATCTTGCAGAACTTCTGCTGGAGTCGAAATCAAAGTGAAAAACAGTCGTTCATGCCAAAAACCTGCTGCTGCCAATGAGCTAGATATTTGCTGCAGATCTTGGAATGTTTCCATTGGAGGCTGTGGTGTGCGTTCTATTTAGAAAAGATTTTGCAGTAATTGAGTGATTCAACGCCGGCTCAATGGGTTGGCAAAAGACAAGAATTCTTTCCCACCGGGGTACAGCTAAGGGACAATCCTCCAGATCTGCTGCAAAGCTGATTTTTAAAGTTTGGGGTAATTATAGACCTCAAACCCATTCTTGCTGAGATTGTGGGCTCAAAAACTTGTTAAACTGGGTCCCTAGGGACTACAGCTACCTCCCCCAGAGAGAGGCTATGACTCTGAGTAAATGAATCCTACCTCGACTTGTCCAGTTATTATTCAAAGGCACCCAAAGAACAGCTGATTAAACTACCAAGAGCGGCCACAACCCAGCCCTCCGCTGGAAAGGGACACACCCAGCTGTCTGCTCACGTTTGCTCCTGTTGCCGCCCTCATCTCAGAGAAGTGCTCAGGCAGTGCCCAGGCCAGCTGATTCTAGAGCCAAGCCACACCCACTGCTGGGTGGACACTTAGGAGCTGCCCGGGCTGCAGGCAACGCGGGGAAGTCCAGCCGCCCAGGCAGGGCAGGGGCCGAGGTAAGCACGTGAGAATGGACCAGGTTCAGCAAACTTGCCCAACAGAGATCTGGGCATTCTCCCTAAATGGTTGGGCAGACCAACCATCGGGTCACCATGGGGTGAGCCTTAGGGAAGCTGGGCACTGAGTGAGCAGGACACACACAGGGTGGGCGGCCTTTGAGGTCTAGCTCACAAGTAAGTGGCTTCAGGTGGGACAGCTCGGAAAGTGGGCCCTGCTGGGCTAGGATTTAGGGGCAGGATTCCTGGAGGTCCAAGGAAACAAAGCTGTTCCCCAGCTGCAGGGAGACTGGAGTGGGACACAGCAGGTGAAACTGGGGTACCATGAGGGGGTGTAACCACAGGAATTATAAACATTTTAGTTACTGGAACCAGGATATGAAGTGGAGCCACACCAGCAGTGAGGGGAAGCAAAGCTGAGTCTCTAGCCCAGGCCTCCTTCCATAAAGGGCATCATCTTAAAAGTCCAGGGCTGGGTAGAAAGTGGAAAGAGTGGCTGAGTGCCCCCTGCTGTGGCCATGCAAGCTAGCGGCAGCAGCAGGGAGCCAGGCAGAGTATTCCACCACAGAAGGGGTCAGTGTCATGGAGAACACGCAGGAAGGGTCCAGAATGAACAACTGTGCTTTCCGTGAGCGTGCATGGCAGGAGGCTGTCTAAGACTAGAGGTTGCCCCTCGCCAGGCTAGGCTGGTAAGCAGCAGGAAGTGCCCACCCACCATGTTGCAGGCAGACGAAGGGTACGGGGTGCCTGGTTTCCTGCCACCAGCTGAGGAGATGCCCATGATGCCTCCTTGTCCCTCTGGAGGACCTCCACATTTGCCCGGTGCCAATATGTGCCAGGACAGGGCAAGGCTCCTGCCATAGGTCCCCACATGCGATGTCATAAGAGCCCCCAGCTGCCACCAGACCCAGGCAGCAGGGACAGTGAGCTGGTGACGCCATTGTGTTGCCCAGTAACCCAAGGCTACTGGAATTCCAAGTCAGCTTCCCCCACTCCAGGGAAGATGGGGAGGCGTTGCCAAGGGGCTGGGGGTCAATTAGGTCAAAGGTGAAGCAGTGCTGAGCCGACATAAGAGCAGGCGGGTCAAAGATGTGTTTTTGGCTACTATACCAACTACCAGACTTAGCTCAAATTACATGTGCATTAGACTTTGTACAAAAGGAATTAAATCCACAATGGAACAGTTTTGTGGCATCGGCTCAGTTTTGCCCCACTAGAGACCAGGTCTTCCACAAACTGGAGTCTGCCTTGGAGCATGCATTGCTGGTGGCAGGAGGGGCAAACCCAGCTGTACAGCTTCTCAGACAAGGGCTGCTCACGCCCACCATCTCCCTTCCACCCAAGAATGGTATCCTTGCTGCACCAAATCCACTTCCTTTGCCCAAGGGAGAAGGGAGGACAGTTTTTCTTTGTTCTGCTTTTTGTTTTAATAAAAATTATTAAGCCAATGAACCCAACTCATTGAAGACCCATGAATTTATACTTCTTCATAGAGTTAGAAACCAAGGACTGTCCGGGATGCAGAGAAGGAGGAACCCACCACAGATCAATTTAAGGGGTACCTGTCATACCCATCTTCTTACTCGGGCCAGCTCCACTCTGGAGGAGCACAGCTTTCATCTTCCCGAACATGGAGGCCCCAGAACTGTGGAGAGGGAGGTACTGAGCCCAGCCCTTTACCCAACACTTGAGTGACACTATAAACAGTTCCACCCCAGGGAAAAAACACAATTTTCGGCTCCCATCAAAAGGATTCATGGAGAAAAAAAAAGAAAGCATCATATTCTGGCAGAACAGTGATAGCTATTTGCAAGTATAAATACAGTCTTCAAGATGAAATATAACCTCTCTCCACGGCTGGAGTCTGAGCTGTTGTTTACTCTAAGCAATATCTATTTTCCTTCCTCACATCGTATGCCCAGTTCAGAGCCTAAAATAATCCATGTTGACAGGAAACACAGGGCAGACAGACCAAAGAGATTTTCTTTCATTGTGAAGGGCCTAGGATTGACAAGACTTGCCTCATAAACCTTACAATATGAATGAAAGGGATTTTGAGAAATATATTCTTTTTCTGAAATAAACCAGTGTTTTGCATGTATCAGGGGAGCCGCTGCGGTGAATTATAAGTGCTGATGTGTTTGTCAATTGATCATCTGGTTGATGGCTTACAGGCTGTTAAAGCACCCACTCTATCTTTCAAAGGAAATCTTTTCAAAGGTAATATATTTTTAAGTAGCCCCACATCAAAGATTCAGTTGAACTGCCATAAAGTACATGTGTTCTGAGCCTGTATTAACAGAACATGTTATACTGCACCATCGTCTACTCCCCGTGCCTACCTGAAGTTTAAATAAGGCTCCATCAATCCATCCAGACGTTTTTATGAAATTGTAATTAAAAATGCATCACACAAGAAGAGGAGCAAACAGTTAATTCACTCAGCACTCTAATTCAATTTTATGGAGGACCCTGGACACTGCAGGCTTGATTGCACTCTTGGACTTCAGAAAGTAACTTTGTGAATGGTCGGTGGGCCCTGCATCAGGTGGCTCTAGGATTCCACTGATCTAGTCACCCGCTTCTGAACGCTGTCATTCCATACACCCTTGAAGTCTAGCACACGAGGCAGCAATCGGTTTTGGCTGGAGTGATAGCACTGGCAGGGCTCAGTTAATGCCCATAGATAAAGCTGACTGGCCTAAATTGGAGGAAAAAGAAAAAGAGGAGGAAGAGAGCAGGAGGGGAAAGAAACAAGGGGTATGGTAAATGGGCCATGCATTCCCAGGAGCCGCAGGGTATCACGCTCTTGAGGGTTGGAATTAGAACACCAGAGCCTGAGTCATGACACCTCCATTCCCTGGCTCTGTGACCTGGCATCTCTGGGCCCATGTCTTCATCTGCAAAGCAGTGATAATAATGTCAGCCTACTTATCCCGCCATCGGCATGACAGGGGCAAACCTGTCTTTTCTAAGGCATCTTTTTGAGCCATCTTGGGGAACGGAACTCATAATCCTGGCCATTTTGGTCCTTAATGTTCATCTCTGCTGCCTCCACACTATAAGAGCCCGATTGAGAAAAGAAGCCAATATCATTTCCCCTCATTCCTGGGCTGCGCTTTGATCTTTGGAGAAACTTACAAACAGCTGTCAAACTCAGCAAGCATTGACTTCCTTCTTTGAAGGTTTTCATGTCTTTCAAAGTGAAGAAAAAAGACTTTACGACATTTCCTTGCAATTGCAAGTACATATGTCAAATATACCACATGGAAAAAAAACAAATTAAGCCTCTGAATCTCTCATCTTTCCCATGTTGAGTCATGAGGCTGTCAGTCAGATAGATGACTGGCAATTACTCTGAACACTGCTAAACAGCAGGCTTTGCACACAGTGTGGGATGAGGCTCCAGTTAATAATTCTACCTTTCTTTGTATGTAACACTCTACTTTTTCAAGATGCAATTATGTACATTGTTTCATTAAATCTTTAGAGGAAAAAAGACTCTATGAGATGGACAAAGCAAGTGTATTTTCAATACCTTTTACACACGAAAAAAACATCTCACTCCAAAGATACATTGCCAGTGAGTGCAGAGCAGGCCTCTTACCCTGGCCAGCCTTCCTCCTGATACCTGCTGAAAGCAGGATCTAGATTATTCCACAGAGGCAGTACTGGAAAGAGACAGCATAGCTTTCTATGGAAGAAATTCTCCATTTTCTCCAACATTTACAAATAAGAAATTATTTTTCTTTTTAAAGATACAGGGTCTCACTCAATGTCGCCCAGGCTGGAGTGAAGTGACACAATCATAGCTCACTGTAGCTCACTGCAGCCTCGAACTCCTAAGCTCAAGTGATCCTCCCACCTCAGTCTCCTGATTAACTGGGACTACAGGTATGCACCACCATTCCCAGCTACGATTTTTTATTTTTTGTAGAGATGGGGTCTTGCTCTGTTGCCCAGGCTGGTCTCAAACTCCTAGACTCAAGCAATCCTCCCACCTCAGCCTCCCAAAGTGCTGGGATTACAGGTGTGAGCTGCCACACCTAGCCCAGGACATTACTTTTCATATCTAATGAAAGTTCAGCTGAAATTCTAGCCATTCCTCAAACTAGCTTGGATGAAAACTCAAAACAAAGTTTCCAAGAGTTTTTGTTTTTGTTTTTGTTTTTTTTGAGACGGAGTCTCGCTCTGTCGCCCAGGCTGGAGTGCAGTGGCGCGATCTCAGCTCACTGGAAGCTCCGCCTCCTGGGTTCCTGCCATTCCCAAGAGTTTTTAAAATAATTCCCTCTACAAATCTCAACCACTCCCATCATTTTCCAACCACACACACACACACACAACTGCTGCTAGTATTAAGAAAAAAAGAAAAGTATTTTCCAAAAATCTTTGCTTCTCATCTCCATGAACCCTGAAGTGGGCTTCCAGATGAAAATTGGCAGGAGCTGACATGGCCTCCTTCTGGAGATAGCTCTTTATTGCCAGTGCCCCACAGCGGTAAAAACCAGTGGATGAGACAGAAAAGAATATAGACCCTGGGAAACAAATTGCCTTCATGAAAATTATTTATCTAGCTATTTTTTTTCCTCCTTTGGAAGGGGACAGGATTGGCTATGTTTACAAAACCTGGTGACATTTTAAAGTGATTATTTAGTTAACGGCTTCTGACATCAGCTGCAGAAGTGCCGGATCACTTTAAGGATGTAAAAATTCTCAAGGAGAACCCAAGGTGATGCTAATAACAGCTGTCAACCCACAGAGAGGTAATTACAAAGATGTGATTAAAACAAAGCAAAGCCTTCAAATGTTACAGCCAGCTTCACTGAAACACCAGGGGACGGGATATGGTGAAACCAGCACGCCCCCTGAATAAACCCCAGTAATGATAAGGACTAAACTTGAGCCCCAAGAGGTCCCTGACTCAGAAACACCCACCAGGGAGCACCCGTGCACACAGTGATGCTGCCGTGCTGTCTGGAACCCGGCTGGGAGCAGGCAGTTAGGACGCTGCTTCCCAGGCTTCCTGATCCTCAGAATCAGCTGCTTGGTAATTTGCAGATTCCCAGGCCTTCCCCCTAGTAACAGATCTACAGCTGAGACTAAGAGTCTGAGTTTTTAAAAAGCACTTGTTCCTGTCTCTCTCCCCGTTCTCGTCCCCCAAGCAATTCTTTTCATCAACCACATTTGGTAAAGACTGATTTAGGGATGCTGACTCCCAGGTGTGGGCTAGCCCGGGAACCTAATAACCACTGAAAGCTTTGAGATTGTGACAGAGGTTCTCAACCTTGAGAGTGAGTGATCGAGGCTCTGATTCAGTAGGTCTGAAGTACAACCCAGGGATCTGTACTTTAACAAGCACTGTGGGTGATACTGTAACAAGGAAGCCACAGTCCACACTTGGTGCCTGCAGCATCCCCAGGCCAACAGCTTCCAATCAGGGCATACCGGAAGTCTCCCCTTTTTCCACTAGGAAGCTGCGGCATTACCTCTGCTTGCATATGAGTCTCTGCCAAAACTCAGGTTGTCATGGCAGACTCCCTTGCTATAGCAAGCTCTGAATAGGCTACACTTTTCTCATGTAGGCTTCATTTGTGTCCACGAATCCTATCCCCACCAGAGGCCAAGTGTTCACAGCATGTCCAAGTAGACCTGATCAGAGCTGACCAAGTAGACCCTCTCTGCTCTGAAGCTTTTGGGAGCAAAACTCTGGGACCAGACTAACTCCAGAAATCCATGGGGTTTCAGTGGCTTATTTCAAAGGGCTCAAACTGACCCAAGGGGAGGTAAATGTCTTGGAGCCATAAAACATCCTGGAACAGAAAGTCAGGGGCTTTGGAGTCAAACAGGCCCGGACACATACCCAAGTTTCAGCCACTTTCTTGCTGTCTTAGGGCCTGACCCCGCAAAATGTGGTCCCTGCCAGACTCACAGGATTGACATCACCTGGGAATTGAACAATAAAGACTCTCAGGCCCCACCCAGACCTGCTGAAGCAGAATCTGAACTTTACCAAGATTCCCAGGTGATTCCTGTGCACTGGCTGAGGTTATTCATTAAGCATCGCTGAGGCCCAGTTTCCTCATCAGGAAATGGAAGAAATAATATCTTCCTTATAAGATGTCAAGAATGGCAGACCTGGAACACTGCAGAATTTAATGAGGAGGTTGGCTCTTCTCAGCTTCCCTTTCTGGGCCCCCGTCTTCCTCCCTCCATCACAAGGAGAACAGAAGACTTATGGTCATTTCCGCCTTTCGTTTCCTAATGGCAGAACTAAGTCATAATAAAAGGAAAATGCTTTAGGCAAGAAAGCGCTCTGTTCCCCTGCAAATCATACCCTCTCCAGTCTCAAGAGTCAGAAGAGTGGAGGGGAGGGAACAGCCACAAGGAGAGAAGAGCTTCTGGGTTTCTTCTCTGGGGGGAGGGATGGTTGTGAGGGCGTCTGGAGAAAGGGTAAGACAGCTGGAGAAATGGCAGGCCCCAAACAGAGAACAGCTCCCTGTTTTCGTGGCCTTATGCTAAGTACCTTATGAGAATGTTCTCAGTCATCTTCACCACAGCCAGGTGTAGGTGGGCATTGATGTCATCCACACACTAGATTGATATGGAAAGATCAGAGAGGTTGACAGATGGGTCCCAAGCCACATGCCAGCAGGCCACAGGCCTGACCAGGGCCTGGACTCAGTTTCTGCCATCAACGCCAGAATACTCTAGGGCTGTGAGGTAAGGGGAGCTGGCAGACCAGGAGCCCACAGGGCCTAAGCCATGGCCAGTTTCCTTTTTTATCGGATTTTTTACTGTGGTTTTTGAATTCGCCCAGCCATTAGAATCACCTGGAGTTAAAAGAAAAAAATACAGCTGCCTAGGCTTCACCTCAGACGAAGTGAATCAAAATCCCTGTGGGGTGGGGGTAGACCTCAGTATTTTTTAAGTCTTGCCAGATGATTCTGAAGCACAGTGAGAGGGTAGAAACATTTATCTCAGAAGGTAGGAGATAATAAAGGGAGGAGAAAACAAGATGAGAGATTTTGTTCCTGGACCAAACTGAGGGTCAGGCTGCTATTTCTCGTGGCCCAATAACAAGATGCAGATGAACTGGGGAGGAAGAGAGTTTTTAATTTCCATAACCGGTTACAGGGAGAAGGCCTGGAAAATATAGCCAGACCAACTCAAATTACAAAGTTTTCCAGAGCTTACATACCTTCTAAGCTACATGTCTATGTGTAAGTGTGCATTCATCTAAAGACATAAGTGATTCATTTCTTTTAATCTGTAGCTAACATCTAAGTCCTGAAGACCTTCCTCTGGAGCCTCAATAGATTTACTTAATCTAAGTGGGTCCAGGTGCTGGGGTGATTACCCTTATCTTGTCTCCTGCTAAATCCTGAAGGTTTGGGGAGTTCCTTCAGCCCCCCAATAAACTTGTTTGTGGAGGCCTGAGGAGTTTCTTCAGACACCCAGTAAAGCTTGTTTAATCTTAAACAGGTCCCACTAAGAATTCCTTCATTATCTTGTCATCCTTCAAGGCCCAGGAAAGGCCTAGGCAAACTCTTGGTGGGCTTCTGTTACATTCCAGCCTTTGTACAAGGCCACCAGCTCTCTCAGCTTTTAATGTTTAACTTAACCACTCAGTCAGTATTGAAACAGTTGTTATGGATGCCTGCATTAGTGAGACCTGGCCTGCCACAATGGGACCTATAGGAAAAGTTTCCTAAAATCTCAAATTCTCCTTGATGTAAAAGGGAGTCCTGGCAGTTACAGCTCTCAGACAAGTCTTCTGTCTATGAGTCTCACTCTGAACCGAGTACACCCATTTTTCTAAGAAAACGAGTTTTTAAAATTATTTCTCTTCTCTTTTCCCCATTTCCCCTTGTTCCCCACTTCCTACTTAGCTCTTTAGAAATGCAACTATACAGCACTACTCACAATAGCAAAGACTTGGAACCAACCCAAATGTCCAACAATGATAGACTGGATTAAGAAAATGTGGCACATATACACCATGGAATACTATGCAGCCATAAAAAATGGATGAGTTCATGTCCTTTGTAGGGACATGGATGAAGCTGGAAACCATCACTCTCAGCAAACTATCGCAAGGACAAAAAACCAAACATCTCATGTTCGCACTCATAGGTGGGAATTGAACAATGAGAACACTTGGACACAGGAAGGGGAACATCACACACCGGGGCCTGTTGTGGGGTGGGGGGAGGGGGAGGGACAGCATTAGGAGATATACCTAATGTAAATGACGAGTTAATGGGTGCAGCACACCAACATGGCACATGTATACATATGTAACAAACCTGCACGTTGTGCACATGTACCCTAGAACTTAAAATACAATAAATATATATATAAAAAAAAAGAAATGCAACTATAACCTTTTACCTCCCCTTCACCAGACACTCCCTACAGGGCAGGCTCATCTAACTGTGTGCTTAGAAGCTCCAGAGCAGAACTTGCACCCACCAGGAAACTGCCTGGAGACACAACAGTCAATTAATAACCCAAAATATGCCCACTATGAAACTCCCTCCCACCCGGAGAGCTTCAGCCACTTTACAACCTAATTCTGCCCATAAGGATGCCAACTTGACCACACGTTACATAAGTCATCAAAGCGAGTATTTGGACTCCCCCACCTGCCCGCTTCCTCTCCTGCATGCCATTTGTGCCAGCACCCCCCACCGCCCCTTTAAAAGTACCTGCTTTCTGCTCCAAAAATGACGCAGTACCCTTCAAGGCAACTTCTTCCCCTAAACTAGCTTTGGAAAAAAAAGTCAGTTTCTTTATACCAGGCCTCCCTTTCGTTCACTGGAGTCTGCAAGCAGTGAGTGACTGAACCTGCATTTTTGTTACATGGAGAGAGAGATTGAGAGAGAGAGAGAGAGAATCTTCCATCATTAGAGGCTGTATTCCCACCCCCAAGAGCATCTCATGTAAGTGGAGTTCCTGGCCACACACAGAGCCAAGCAAAGGACGTGTGGGCTCAGCTCCAGCCTCAGCTCTTAGGACAATCTTCATTTCCCATGACAGGTCGTCCCATTAGATTCCCACAGGTATTCCCAACAGGCCCAGGGCCAGGTTACCAACACGCTGTCTTCCCTTCATTTTAAAAGTAATGAGGTAAGGAAATCTTTGGAGACAGAAATTTCTCAAGGTACACCAGAGCCACCCAGTGCCTCCCAGCAGCGTCACACCACAGGTGTGGTTAATAAAACCTGAAATAATGAGGGAAAACAGAATAGTGCAAAGATGTATTCTGCACTTTTCCACTGTTTTCAGCTGTTTTCAATGCCTCCACCCCTGAGAGTGGGTGGAGGCCCATGGGATGGGAAGCTTCCTGTGTGAGAACAGACGTGGAAGGCAGGAAGACAGGACAGTGCTGCTGAGCTTCATTTCTGCCATCAAAATCCTTGCCAAACTCTACATCCTTGGCCTCCTAGGGATCTAAAAAACCCTGAAATGTTCTGACACATTCTAGGATAAAAGCAGAAAATGCAAGTCTCCTCACCAAACCAAAAACATTTGCTCAGATGACAGGCAAATGCAATTCATTAAATTGTTCAACACTTAAAACATTTACTGTCAGCCTCTTGGGCATTTGTGGATGGCTGCCTGTCTAGCAGGCCTTTAACCTGGTTCAGTCAGAATCAACAAAGAGCTAGATGGTCACAGGGAAGCCCCTGCTGGGGTCACAATCAGGTGAGAAGCAGCTCACTGGGCTAGAATTACCCAAAGTCACTCTTAAGCCGCCTATGACAAGCCCAAGGCCCGGGATGACTTGCAGGCCCAACCTCACCCCAGGGCATAAGGAGGGGCCGGCCTAACTACACCTGCCACACAGGCAAGATGGGAAAGTGGCTTCCTCTTTCCAGCCTGGCAGGGTCTGGAAATACGTAAGTGATGAGTAGATTCGGGGCTTTTCAGAGCCAGACTCCCCAGGAGAGGCTCAGAACAGAGATGTGGAATGGATGTTAGGCCTGGGGGGCAGATGACAGTGGAAAGAGGTTCCACTGAGGAAGGGCAGGGGAGAGGGGTGTCTGCCAGAAAACTTGCTGGCATGAGGCTGGGCCCTCAGGGCCTCAGTCGTCTGGATCCGCCCCAGCACGTGGCTGCAGGCTGGGCTCCCCTGCGAGAGCTGGGATGCTGCCCCTTCAGCCTTTGCCTTACCAGGCCTGCCTTGCCTGTGCATTTGAGGTCATGGCCTTAGCTCTAACTCTTTCCAGTCACACAGTTGTTAACCTGCCACTGTCCCCAGCCAAGGCAGAGCCACTCCTACCTAAAGTGTCCAGAGCCTGAGCCCTAGACTTCCCTCTCCACTGCCGGGACCTCATTTCACTGGCTGCTCCCCCAGGGGCCAACACCTTCCCTGCTTCCACAAGTCCTGGCCTGTGCTGTGCCCACACGCCCCTCCAGCCTTGTGATGTGGCCCACAATCGCAGCCTGTGCAGTTTCAGAGACTCGGCAGCATCTGCACACTGGCAGCACTTTAGGGTCCGCATGCATCTCCATTTAGGGTGTTTCAATGGCAAAGCATTATCTAGTCCTCTCCAGAACGAGCCAGAACTCCAACTTCTGGAGAAGGCTTTTAGTGATGCAAATCTCAGATTCCCCTTGTCTTTTGATAAGCTGGGCAGATCCCATCAGAAGGTTCCCACAGGACCAACAGACGCGCGCTGTAGCTTTTGCAGGGCGGAAGCACGATGTCCCCGAACACGTTTGTTACACTCACCTCCAATCAGGCCCATAACAAATGGACTGGATTCGATGACCAACTCGGGCTGTGGGTTTCGGGAGGGCTTGCCCAGCAGCTCACAGACGGGCGACTATCGTCTCGAGCAGGCTGCAGCTTGCAGGGCTGTGCTACCCTTTTTCTTCCTAACTCTTTGTCTCAACATTGTCTGCAACTGGTTTTGCTACTGTCACATTTCATTTCATTCATCACAAACCTAGTTACTGGAAAATTCTCTGTGATTAAAAAAGTACAAGATAATAAAACCTTAGAAAAATAAGTAATTCTTTTATTTCTACTTCAATATATACCATGTACATCTGGAACTCTAAGGGGGAAAGTAACCAGGAGAATATTCCATCATAAAAATAAGATAAATAATAATTGCCCATTTCAGATCCATCTTTAATCCAGCTGAAAAGGGTATGAGCTGCCAGTTGTCTTGCTGTCAGGGGCCACCCCTCTGTCAGTGGCCTTGCGGCTGCCTCCCAAGGACTCTAAGAGTTCCTGGAGCGTCTTGAGGACGTGCTTTGACTGGCTGGCGGCAAAGTCCAGCAGGCGGGAGCCCATGTGCTCCTGGAGGCTCCTGGACAGCCGGCACACCACCCCGCGGATGCTCCCGCTGGGTCCAGGCAGGGTGCCATTCCCGGTGGTGGTGTTCAGGAAGTGCCAGAGGATGGGAAGGACATGCCGCTCTACAGCTTGAGGCTTCCGGGGGTAAACTGAGGCCACCAGCACTGTCAGGCAGAAAAGGAGAGTCACTTGAGCCAGGCACTCTCTCCCTCTCCCACTTCCCTCTCTTAGGGCACCAACTTTGTCCCCCAAAGGGCTGGCAGCCCAGCAGGTGCAGTATCTAAGGGTCATGACACATTTAGGAGCCTATGAAAATGTGTTAGCGTCTTTTAACATTAGTAGAAAATATATGAATATCTCCAACCTGGTTTATATCTGTGCTTATACCAACCAGTCAGAAACTATAATTTTTAAATTTGTTTTACGGAGAAAGGGGCACGCAAAGGCAGAAATATGCAGAATCTCTGACAATCATAATGGTTCCTCCAGCCCAGGGAACAGGAAAGAGGCAGGCACACCTGGTTACAATCCTGCCCCCATCAACTGTGTCAGCCTGAGGAAGCCACCCCACCTTTCTGAACCTTTTCCAAACCCATAAAGTAAGGATAAAAATGCTGAACCAACCTCTCAAGATTGTTAGAAATTCGATAATAAATAATACATAAAGTGACAAATAGTAACTATAGTAATACTGCATTTATCCACATCACCACCTATGGAAGTCCACACAAACACAGAGAAAGACTACTGGGGAGGGAAATCAAGACCCTCTCACATGAAGCATGCTGGCAGACAAGACAGCTGGCAGGGGAGGAGCCTAGCACAGCCTCCCCGGTGCCCAGATGCCAAACCTCAGGACGAGACCAGCAGCAGAGGCATGAACATGCTTGTGAACCAGCAAGCTCTGCACAGGCCATTCCAGTGATGAGCCCCCAGATCCGGTTTCCCAAGGCCCCCAACCCTCTCTAAACCCCGGAAAACCCAGAAGCCAGCTGAATCTGCCAACCAGCTCTTCATCACCTGAGTAAATGCCAGGGCTGTGGCCACATCAAAACCACGTCAAGGGCTCTCCTGGGTCCCCAGAGGGGCTGCTCAGGCCTTCAGCTGTGGCCGCATTATCCTAAGCGCATTAGCACTAACGAAGAAGGCTTTGCGATTCACATGCTCTGCCTGTCATCCTGCCAAAGGATAAGTGCTGGGGCAGGCAAACAACACTAACAGCAGTGCTTTATTGATTCTGTGGGCCGGGAATTCTGTGGAAAACAGTTTCCATATCCTGGAAACTGCCTGAGCCCAGGGCTCAGAGCGTCACATCACAGCTCCATTTCATGCTCACAGCACCCCCGAGAGGCAGGATGCGTGTCCGTTTTCCAGAGGAGGAAAGCAAGACTCAAATCAAGGCAAAGGGCAAAGCAGAGGACAAAGGCCAAATCTGCCTGGACTCCAAAGTCCACACTCTTTCTACCGCACGCTGTCCCCAAATCTCTAGGGATTCCGTATTTCAGAGGCTGATCTGGAGCTTTATTTTTTGTTTCATTTATTTATTGAGACAGTGTCTCGCTCTGTCACCCAGGCTGGAGTAGAGTGTCACGATCACGGTTCACTGCAGCCTCGACCTCCTGGGCTCAAGTGATTCTCCTGCCTCAGCCTCCCCAGTAGCTGGGACCACAGGCATGCGCCTCCACGCTCAGTTAATTTTTTAAAATATTTTTTTGAAGAGATGGGGTCTCATTATGTTACCCAGGCTGGTCTTGAACTCCTGGTCTCAATCTGCCCATCTTGACCTCCCAAAGTGCTGGGATTATAGGTGTTAGCCACCATGTTTTATTTTTCGTGAAACTGCAATTTGTCCTTCCCTCATCGGGACCACATCATCTAATCCCCTAGGATATCCTCCCCTGAGAGCCCCACGGGTCCCTCTGATTTTAAAGCCAGCCTGGAATAAGGAGGAACCAGGGAAGATGCCCTGGGCCACCCTCTGGTCAGCCTGACACTCTCTTGGTGACATTTCTCAAGGAATGTTGGCTTTGAGGCTGCACCCTTGGGGCTCTTGCAGGACCCTCAGAAGTGAAGGTGGTCCTGATAACTGGAAGGGCAGGACTGCACCCTGTGGGTCACCCCAGCATTCCCCAGGAAAGGATCCTGGAGGAAAGAGCTTGGAGGAGCTTTATCAAGTGGAGCGAAGAGGTAGACTGGTTGGAAAGAGTTGAGAGTTCTGTTCCCTGTGCTTGAAACAGGCTGAGTAGGAAGAGAACAGGTGACAGGAAAGCAGTTCCTGTCAGCCCCAGGGTGGGAGATGAAGGGAAACTAGAAGGGGGACAGTGAGAGGGAATCAAAAGAAAACGAATGAACCTGAGTAGCCACCTACACTGAATAACGATAACTCAAAAGTGTCCCGAATCCCTGTGGAATGCAAAAATAGGTGAGAACACAGAGATTTGTTGCCCGTGTTTATACCAACCTTTTTCACAATCGCCAAAAGACAGAAGCAGCCCAGTGCCATTGAGGAATGGATAAACAAAATGTGGTATGTACATTTAATGGAATGTTATTCAGCCTTCAAAAGGAAGGGAATTCTGGCCAGGTGCTGTGGCTCATGATTATAATCCCAGCACTTTGGGGGGCCTAGGTGGGTGGATCACTTGAGGCCAAGAGTTCAAGACCAGCCTGGCCAACATGGCAAAATCCTGTCTCTAAGAAAAATACAAAAATTGGGCCGGGTGTGGTGGCTCACGCCTGTAATCCCAACACTTTGGGAAGCCAAGGCGGGTGGATCATGAGGTCAGGAGTTCAAGACCAGCCTGGCCAACATGGAGAAACCCCGTCTCTACTAAAAAAAAAAAAAAAAAAAAAATACAAAAATTAGCTGGGCATGGTGGTGTGTGCCTGTAACCCCAGCTACTTGGGAGGCTGAGGAAGGAGAACTGCTTGAACCGGGACCCAGGAGGCAGGGGTAGCAGTGAGCCAAGATCATGCCACTGCACTCCAGCCTGGGCAACAGAGCAAGACTCTGTCTAAAAAAAAAAAAAATTAGCTAGGTGTTGTGGTGGGCACCTGTAATCCCAGCTACTCGGGAGCCCGAAGCATGAGAATGGCTTGAACCTGGAAGACAGAGGTTGCAGTGAGCTGAGATCTCGTCACTGCACTCCAGCCTGGGTGACAGAACGAGAATCTCTCTCAAAAAAAAAAAAAGGAAGGAAATTCTGACACCCGCTACAACACGGATAAATCTTGAGGACATTCTGCTGTGTGAATTAAGCCAGGCACAAAAAGACAAACTGTATAATTCCATTTATATGACATACCTAGAATAGCCAAAATCATAGAGACAGAAAGTAGATGGTGGTTGCCAGGGACTGGGGAAGGGAGGAATGGGGAGTTAGTGCCTAACGGGGACGTAGTTTCTGTTTTGCAAGGTGAGAGTTCTGAAGATGACTGCAAAAATCATGGACACTACCACTGAACTGTACACCTAAAAATGGTTAAGGTGGTACATTTTATGTTGTGTATTTTAACACAATTCTTTTAATGAGAGGTGATGTAGTTTGGCTGTGTCCCCACCCAAATCTCATCTTGACTTGTAGCTCCCACAATGCCTACGTGTCATGGGAGGGAGCTGGTAGGAAGTAATTGAATCATGGGGGCAGGTCTTTCCAGTGCAGTTCTCGTGATAGTAAGTCTCATGAGATCTGATGGTTTTATAAGGTCATAAGGGGGAATTTTCCTGCACAAATTCTGTCTTCCTTGCTACCATGTAAGATGAGTGGCATGATGGTGAGGCCTCCCCAGCAACATGGAACTGTTCGTCCATTAAACCTCTTTTTCTTTGTAAATTACCCAGTCTCGGGTATGTCTTTATCAGCAGCATGAGAACAGGCTAATACAGCAGGGAAAAGTGAGAACTATCTCAAGAACCAAACCCAGGCACGCACCCTCCACCCCCACCCCCACCAAAGGCTGGGGGGCTCCACATGCCCCCAACAGAGCCCCCTTCCCCATCCTGCTACATTTTATCCACTCTTGCTCCTTGAATTCTCTTCCATAGAGTGAGGCATGTTTACACTTCAGCCCCCAGGAAGCTCGTTCCACAGGAAGAGTAGCAGTCCCCACCCAAACTCAGTTCCACAGCCCACACCACCCTCTCCGCTCATGTCTTGGCTAATGGAACTCAGGCTGCTTCAGAGCCACATTCCCCAGGTGCAAGGATGTGGCAGTCACCTGGCTGCCAGGTGTTGACTCTTAAGCTGGCAAAGATGGCAAGGCCCTTCTGGGGGCCAGCATGAGGGGGCAAACCCCATTAAACTCAAGCTTAGAAGCAGCTGAAGTAATTAGCAGAAGATTTACTCCTATTAAGCTGTGCTATTATTAGTCCTCGCCTGTGTCAATAAAAATATTCTTCTCTGTTCCTGGTGGACACGGAGTTAACAGAAGACCTATGGAGAAGCTCTTGCTTTTGAGGTCTCTTGGAAATAGACAAGAAAAAATTACAGTAAGTGGATAAGGTGAAGATACTTGCCCACCTCTGGGCCCCATAAATTACCCAGACAAGGACAGGTAAACCTTTCATGCAGAAAATGCTGATTTTGAGCAATGGCAAAGGGCTCCTTGTCTGGTGTCTAGGACCATCTTACTTACATACCCTGTTCTCCCCCAGCTCACCTGCAGCCAGCCCTGCCTCATTCGCACCTGCCTTCCCATAAGGTAAGAGGCCACTCCAGGAATGCTGGAAGGACAGACCCTGCACAGGGGCAAGGCCAGGAGCAAGAGATGGAGCAGGGGAGAAGCTGAAAGGGCAGCTGGTGTCGAGGTCCTCAGCCATGCAGCATGTGCCGGGCCCCTCTCTGAATGCTCACAGCTGGGCTAGGAGGGGAGGGCAGTAGACAGACCAGTGATACCATGTGGGATGCAGTCTTGAGAAGTACACAGGAAGAAGGTAATGCCAGAGCCAAGCAGGCATCCCCCAGGTAGAGGAAGAAGAATGGAGAAGGCTTTCCGGGCAGGGCAGCCACATGTGGGCAGAGCAAGAGGTTGAGAGACCAGCCACTGCATGGAGGGTACATGCAGGCACCCAGGAGGCAGAGTGTCAGGGGGAAGCAGCGCAGCACAGGGTTGGGGCTTGGCTCTGCAGCCAGGCTCCCAGGACACATCCTGGGTTCCTCACCAAGGGACCTTGTGCATTTCAGTTTTCTGAGCTCCATTCTCCTTTTCTCCACCAAGTGGAATCTACATCCTCCTGTGGGGTGGTCATGAGGATTCAATGATCCAGTGCATAGAGCTGGGGGTGGGAGGAAGGGGGCACATCCTAGAGCAGCAATGACAGCTGTGGGCCACTCCAGGGGGCCTGGACACTATCCTGGAGACAGCTCAGGAGTCTCACAAAGATTAAAGCAGGGCTGGTGCGTGATCTGTCTGCGTTTCAGAGGGACTATCAGGAGTTTAGGGAACAGAGTCCCTCTGCCCCCCTCCTTAGATGGGACCTTCCCAAAGCAAGGGAGGAGGCTTTGTGCAAGCAAAAATGATCATGAAACCAAGATAAGTAACCTGCCCAAGGTCAGGGCTGGTGGTGGCAGATGGGTGTGTGGACACCAAAGCCTGTGTCCTTTCTGTGTTGCCACCTCAAGGACCACAAGAACAGATTTCAGCCCTGGAATGAAGTCACTTGGACTTCTCCTGCAGACTGAAAGCAGAAACAGGATTGGAGCAAGCCTTCGCCAGCTGAAGCTTGAGCAAGGCTGAGTAGATTCAGGCCAAGGCCCCATCTCCACATAATACAGTCCCAGCACCGGCCAAGGGGTCCTGAGGGGTTGAAACCCAGCTGGTGCCTGCTTGCCAGGCTGCACATGCTAAAGCTGTACATGGCAACTTTTTCTAATTCTCTTGACGGTGCTGTCAACTGACCAAGCCATATGCACCCACTAGGCAGTGTCTATCTGAAAAGGGAGGCTTTTTCTGACTCACACAAAGGTACTCTATAGGCTAGAAGCAGCCTTGTTTGCAAGGAGGAAGAAACGCACACAGGTTGAGTGTCCCTTATCTAAAATGTTTGGTACCAGAAGTATTTCAGCTTTTTTTCTGATTTTGGAATATTTTCATGATACTTACCAGTTCTGCATCTCTAATCCAAAAATCTGAAATCGGAAATGCCCCAATGTACATTTTCTTTTAATGTCATGTCAGCACTCAAAAAATTTCAGATTTTGGAGCATTTCTAATTTTCTGATTAGGGAGATTCAACCTGTAACAGTTTTTCAAAAACACTTTTGCTTTTGTACAAACCTACTTCATTTTGATCAAAAACAAAGATTGTCTTCTGGCAATATAGAGATTGTCACATACAAAAAAAGCAGATTATCAAAATTTTAAATGATGGGGGGGGATTATTTCAGGTCTAAGATAACTGGGTGAATGGTTCAACCACAGACCAGGAGAGAACAGAAATCCACCGGGAGGCAGGGTGGGGTGGGGTGGGGCTGGGGGTGCTCACCTGCCAGGCGATCCGTGACATCCAGCACCGCACGGCCACTCAGGAAACACACTCGCCCAGCAAAAGCTGGTAGAAGGCAAAGGTTGTCTGAAAGAGAAGGGGGATGTCAGTGGCCACACTTCTGGGGGCTGGGTGATAGCACTAGGGGTTTGCAGGGCCACATACCCACAGTGCCTGCAAGGGGATGAGGCCTCTGGGGGAGCTGAGTTAATTTTTCCAGGTCACAAAGGGGCCACTTAAAGTGAACATATGTAGCGTGTTTGGGAAAGAATCGGTGGCCTGAAATAGTTAAACTGGCTCCCAAACAGGCCTCATTTATTCCCACAGACCTAGTTCATATTGCCTGTGCGTCTCAAAATTGACATGAGTTTTGGGGCAAAACAAAGTAGATAGGTAGGTAGGTAGACAGATGGTAGAAGATGGATGGATGGATGGATGATGGAGAGAAGATGTTGGAGGATGGATAGATAGAAGATAGACAATAGAGATGGATGGATGGATATACAGATATGTTTTAGGGGAAACAGAATCACTGAGCCATGATTACACAAAGGTCAGTAAAGGGTTAGGATTGAAATTCAGAAAGTATAGCTCTTCTCAAAGCCTGAATTTGTGCTCTACCCACCAAGATGTACCCACATCTTGTACCCACAAAAGATGTTCATTTCTACACTGAACACATACTGATATCATCTATGTAATAGGCATGGAGCTAGGAGCCAGGTAAAACCCAGTACTCCCATCCCCCTCAAGACGCTCCTCTGACGAGCAGACAGATGCTTAGACATGAACCCTGACACCAGGTGGGAAGCACTGTGCTCTTGTAACCAAGAGCCTGGGGGTCTGAAGCCAGGGTGACCGACTGGTCCTGGTGGGCCCAGGCTCTCCCCATTTCAGCACTGTCAGTCCCGAGTCCTGGAAACCCAGGATACTTGGTCATCCTATCCAGAGCAGAAGCACCTGGTTGGCTCTAGCAGGGTCAGAGGAGGGAGTTTGTGGGTTGAGAAGCACATATTATCATCAATGGTTTATATCTGACCTCACTGCCCAGGCCTGATTTTCTCCTTACTTGTAAACTCCAGGTGGTCTGAGTCTCAGACCCAGCATGAATATACTTGCAAAGATGGCTAAGTTTATCGTCTATATGCCCCAATATGCCTTTCAGGAGGTTTGAAAAAGAGGTATTTTAAACCTTTTTGAAAAAATTGTCCCAGTGCCCCTGCCCCCAATCCCAGCTCCACCAACCATCCAGCCACACCCAGCTGCGAGGTGCAGCTCCCTGGCTGCCCAGCCATGCCCATGGGTAAAGCTCTGGGGACTGAGCACCACCTCATCTGTATCTTGAAAGAACTGAAATAGTATGAGTGTTTATTATAGAGATGAGCCACTAATGGTGAAAACACAAGCAAATGGGTGGGGACATTCCTGGAATAAAGAGGCTCTCTGGCTCCTTCATATTCCTGAAGTTGACTGCAGCAGGACCCCATATCTACGGAATTTAGAAGCTGCTTGTTCCTCTCCATTCTAGCTGACACCTCCTGGTTTCTCAAACTATTAAACTTGAAGAGCTGCACTTCTCACAAAGACACACAGTGTGAGAAAAATGCGCCTGTCCTAGTAAGGTGTGCTAAGCTGAGAAATACACACCATCCTCAGAACCTTCTCCTTGTGGACTGCAGAGAAACCAGCATGCCAAGCTCCCAGCAGTTTGCAACCACACTAGTCACAGCTTAATTCAGTAGGACGTGGGGCAAGTAACAAAATGCACTTGTCAGAGATGTGGCTTTGTGGCTTGCCTGCAGCTGTCAGGCAGGTGAAGGCGGGTGGCCTACGTGGTGTTACCATAGCAGCCCCAGCATGTGTATCCTGGGACCCAGGAGCTGACCATCTCCAGACCAGACTTCTCTTTACAGAGGACAGAGATTTTAGAGCTCTGCACGAGGAAGTCTTTCCAGTCTCACCTTTTCCAAGTTCCTTCAATACCTCAGCACAGAGACCCTGCATTCCTGGAGACGGGCACTCAGTGCTTTGTTTTTCTCATCAGGCACAAGTTTATCTAAGAGCTCATCCCTGCTTCCCTTGCTGTCCTCCTGAGGGATACAGAGGAGAAAATGTACCCAGGTACATCTCTTTGCAAAAGCTCCATCCACAAATCAAGAGGCTTTAAAATAATTTGTCCTGGGAGATAAATGAGATGCCAGCTTCTAGAATATTGTAATTAGCAAGATAAGGTCTCGGGCTGCATTGGTAAAGCTGTCAATTGCGTAAGAATTTCATATGAATGGCACCTGTTTGTTTCCAGGTGTTTCTATTTGTGCCACCCCATCATTTACCTGGGCTCAGATTTGAAGACAAGGATTTCTTCCTCCGTGGTCACTTCCCACAATGCTCAGCCTAGAACATTCTGTAATGTAAGGAACATGGCTGTGCTTTGGTCAAGCACAGGCCAAGGTAAACATCCAGAGTGACTCAGCAAGTTTAGAGCACAGACGTATAACTCCACTTGTTATCACAGTCGTAACATGGGAAGGCCATGCCTTGGCCCTGTGCCACTATGGTCTGTAAAAGGCATAATTGCCTTGCTGACACTGTGCAGGCTTGTGTGTGCCCAGAGAGAGAGTGAAGCTACTGCCCCCTGTAAGAGAGAATGCCCGTCTGGCAGACGGACATGAGGCCAGGAAACGGCTTGTGCCCAGAGGGAAAGAGTTAAGCTGCTGACCCTGAAGGCAAGAGAGAGCCAGCACAGCTGTGTGTGGGAGCCAACAGACTAAGCAGCTGAGACAGGGCAGATGGTGTGAGAGTAAGCTGCTGCTGAGAGGTGCTGCTGAATAAAATCATCTTTCACCTGCCTGTAGCCCCCGCCCCCCGCCGAGTGTTCTTTCTGCTCATCCAACCACTCCCTTCAGACCTCACCGTGAGCTGGAACCTGACCCTAGACACATCTAGACCTGACATCTAGACACAGCAGGGGCTCCCACTTCTGGCCCCAAACATCCCCTCTCCCCAGAGCCAGAAATAAGTGAACTTAGGGAACACTTAAAAATGCATATCCAGCAGAGACCTGTGCCAGACCATGCTCCCACGGGGCACAGCACACTGCAGGTGCTGAATAAATGCTTGTAGCGTGCAGGGCAATGTCGAAACAGGACACAGTGTGCCTAGGCTGGTTTATGAACCCCAGAGCACTATGCCCAGGCAATCGGCCTGTCTTTCCACTGGCCACTTTTAAAGTGAAGGCTCACCTTTCAGGTTACCTCCAGGTTCAATAAGACACACTAAAGCACAGCAGTTATAAGAGCTCTGAATACAGATTGCCTGGGTTTGAGTCCTGGTTCTTCCATATTTTACTGTGGAACACTGAACAAGCCACTTATCTGCTCGATGACTCAGTTTACCCATCTATAAAATGGGGATGTTACTAATAGCTTTCTCATAAAGTTGCTGTAAGGGTTCAATGAACAAACAGTGCTTAGGATAGTGCCTACAGCATATACTTACTATGCAACTATCAGCTATTATTGTTACTATTATTACCTTAAAACTCTGAGAGCCCAGCAACCACCATGGTAGAGAGACCAATGAAGAGGCTAGAATCTAATTTTTAAAAGCTGAAAATCTACACTCCATTAGCCTAACCTGGGGCTATCCTAGGCTCCTCTTCTGCATCACAAGGAAGCAAAGACTGGCCTTGCAATGGAGAGAAAACAGCCACTAGCCGCAGCCCAGAGACTGTCCTTCCAGGGCTCAGACTCCCCTGTCTACAATGGGGTGGAGGTCTAAGGGGCCATACACCTGTCCCATTCAGCCAAGCCCTGAGGCTACCAGGCCACATCATCCTCCAGCTACTGGGAAGCCAGATAAGAGCTTTTAAGAAAGCATGTTAGAAAACATGGTAGCAAGGACAGTGGCAGCAAGGAAACTGGAGTTAGACTGGAGTCCCCCAAATAAGCACAAGACTTGGTAAGTTATGATGTGCTGGTTTTACCGGATTCACCATGGCTGCCAACACTAAGTGTGTTTATCTAAAGAAAAAACTGGGACTGATTGACTTGCACAGAAACATGCAAGCTGTGGTGCAGCCACGTGATGGAGCTGTTAAAAGTGACTCAAGGCCGGGCGCAATGGCTCACGCCTGTAATCCCAGCACTTTGGGAGGCCAAGGTGGGCAGATCACCTGAGGTCAGGAGTTGAGACTAGCCTGGCCAACATAGTGAAACCCCATCTCTACTAAAAGACAAAAATTAGCCAGGGATGGTGACGTGCACCTGTAATCCCAGCTACTCGGGAGGCTGAGGCAGAAGCATCGCTTGAGCCCAGGAGGCGGAGGTTGCAGTGCGCCCAGATTGCGCCACTGCACTCCAGCCTGGGTGACAGAGCCAGACTCCATCTCAAAAAAAAAAAAGTGACTCAAGAGTATAATCATCTGCAAATGCTTATGCTGATTTTTTTAAAAGCAGGATGCAAATCCAGATGTATGACACCACAACTGCTGTGCTGAACCCCTATTAACCCCTATCAATAGGAAGGGCATCCAGTTCAAGAGGCCAAAGAAGAGACCCAGAGCCAACAAACAAGACATGGGGTTTTATTAGGGGCTTAAGTACAGGGGAGAGAGTCTAGTGGCGGCAGGCCGAATGGGAGAGCCTCATGGCCCAGTGGCTGGGCAGGAAAATCGCAACCGCCTGCAAACAGCATGCAATTTACATAGCACTTTCACTTAACCCCCTCCACCTGGCAACCTTCATTTACCCCAAAACTCAGGGCCTCAATCCCCTGTATGGCTCATGTTCCAAGGGACAGGTCGGGGGCTCAGATGTGCCTCATAAACAAGGAACGAATCTCCAAGTTGGCCACTCCCAGATTCCCTAGCTCAGAACACACACTCATTGTGTCTGCCATTCAGGGTCATTCTAAGGGGATGCTAAAGTCATTGCTATCAGGTGGATTTACCCTACAACAACCATGTACACAAATGTGCACAGGAAAAAACTCAAAAAAGTGCCAAATGTTAATAATCGTTTCTCTTAAGAGTTGGGACTATGAGTGAGGGATTTTTTTCCCCTTTCAAATGCTTTGTATCTTCATTTTCTCAAAATAAATATGACTTCTTTACAGTGGTTGAAGTGAACTTTTCGGTTTTTTAATTAACTAGAAAGACTGCCCAGTAGCATGGGAAACTGGGTAGTGTTAAATGAAAGAAGCAAAACCGAAACTATATTTACATTGTGATTTTTAACAAATAGACAAAAATAGAAGAGATATTTTTAAGCAGTTGGTATATTGGAGGAACACCATGGATGCATTTTTAAATTCCATTAACATTATAATGTTCATATGATTTATATAAGGTAATAAATTTAAAGTCAGAGAGCAAAATAGCAAAGTAGACCTGAAGCCACCCGCATTCCAAGCTTATCTGCTCTTTCCAGTACTGACCAGGGGCTGGAGTAAATTAAGAAAGTTCCTTTTGGCACAGAGAAGTCTGAATGCTGAAGTCTGATCGGGAGAAGATGAGCTGTCAGCAGCCTGATGTTTTCATTAGCAAAGTTTCTTCGGTAACTAACCCAGTAAGAGCCCAAAAACAGAGCCAACCAGTTCTACTCAGGAACTTCCTTGATCCCAGAATAATTCCGCTGAAATCAGAAGGTCTTGGTGCTGAGTAGGAAGAATGCCACTTGAGCCCCGATCCCAGAGAGGCCCCAAGGCTGGCAGTGAGAGATGGCAGAGGTCAGGGAGCAAGCTGCCAACATGTCTCATTCCTTACTACCTCCCACGAAAAGGACATGGGCAGAAATCCCCACCTGCTCTGCCAACCAATACTCCATTCAACCCCACCCAGCCTGAGAAACCAAGGAATTAGAACAGATGATGTTGGCTTCTTTATCACTGACTTCTAGAATTAGTGAGTTCTAGAAGATCCCCATACTCCATTCAACCCCACCCAGCCTGGAAAACCAAGGGATCAGAAGCGATGACGCTGGCTTCTTTATCACTGAATTCTAGAATTAGTGAGTTCTGGAAGGTCCCCCAAGAAGGCCATCCTCCCAGCTTGGCTGTGCCATCTGGACTTTATGCCAGAAGGCATCCTAGCTTGGCATTATTCTTGATCCCCTTGACCTCCAGTTTAGCAGGAAATAAACAGTAACCTGCTGAGCTATTGCTTTGTGACTTTCCATATTTAAATATTTCACAGCATTCAACAGTCATGTCCAGCCTGGAGCCCAGAATCTGTTATGCAGCATGAAGAAGGAGGTTTGGGGAAAAGCTCCTTCCCATCAAAGAAACTGGATCATATCTAATCCAAGCCACTTCCAAGAGGGGCCTCAGGTGTTAAAGGTCCCCCAAGAAACCACTAGAACCACCAGGCTCAGCTTGGGTGATTTGGGAGGACTTTATACCCCTTCTCTTCCATCCGATTTGATGCACTCTCTGCCGCTATCACCCAATCCCCTGGGACAGAGGGAAATTTAGTTACTTCCATCTGCAGGCCAGGCTCAGACCATGACAGGCAGATAAGAACCATTCCCAGAGATAGATTCCACCCTAGGTACTCCCTGGCAATGAGTTCCCCTTGTTGGTAACCTACTCCCTCCAGTTCTGACCTACATGGATGTGGAAATCAGCTGGTCACTTCAAAGTTAGGAACACTTTCAAAACCCGTTTTGCTGGCTGGGCTGAGAGGGTATGGCTTACAGCAAAGCCATCAGGCCCAGATAGCCCATGCCTCATCTGCTCAAAAATTACCTGGATCCAAAACAGCATATTTGGCCTGACACGGTGGCTCACACCTGTAATCCCAGCACTTTGGGAGGCCAAGGCGGGTGGATCGCCTGAGGTCAGGAGTTCAAGACCAGCCTGGCCAACATACTGAAACCCCATCTCTACTAAAAATACAAAAAATTAGCCAGGCGTGGTGGCACACACCTGTAATCCCAGCTACTCAGGAGGCAGAGGTTGCAACGAGCTGAGATCATGCCATTGCATTTCACCCTGGGTAACAACAGCAAAAATTCCATCTCAAAAAGCAAAAACAAACAGTATATTTTACCCTTTGGGCTCCACCAGAGCCTTTTGCCAGGGATTTACTGGACTCCATTCATCCCTTTGAGGGCCACACCATTCCATTCCAGCCTAAGCACTGACCTATGGATTAGAGAGGAAGAGAGCCAACCCTTCCCATTGCACCAAAGCCTCTGGATGATGAACCAGAGGGTACATCATCAGCCGTACCCAAGGAGGCCCTGTCCCAGAAGGGAGAACATAGGCATCTTCCTAGTAGCTACAATCCTGCTACCAGGTGAGTTCAGATCACAAAAGCAGGCCACCCCTAGGCTCTCCTTTCCAGGATGCCCAGTCTAGTAGGGGTACAACAGGGCCCCAAATAAAAGGGACCTGAATCTTGTGACAGTATGAGACACTAGATTTTTTGCCCAAAGCGCCACAATTCCAGAGCTCAAGGAGGCTGGCCTGATGGCAAAAAGTGGAAACTAAAACACCTGGAGGGGGAAGAGTTAAAAATTCCTCTCCCTAGACAAGGATGCTTATCCTCTTCAAATAGCTAAAGCTTATTTTGCTTGGTTCAGGTTTTCCCAATAAATCCAAGGCCCATGGCGATTTACCAAGAGCCTTGGTTATTGGCAAGAGCAATCTCACTTACCCAGAGCAACGCTGAGAACAAGCCGTAATTTAGAGCTGGATTTATATTGTTTGTTCTACAGCAACAAACTCAGCAAATCATAAATTCCCTCTGAGATGAAGAGCGGAAATTGACAATATTTATGAACTCAAGAGGCAGAGAGGGACCTGACCAGGCCTCTGATTTGTAACTGAAACTTTTCCTGGAGCCTCCAGCCAAGGACACCGTGCCTGTCCCAGCCCCAGTCAGCTGGGCTCAGGCCAGGTCGCGGGGTGGGGTCGGGGGGAGGGGGACAGCAAGTGTGTCAGGAGGTGTGTCCAGCCTCTCTAAAGGATGGTCTTTGGATGCTAAAGGCAAGACGTTGCTCTATGCTCATCAGGACACACAGCAACAAGGCAAACAGAGGCAGTTTTCAGACCATGGCTTCCTCGCTCTGAAGCAAGGCTTGTTTGGGAAAGCTCGTCCTTGTACTGGGCTGGCCATAAGGCTACTCATGTGCTACTTTCTCCACACACCTAAAGTTTGGAATTTACACTTTGATCCATGTACTGGGTACACCAAACATCACTTTCTATCATCCATGAAAGGAATAAGAAAACACAAGCAGATGCACCAACATTTCCCCTAATGTTCCAGAAGCAAGGTGTCATACCAAGAAGCTCTTACCTTTCCTGATATCTCTTCCATAGCTCCCACCTTTTTTTCTTCTATCCTTTTTCCCCTCCCTCCACTTTCCCTCCCTGCCCATCACCACAAACCCCACCCCAAGCCCCGGCCCAGCTTAAGCCTTCCCAGCACTCCTGACTCACCCACTGTGGTGCCTTGTGACCCTGGGGGTTCATTTCCCTCATGTGTCTATGAGGAGGCTGGACTGGATCATCTCCACATCACCTCCACTTCCAGCCATCCAGAGGTGTGGGTGGCTGTGACATGGAAAAGCCCACCGGCCAAGAGCCTTGGAGGCCCTGGGCTCCACCTCTGCCCTACACAGCCTCTGGTGAAACATCTGGCCTGGGAACCAACCAAGGCCTTATCCACCTTGCAGATTTCCAAGCAGGAAGGTGGACATGCTGACCAGAGCCACACAGGCCCAGGTGGGACACTCACCCAGGCTCTCAACCATCACATCCAGCACAGCCATGGCAGCAGTGTAAATCCCCACGTTCCTGGAGTTGAGGTTGTCTGCAACAGCAATGATGATGGAGAGCAGCATGGGGTGTAAGCTCTCTTTGAGGAGGGGGATCATCTTGGCGAGGGACTCCAGCGCCCACTGGTTCACTTTCTTGTTGGAATCGTGAAGCCTTGGGGTGAAAGCATCAAAGACCTATTGAAGAAACAGAAACCAAGAGTCCATGGGAACCCAGGCTGGGTGGGACTCCCACAGTGCAGGCAGCTTGGAGCTCACCCGGCCCAACTGAGCGACCTCAGCAGAGACTCCTCATGCATCCCTGACCTAAGCCACAGCACTCTCAAAAACGAAGAGCTCACCTCCTCAAAAGGGTGAGCGAGAGGGGAGGAACCAACAGGTATTGAGCACTCATTGCATGCCAAGCATCCAGGGCGTCTTGTTAGTTGCTCTGCAATCTCCTTTTTACTGAATGATCTTAACAACCCATGGAGCACATTTTCACCCCCACTTTCCCATAAACAACAACAACTGGGGCTCCAAGAGGTTCAATGATTTGCCTGAGATCACACAGCTAGTAAGAAACTTGGATGGAAACCCAGGTCTGCTGACTCTGAGCTGTGTCTTTGCTCAGCTGTGTAACTGACTGTCAGCAGCCTCACTCCACCAAGAAGCAGGCACCCACCCGAGTGTTCAGCCTGTGAAGGGCTTGTACCTACTCCTAACACACCTGTCCAGCCATCACAGCCAAGTCACCTGTCCAGCCACATGCTCTGCCCCCAAACATGATGCACCTAACTCCCCAGAAGCAACCCAAGGCCTCACCACAGTATCCTCCACCTCTACCTCCTACCCTCCTCGCTGTAAATCTGCCAGAAGGACAAGAGACATCTATGAGTATTTCCAAGCTGCCAGCAGGAGGCGGTGCCCTTGCCCACTCAGCCATTTCCAGGTAGTCTCCATGTTACAAAGGCCAACTGCATAGCAAGGGGTCTGACACAATGTCCAACGCCATTCAGAGTTTTCAAACTTCAAGTTGCACCCCCCAGAGGAGAGACAGGTGGGAGAATAAAAGCAAGCGGTGCTCACCTGGACCAGGTGGGCAGAGACGAGCTCCGGCTTGGCCTTGCAGGTCTCCAGGAGCCGCCCCACACCTTCCATCCGGGACCGGAAGTCCTTGGCCTCCAGCAGCCGCGTCACCTCCTGTAGCTGCTCCACCATCTCCCGGTGGCCCTGCAGTGTGGAGCGCAGCCCCACCAGCCTTGGGCCATTGCAGCTGAGCCTAGATAAGGAGCATGGCGTCTGACCCCCAGGGAAGAGCCCCGGGGAATGAACCCACTTCTGGTCCCATGCCACCTCCTACACGCAGGTGGGGCAGAGACAAGAGTGTCACCTGCAGCTTAGTCCACCCCCAGCTTCCCCTCCACCTACAGTTTGTTGCCCAGGGCCCCATCCCCTTGTCAGGGGTCAGGGATCTCTGTTCCTGCCTTTTTCTCTTTTCAGAAAATATGTAAGCAATGGGGGAAGTCAGAGTGAGGGAGTGGCTATCCACAAAAGAATGACTGGTACACATTTTTTTTTTTTTTTTTTTTTTTGAGACAGAGTCTCACTCTTGTTGCCCAGGCTAGAGTTTAATGGCACAACCTCAGCTCACTGCAACCTCCACCTCCTGGGTTCAAACGATTCTCCTGCCTCAGCCTCCCAAGTAGCTCGGATTACAGGCATGTGTCACCATGCCCGGCTAATTTTTGTATGTTTAGTAGAGACAAGGTTTCAGTATGTTGGCCAGGCTGGTCTCAAACTCCTGACCTCATGATCCACCCACCTCGGCCTCCCAAAGTGCTGGAATTACAAGTGTGAGCCACTGCACCTGGCCAACTGGTGCACATTTAATGTAAGAGTGGGGAAAGACCTTGGAGGTCATCACGGCCAACCTTCTGCCTGACTCCTATATCCTGAGCCCTGGCTGGCTAGGCTCTGCTCACACTCCCCCAGCGACTGGGGACATTATAAAAAGCCCCATTTTCTTACGCTGGGATCACATGTCCATCACAGCCCCCTAGCCCCTTCCAGCCAGCATGAGAACAGCTCTGTGCAGAACTACTGTCTCCCACCTTCAGCTCCAAGCCTGGGTCATTGGCTCATGCCCTACACCCAGGTCCCATCCAGCGGAGCCCACTGTCCCTCATTCTGTGATTCACTCCTGCATTCCACACTCACTGTCTACTGAGAGCCAAGAGCTGTGCTGGGCACTGAGAACCGTGAGATGAGAGCACAGCCGTTGCCGTTAGGAGCTCACAGACCAATGGAAGATAGATACATCAACGGGGCTGACAGAGGTATGACAAACAGGCCAGCCTGTCACCCTGAGGACATGAGGACACAGAGTGGTAGAGCTTCCTGGAGAAAGTGACAGGTGAGCTGAATCTTGCAGAACCAATAGACATGTTCTAGGTGTAGATGGCGCCTAGGATAAGCAAAGTCACAGCAGGGAGAGAGGATGTGGAGGGGCATGAATACCAGCTGCTCTCATGTTTTGCTTATCCCAGGTGCTGCTCTGGTCAGGCTGAGAGAGGAAGAGTGGGAGAGGAGGCAGGAAGTTACCTTTGAAGAAGTGGGCATGGGGCTTCCCTGGTGCCCTGCTAAGGAGTTCAGATGGGATCAGCCCAGGTCATTGCAGAAGGGCTTCAGTTTTAAGTACAGGCATGACCATCGGACTCCTGCTTGGTTTCTAACTGCTCCCAGCACCCCCACACCCCCTCTTCCTAGTCTCTCAGTCCATGTCTTCTCATCTGCCTTAGTTCAGGCTGGGCCTCTGAACTAGTCCCAGGCTGGCCACTCTGGTGGTTAAAGGATCTGCTGGTCTAAGCGAGCGAGGAAACACTGAGCTCACACAGAGAGCCCAACCACTGATGCTAGTGGAACCCCACCCATTCAGCTGGGACTGCAGGAGCCAACTTCTACTGGCAGATGCTCCCAAGCCCAGGATTTGTCTCCCTGGGATTTGGGTTGGGGAGAACACATCCTGCAAATTCATCTATTAGTATTGCAGCCCCAGCTAGGTCTCAGCGGTACCCTAGATCCATATGTCCACCCCAGAGCCACCCCGGCCATGCACAAGCAGGATGCCTCTGTCAGAAGTCTTAGATGTGGAGCCCAGAGATACAGGAGCAGCCATACCCCTCCTTGATGGGCAGCCCGTTCTCACACACCACCAGACTCTTCAACACCTTGCGGCCTTTGGCAGAGGGAAGTTCATCATTATCTTCTATTCCCTTGAAAAATACACACAGAGCATGAGCCAAAAGGAATGGCCCTCCAGGGAACTGCCAGACATTCCAGTGGAGACATAACAATGGCAATAATCTCTTCCACCTAGGAGAGCTTCAGATGCCACCGTTGAGCCTTCCAGAGCCCTGAAAGTAGCTGGGGCAGAGATCAAGATCCCCAGTTAACAGATGAAGGCGTGGAGGCCCAGGGAGGCTCAAGGAACATAGGTAGTGTGGGGGCAGAACCAGGTGTGAGTACAGAGGACAGAAATCATATCTATCTCACCTATCAGGAGTAGTGGATGAAATCAACACCTCTGGAATCCACTCCCCACTCCCCTGACCCACTTGAAGGCTACCAGGCTCAGCACTGTCACCCCCACCCCCAAAAGGCCATGACCCACTCATGCCCCACAACTCACCTGCTGTTTAATGGCCGCCATGACCTTCTGCAAGTCGTAAGATGGGAGAGATTGCTTCAGAAATGCATCAAACTGAGTGTTCGCCATCAAGATATTCACCATCTTCCGGCCATAAAATCTGCCACAGGAGAGAGAGCAAGATAAAGAAACAGCCTCTGAAATGCAAAATAAATTTGCTTTACAGCTTTACATAATCTTCCTAATTAAAGTGAGTTTTTAATACTTTTTCTAATTACAAAAGCAATCCCTACCCAGTTAAAAAATAGATTAATAAAATAAACATAATCCATAATCCCATTACCAAGAGAAAATCCCTATTAAATTTTTACATATTTTCCTATAGTCTTTTTTCTGTGGCATTTACTTTCTAGTTGATATCAGAATGTATATACAAGTTGTATTCAGCTTTTTCACTTTATCATTCATTAATCATCTTCCCAAGTCCCTTAAAACTCTCCATAAACATCCTTTTTAATGGCTACAAAATATTCCGTTGAATGGCTATACCAAAGTGTACCCAATTTTGTTCTAATATGGAATATTTAGAAGTCCAAGAAAGGGTAAAGCGGGACAGTATAGGAGGGTATAGTCAATCTACCTGATGAACAGTGGTGGCAGGTGAGGGAATCAAGGAGGGCTTCAAGGAAGAGGTGACCTTTGTGTTGGGGCTCAACAGATAAGTAGGAGTTCACAAGTGGGGTGGGATTTGGGATACGTCGGAGGAAAAGGGTTATTTGGGTCTATAACACAGTGTGACATGTCAGCAGGGGGATATGTTGGAGAATAGTGAGCAGGGGTTGGACACAGGAAGCAGACAGGCCAAAGGAGAACACAGGACCCTGTTTAGGGAGACATGAAGGAGTTAGACTTCAGTTTGCAGGCAATAGGAAGCTGAAGAATAATTCAATTTGTACATTAGTCAAAATGTCTCTAACAGCAGTGCAGAGGATGGATCGGTGGAGACAAGGCTAGGGGCCAGGAGACTTATTAGGAGGCCACCATAATAGTCCAGGAAAAAGATGGTGCAGGCCTGAAATCAGGCAGTACAGTGAGGATAAGGAAGCACAGTCAGATCCAAGAGCTGCTGAAAAGATGGAAACCACAGGATTTGGTAGCTGGTTGGAAGTGAAGCAGGAAGCATCTAAAATCTTAAATCATATTTCATTCAAACCTAAGACTCCATTAATTGTAAAAGGTGCCCTTACTTTATTTTCCACTAAGGAAAATCAGAAAAATAAAAACTGGTGATTTCCATAGCCTCCAATGACACTGCCCCATGTGTGAAGGCAATCTTTCTATGTGCTGTCTCAGAAAAAGAAGATAGCATTGCTTGTCGGTATTTTTCTTCCTTAGGTCAGATAAAGTTCTTAGCGATTGCTTTGCAAAAAATGTGGGACTTGGTCATTCCTTCCACAGTGAGAGTTTGCTTCATTGACATCTAATGGATATCCACTGATGTTGCCATGCCTTTTCTCATACACAATAATGATTCATTTCAATTGCAAATAATAGTGTAATATTTCTAAGAAACTTTAAACAGATTAAACTCAATGATTCTCCAGAGAGCATCCAAAAATCTCTTCTGAAAATAAATCTAGAAGTTTACAAAGAAAGGCTCATAATGTAGTTACTACAATGGAAAATTTAATTCAGAAAATAATACTCTGAGCGACAATGACTAAGTTTGTGAAGGTGCAGATAGTATAACTACATCATAAACTGGGCACAGTGGTGCACAATGGTTGTCTCAGCTACTTGGGAGGCTGAGTCAGGAGGATTACATGAGCCCAGGAGTTCAAGGCTGTAGTGTGCAATGATCACACCTGTGAATAGCCACCGCACTCCATAGTGTGGTGTGGCAACAAAGCAAGACCCCATCTCTTAAAACAACAAAAATACCTATGTCATAATCACTGCCTAGCCCAACTGAAACCCAACAGCAACTGTGAAATGCCTGTCATTGTAAGATACATGTCAATTTTAAAGATATTAAAACCAGGGAAGGATGTGTGTCTTGAAATCAATGAAGTATGGGAGTCCCCATTGTGCCTCTTGGGTGGCTCAGTAAATAACAGTCACTTTTAATGATAGAACACAGAGAGACAGACTTGGAAAGGAGGCAATGAGTTCATTTAGGGACTCTCAGCACTGCAGATGGCAGTAGGACATCAGATGATGGGTCCCATGGAGGCTTTAGAAGTAGGGGACTGATGCTCGAAGAAGGGTCTGGACTGGAGGGCAAGAATTGAGAAGCCTCCAACTTTGCTGGTGGCTGGAGCCACCAGAAGTAAAAGCCAGGAGAGGGAGATGAGGACTAAAGACACATTGGCAGCACCTACACTCAGGTGGCAGTCAGGGGCAGAATGGTCAGAGAGGGACAAGGAGAATCCCTGGAGTACAGTGCCATGGAAACTGGGAAGGAGAGTTCTAGGAAGGAAAAGGAAATATAGTCACCATCATCTAGCGTAAGGGACGGGTCAGAATAGAGAGGAGTAGCAGATCTGGAGAGACTTTAGACCTTGATTTCCATCCCTCTAACAACCATTTAAAACCAACAAACAAACCAAAACCTTCTACATCCTTTTTTTGTTGTTGTTGCATGGCAGAGCTACACAACACTTTATTATATACTAGATGCTCTAGTAGATGCCACACAAAGAATAGCTGTTTATAGACATTTCATCCCATTCCTCCAGTCCCCCTAAACTCACTCTTCAAAGTATTTGCCCCAAGTTTAACGGCAATGTGATTTGTGATTTTTTTTTTTCAGACAGGGTCTCACTCTGTTGCCCAGGCGGGAACGTAATGGCCCTATTTCAGCTCACCGCAACCAGTGCCTCCTGGCCTCAAGTGATCCTCTTATCTCAGCCTCTCAAGTAGCTGGGACCACAGGCACAGGCTACCATGCCCGGCTAATATTTTGGTATTTTTTGTAGAGACAGGATTTCACTGTGTTGCCCAGGCTGATCTCAAACTCTTGGGCTTAAGAGAGGTCCACCTGCCTTGGGTTCCCAAAGTGCTGGAATTACAGATGTGAGCCACTGCGCCCAGCCAGGCAATGTTTTGTTTGCTTGTTTTTGTTTTAATTTTTTATTTCCATAGGTTATTGGGGAACAGGTGGTGGTTGGTTCCATGAGTAAGTTCTTTAGTGGTGATTTGTGAGATTTTGGTGCACCCATCACCCGAGCAGTATACACTGAACCCTATTTGCAGTCTTTCATCCCTCACCCCCTTCCCACTAGTTCCTCCTGAGTCCCTAAAGTCCATTATGTCATTTTTTTTTTTTTTTTAGAGTCTTGCTCTGTCGCCCAGGCTGGAGTGCAGTGGCATGATCTCGGTTCGCTGGGTTCACGCCATTCTCCTGTCTCAGCCTCCTGAGTAGCTGGGACTACAGGCACCCGCCACCACGCCCGGCTAATTTTTTGTATTTTTAGTAGAGACAGAGTTTCACCGTGTTAGCCAGGATGGTCTTGATCTCCTGACCTCATGATCCACCCGCCTCGGCCTCCCGAAGTGCTGGGATTACAGGTGTGAGCCACCACGCCCGGCCCATTATGTCATTCTTATGCCTTTGCATCCTCATAGCTCAGCTCCCACTTATAAGTGACAACATACGATGTTTGGTTTTCCATTCCCCCGTTATTTCACTTAGAGTAATAGTCTCCAATCTCATCCAGGTTACTGCAAATGTCATTAATTCATTCCTATTTATGGCTGAGTAGTATTCCATTGTGTGTGTGTGTGTGTGTGTGTGTGTACACACATACATACATACATATCACAGTTTCTTTATCCACTCATTGATTGATGATGCGGCATTTGGGCTGTTTTTGCATTTTTGCAACTGAGAATTGTGCTGCTATAAACATGCGTGTACAAGTATCTTTTTCATATGATGATACCCAATAGATACCCAGTAGTGGGATTGCAGGATCGAATGGTAGTTCTACCTTCACTTCTTTAAGGAATCTCCACACTGTTTTCCATAGTGGCTGTGCTAGTTTGCATTCCCACCAGCAGTGTAGAAGTGTTCCCTTTCACCACATCCATGCCAACATCTATTATTTTTTGGTTTTTTGATTATGGCCATTCTTGCAGGAGTAAGCAAAACCTTCCACTTCTCCACTGATATTCCTCATTTCAGCAAATGGCACTATTATTCGCCATTGTTCAGGGTAAAAACTTAAGAGCATCTTCAGTTCATCTTTGAAACCCTTACCACCTGCATCCTGTTGGCTCTGACTTCAAAACACACCCGAAGCCACCCACCACTCTCCAGTCTGAGCCTCCAGCCCCTCTTGCCTGGACTGTGGGGCAGCCATTATCTGCTGTTCCTCCTGCCTTTCTCTCTCACTACCAGTCCTGCGGCAGCCAGAGAGGCTTTGTTTTTAATTATAAAGGCTAACACGCGTGTAAAGAAACACTCAAACTCATTATTAATAAGCAGGGGGTCAAAGCACTGTAAAACAATGATGAGCTATCATTTTTACCCATTAGATGGATAAAAATTAGAAATCCAGAAATTGCCACATGTTGAGAGGCTGGGCAGGAGGGAGGCAGATGTGGATGCCAGGCAGGGTGGGGCTGCTGGAGCGCACACATGCATCTGACTCACGGCCCTGCTCCTGGGCACCTCCAAGGAGGTGCCATGCAGCACAGTTTGCAGCAGGGGAGAACGGGAGGAACCGCAGGCACTACATCCCTCAGGGAGCACCCTCAGACGTGGGTACCCTACAAGAATGTCTGGCCTGGAGATCACCCATCCAGGGTGGGCATGGCCTCTGGAGCCCTGACAGGTGCCACACGGTCTCCAGTTGGGGCGAGGATGGAGTGAGGGGTGGAGACCCACACACTCATCCAAACGGATGTGGTAGTAATAAGCCCTGAACTGAGGGGTGTGAGGAACTGGGCCTCAGGCCTAGCTTTTGAAGACAGTCAACCAGATCCTCTCACTCTCCTGCTTAAAATCCTCTGACACCTCCTCATACTCCTACTAAGAAAACCCTCCAATGACTTCCAATCACACACCACCCAAAATCCCAGCTCCTGACCTTGACCTAAGAGAATGTCCCTGGCCTGGGCCTGCTGCCCACCCTCACCCCCACCCCTCACTCACTGTACTCCACCAGGCTGGCGTTCCCACCCTTGGACACCAAGCTTGTTCCCATCCAGTGGCCTCTGTGACATTTCCTTTGGTAATGTCAAAGAGCTGGCTCCGTGTAGCCGTTCAGCTCTCAACTCAGATGTCACTCTTACAAAAGGCTCTCTGAACCCTCAATCTAAAGCAGCCCCCACCTAACTCCATTGCATTGCAGCCTCTACCTCCTGGGCTCAAGAGATCCTCCCATCTCAGCCCCTCAGTAGCCGGGACTACAAGTGTGCAACACCACCCCTAGCATTTTTTTTTTTTTAAGTAGAGACAGGATCTCACTATGTTGCCCAGACCGGTCCCAAACTCCTGGCCTCAAGCAATCCTCCTGCCTTGGCCTCCCAAAGTGCTGGGATTACAGGTATGAACAACCACATCTGGCCTATTTTTTCTTTATATCCCTGATATGTATCTAAAATTACCATAATTATTTATTATCTGTCTCCCTCGACTAGGAAGTAAGTTCCAAGACAACAGGGGCTTCATTTTTCTTATTCACCGCTGTGTTCATAATAACAAAAGAGTGATCATTAAATATCTCCAGAAAAAAAGGCCTGAATGGTCTTACAGAGAACGGTGCTGGGGTGAGGTAGAAACAAGAGCAACACTCGATGGGTAAAGGGGAAATGGAAGACCAGAAAGTGGAGAAAGGGAGTAAGGACCCCCTCCCTGAATGGGCTTGGCTTGACGGAAGGGATGGGACAAGAGCTGAAAGGAAAGGACATAGCTTCCGCCCACCTGTCTGTCCGTCTGCAGGATCCCAGGGAAGCTGAGCTGTGTGCTCCAGGCCCCTCAGGGCTGGCTGGTTGGTTGCCTTCTCTGCCCCCAGGCCCCTGGCCCTGCCCTACCTGGTGTCCTTGTTGGAGTCCTGGGCCAGCCTCACCAGGTTGTGCACCAACATGTCTGTGCTGTCTCTGGTGCCCGAGAGAAGCTTCTCAGCGCCGATCTGCTCCAGCACAGCTGAGAGGTGCTCAGCCGCGTATCTCCGGACCAAGGGGTTCCGGTGGCTGAAAGGAAATCATGGCCCAGGGGTCAGTCTCAGGATAGTGGTGCGGGAGGCCCCAGGCTGGCAAACATGGATCTACCATTGCAGATCCGTGCTTCATGCCAGCCAGGGGCTCCAAAAATACCTGTCCCCATGTGAGCCGAGGGGAGTCTTTGAGGAAAGAGCACTCATTTTCTACTAATAGGGTGACAGCAACAATGGGAGAGGGAAGGAAAGTGACATGAAGCTACACGACGTTCCCCAATACACCCTATGCATACCGTTCTTGGAAGCTTCCTGCACACATATCCTTCCTTTTGTCTAAATACTCTTCTCCATCTTCCCTCCACCTAGAAAAGTCCCACCTAACCAATGTCTCCTCTTCCTTCCTTCCCCAGCCCCACAGGCAGAATTAGACGTCCCACCCACCGCCCAAGGTAGCGCTGTCTTTGTCCCCGGGGAAGTACAGTTGCACCCTTAGGGCCCCCATCAGGCTGCCAGCTCCCTGTGGGTGGGGACCAGGTTATCTGTCTCCCTTGACTAGGAAGTAACTCCAAAACAACAGGGGCTTCATTTTTCTTTTTCACTGCTGTATCCATAATGACGAAAAGAGTGATCATTAAGTATCTCCAGAAAAAAAAGGCCTGAATGGTCTTACAGAGAACAGTACTGGCGTGAGGCAGAAACAAGAGCAACACTCGATGGGCAGAGGGGAAATGGAAGGCAAGAAAGTGGAGGCAAGGAGTAAGGACTCCTTGCTGAATCGGCTTAGCTTGATGGATGGGATGAGACAAGAGCTGAAGGACATAGCTTCCATCCACCTGCCTGTCTCTTTGCAGGATGCCACGGAAGCTGAGCTGCGTGCTCCAGGCCCCTCAGGGCTGGCTGGTTGCCTTCTCTGCCCCCAGGCCCCTGGCGCTTCCCCACCTAGTGTCCTGGCTGGAGTCCTGACTCCCCCTCTGTGGCAACCCCACTGCCCTACTGGTGCCTGACATATCCCTGGTGCTTAGCAGGAGCTTAACGCATGTTTGCTGAACTGAACTGAGACAGGAGGGAGAAGAGGGATTCATGGGTGAGTTGGTGACCATAACAAGTGGAACCTGAGCTCTATAAGAGAAACCTGTCAGAATGGCACCTCTTTCAAAGGGCCTCTGTGTCCACACTCCATCAGAAAACACTGACCCTTTTGTCTCCTAGAGTCCCACCCCAGTGGAACACAGTGGGGGACATCAGAACTCTCCCTACTCAGCATGGTCCATGGACCAGCAGCACTGGCATCTGAACCAGAATCTGCATTTCAGCAAGATCCCAGCAGACTCAGATGCACAAGCCATGACCCTGGTTCTTGTTGACAGTGATCAATTGCCTGTCCCTCCATGCCAGCACCTTTTATCCATTGCCTCACATCTACCTCATTAGCTACTATTATCATCATCATTCTGCAGGTGAGGAAGCTGAGCCAAAGGGAGGCATCCAGAAAAAAAAAAATACAATTCATTTCTCCTAAGTTAATTACAGACACAGTAAACACTCAGTGAATGTCAGGAATGGGCAGGCACCGTTCTAAGTGCGCTTTCATGAGTCAATTCAATTATCTCTTATAACAACCTCATGAGGTAGACACCATTATTATCCCCATTTTACAGATGAGTCAACTGAGACACAGAGAAGTGAAGTGACAATCAGGATGTGAACCCAGGCGATGTGGCTGGGCAGGATCTCACCCTTTGCAGTATGCTATGGTGCAATTACTAAACGTCTCCCAGCTGGTCCAATAGGCCCCTGGGGCTACTGAGAAACCTCACGCATCAGTGTAATGATCCACTTATGGGGTGGAGAGGCCTTTTGCTCTGTGGGAGAAGTGGCTTGGGAAATGCTTTTGGTTTTGCTTTTAGTGTGGGTTTTTAATGACAGGGAAAACAAATCTGCAGAAAGGCTCCAACAGGAGCCGAATACCTTCCCCTCCCCAGGAGCAGGTCCAGTGGGGCAAGCTGGAGAATGAAATTTTGCGACTTTCTCTTCTCACTGGCCCACATTTCATCAGAAAGCAACACTGCTCCTGGGGGTGGCAGGAGCTGCAGGGCCCACGCTCAGGTTGCCTCTGCAGCCCTGTCTCCCGGGGCGCTCCCACAGCCACAGTGTGCTCCCCAGCCTTGGAGTGCAACAGCCCCCTCCTCTTTCAGCCAGAGCTCCCTGCATTACCCCGGCCTGGCCAATGAAAGGTGGGAGAGAAGCCCGGTGTCTGGCACAGGGAAGAAGGGATCTTCCTCCCCCGGCTAAGTGGGAGGCACCTGCTGTGAAGTCTGAGGTGGGCCCCTTCTTCACTCTGAACCTCTGACCCATCACACTGGCCTCTAGTATCCCGAGGGACCCCCTGCAGCCTCACTTGCCTGCTTCCCTCCCTCCCTGCACCCTTCCCTCCTTCTTTCACATCCCAGAGCCTCTCCCCTTGCCTTACCCTCCCTGATCTCCCCCGCCCCTCAGACAACAGGCAGCCACATACTAGACACCCGCCGAGGTGAGGACCACCAGGGAGCGGGCAAGGGTCACATTCTCCACCATAGCCCTCAGAGACTGGCCGGCTGCTCTCTGGATGAAGTCGTTGGTGTCCCCCATCTTCTGCAGCAAGCAGCGGGCAATCTCCTCAGCCTCCTGGTCCATATTCTTCTTCAAGGCCTGGAAGAGGTCTCCCAAGGTGCTGATGGCCAGGCGAGACACCTTGGACCGCAGGTTGGTGACCTTGGAGAGAGGAGAGGGGCCCTCCAGGGTGCTGGACCCTGCCAAGGGCTCTGGGACGCATGGAGAATGGGCCCTGCACCACCCTCTTCCTCCACCCCCACCCTTCCCCTGACCTAGGCCTTGCCACGCTGGAAACGAAAACCCTGCAGCCACTATGAGCAAAACTGTCGCATTTCGTTATCATCTCAATTATTAATCCCATCATTATCATGACCATAGGAAATGTGTACACTCTGTCTTCAAAGCACCTTTACAAAGAATGTCTGATTTGATCTTTGCAACTACCAAGTGGGAAGTAGGTACCATGAGAAGCACAGTAGTGCTGACTGAGGCTCTAATTAACCTGGGAGAATGTAACTGTATTTTTTCTGGATGCCTCACTTTGCAGAGGAAACAGAGACCCCAGGCCACATGCAGGAAGGCAGATGTTTCCAACACAACCCAGGCCCCTGTGTGTTAACAAAACAGCGTCCTCTGTATTCATCCCCACCCCACCCACACTGGAGCCGCCCACTCCCAAGGGCAGGGCACAGCCTCCGCATAAGACCAAATGCAGCCTCCTGCCTCTCTGGACCCAGCTAGACCAAGCCCCAGAGCCATGAAAGAAACGCTTTGGGAAATATTACCACTGCCCTGGAGGTGGGGATCTGGCCCTGGACGCTCCATCCCTCCTTAGGCATTTTGAGTACAGAGGACCATGCAGGCCAACACATGGGCACGTGGGATTCTAATTGTTTCCATTTCCAAAGATTACAAATAAGGAAACCCTAGGCCTCAGTTTTCCAATCTGAGAAATGGGTGGCTACCTCCTACCTCAGTGGCTGAAGGCTGAGAAATAAGCAGGGGTCCCCATGTTCCTGCAGCCACGGCCCCTCCACAGCTGCTAGCGGATGCATCGAGCAGCCGAAGTGGGGCCAAATGCACAGCACACAGGCTGGGGGGCCTCACCTCCCCAGTCACTGCCAAGCACACGTCGTGCAGCCTCCCAGTAAGGACCTCCGAGTGACAGGCTGCCAAGCGCTGGATGCTCACCAGACCCTTCTCCTTCATCTGCCTGAGAAGCAAGGCCAGGCCCTGTTGCAGGCGGGTGGAGAGGGAGGAGCCCCACCCCTCTGCAGACTAGGGGCCCCACATCACACACCATCACGGTCCACCCTCACCCACAGCAGGGTGCCATTCCATGGCCTCAGAGCAGGGTTTCCTGGGGTGACAGCCTGGCCTGGAATCCTAACCACTCAGTAAATCCAGTTTTATGTGGCCTCTGGCTGGCCCTCAGCTCTGACAGTGCTGTATGGAAGCCCACCCCCCACCCCCACCCCAGGACCTGTCTGGGTCCTTGACACAAAGTCAACACCTTCAATAAAAGGCACTTGAACAGGGAGGACTGAAGACAGGGAGGGCTTCTCACAAATGTTCTAGAGCCCGAGGCATTGCTTTGCTCGTGACCACGGTCCTGCACGGTCCTGCGTCCCCACAGTGGGAGGAGCACTCGGAGCAGATTCAATTTCATTCAGAGAAATAAAGGGCTGCGGCCTTTCCTGGGCCCCATGGTGTGGAATCAAATGCATCCTTGCCATGCCTGGCTTTGGTACACCACAGAGCCATGCATAGGCTGCTTGGAGGGTCCCAGGGCACACACATAAAGCCAGGAACACTACACACTCATGCACACACGCACGTAAACACACACACCTATCTATATGCACGCACACAGTCCTCCCTCCAAACTGGCTTTTACGCTCCATGGTGCCGGAACCCCAGAGTGGGAGAGGAGGGAAGTTGAGGGGCAGAAGCTATTCTGCAACAGCCCCTGCTTCTGGCCAGAACACGGCACATGGGGGAGGCATCTCCTCACCAGTCACTGCTGTTGAGGCACTGGAGTGCATCCCTCAGCCCCAGCTCCGGGTTCGAGAAAGGCCTCAACTCCTTACAGGCTCTAAGATCCATCTCCTCCTCTTCTTCCCATTCAGGAGACCCCACCGTGAGCACCGCAGGTAATGAGTTAGCTGCATTCACAAGAAAGAAACAGCAGGCTTCACGCAGCAGGACAGACAAGAGCCCAAGTGGCCGCTCCTGCCACCGCTCACCTTGGGAGGCCGTGCCACCACCCTGAGCCCACCTAACAGGGAGGGTGTACAAGGGGAAGTGCCTGGTGAGGCTAAGAACCCAGCGCCTGGGCCTCCCTCCCCAGGAGCCATGAAGACCTCCTAACTCTACCTTTGGTTGACTTTTCCCCTTCCTGCCCTTGCCAATGCGATTCTTATAAACAGACTTGTGATAAGCCACATGATGTCATGGGACAAAACCCCCCAGTCAGGGGGACACCTCCAAACCTGCCCCATCTGTGGTGGGGTGGGGCCCCCTGAGTCATCAACCTACTCACTTTGGTGGCGGTCTAACCTCATTCCCAACCAGAGGCCCGTGTGGTCAGTGCCTCCTCCTTCCCTCCTGCCATCCAGCCTTTTGTGAGGTTGCCCACGAGCAGGGAAGGCTCCAAGAGCAGATGGCTGGAGGAAGGCAATGTAGCCAGCTGGCACCCACACGGTCTAGACACAGCCACACACGCAGGGACCCACAACAAACAGGTTGTCGTGTTTTTCTAGGCTCTCTTTCCCAGGGGACAGATGCTGAAATCATAAACTCCTAGGACAGGAAGGAATCTTACAGGGCCTCTGTCTAGCCAAATGCCCTGATCACACGGTTGAGGTCTCAGAGGCCCAGAGAGGGTGGGGGACCCTCCACAGCCCCTCAGCTCCTCTGTCAGCACAGCCAGGACAAGAAGGTCCCCCTCCCAGTCCAGAGCTCTCACTACCATATCTTCCTTCCTGGCGAGTTTTCTCCCAAGCTTCACCCCCACCAGGATGATTTTCATCACAGTACATCTGGAGGTCCTAGGCAAGTCTGAGTGGAGAGGAAGCCCTTTACTGAAAGTGGAGGCACAGTCGGGCATAGTGGCTCACACCTGTAATCCCAGCACTTTGGGATGCCAAGGCGGGCGGATCACCTGAGGTCAGGAGTTCAAGTTCACTTGCCCAACATGGTGAAACCCTGTCTCTACTAAAAATAAAAAAATTAGCTGGACATAGTGGTACATGCCTGTAATCCCAGATACTCGGGAGGCTGAGGCAGGAGAATCGCTTGAACTCGGGAAGTGTAGGTTGCAGTGAGCCGAGATCATGTCACTGCACTCCAGCCTGGGCGACAGAGTGAGACTCAGTCTCGGGGATTTAAAAAAAAAAAAAGCGGAGACACAAAGCCCCCACTCTTGGACTCTCTTTTCAGCACTGCCCTTGGCATGTGGAACAGTCTCTTAATCAGTTATTTCAGTCACTCTCTGAAAGGCAGGAGGTAACATCCAACCTCCCCGTCCTTCCCTGGGCAGCACGGACGTGAATGACATGCCGTCTGCAACGCTCTCAAAAAGAGGCTCAGTCTTCTGGAGTGAGCAATACAGCCTCCTGCCCTGCTGCCCCCCTTCCTCGCCTTCACCGCACCCTGCAGGGGCATTTAGCATCCACTGGATTTAAAAACAAACCCACAAAAGGCACTGGCAGGGGGATTCCAGCCTCCAGTGTCTTGAGGGCTTGTGTGGCCTCCCCCTTTGCCCTACCTCTGACAGCTTTCCAGTCATGTTCATATTTGTGCCTTCTGGTTCAGTCATTTCTATTTTTCACACACACCACAGAAGAAGTTGAACAGATCCTGAGCTGAGCTCACCTAAACCAACCCAGTCTCCCAAGAAAGGCCAGCTCCTTGTTGGAAACAGTGAGTTCCTCTTCAAAGGTCCCGCTTGTCCTCTATTTTCAAAGCTTAACTTCCTTGCCTCCTTGCCCCTAGTTACAGTAAACAACTTCCCAGCCGCTCCCAATCTGTAACCCACATCAGTTCCCAATCTGTAACAACCCACATCTGTTCCTTGTTTGACGCCCTTAGTTCCAAAACTGCTCTTCCCACTGCTGGAGCCCCCACCCCTGCTCCATTTGAAGTAGCCAGTCGGATCAGCTTAGATTGTGCTGTCCAACCCCAGGCAATGGGGACCGGACACAGTAGTAGGGCCTGACTGCGTTAGGGATAAAAACCCCTTCCCTCCTTTGTTGGGTATGCTCTCACAGTGACCAGAAGAATGAGCAGCAGCCTTCTGCAGAAGTAAATTTTCCTCGCTGAGAACTCCTTTATTTGAGTGCTCACTCTCTTTGTGACTCCTAGCTCTTATTTCCAACACCCTCACAGGACATATTAGGAGAATCAGGAGGACAATCAGGTTTATAGTCCTGAAATACTATCATTTCCAGCCAGACTAAAAACCCAAACTATAAAGCAAATTAAGGGATTCTTTGTTCACGGTGAGGAGAGAGGAAGAAGAGGAGGATTCAAATGCAGCTTCCAGGATGGTTGTAAGAGTAGAATGTTGGCTTTTTTTCCTAACTCCAACAACCTAACCTACTTGATTTTATTTCTACCTACCCGCTCACCCGCCAAACATAAACAGTTCAAATAAAGAGGGACAACAGACTATCCTGGGTCAAGCATCACTAGCCAGTCTCAGTCTAGTGATCTTTAGATGGTGGTACTATGGGGCACCATGACCTTGAGTGACCTTGGGTGGCCTTTACATCACTAGGTCTCAGTTCTGCTGCTATAAAATGAGTGGGTTGGCCAGGCATGGTGGCTCACACCTGTAATCCCAGCACTTTGGGAGGCTGAGGTGGGCGAATCACTTGAGGTCGAGAGTTCGAGACCAGCCTGGCCAATATGGTGAAACCCCATCTCTACTAAAATACAAAAATTAATCGGGCCATGGTGGCATGCACCCAGCTACTCAGGAGGCTGAGGCAAAATCACTTGAACCCAGGAGGCAGAGGTTGCAGTGAGCAGAAATCGCACTACTGCACTCCAGCCTGGGCAACAGAGTGAGACTCTGTCTTTAAAAAAAAAAAAAAAAAAAAAGTGGGTTGGGTTATATACATCAACAGTTCTCAGTATCAATCACATCATTCAATTACCACTTTCATGATTTTTGCCATACCTCTCAATAGCCTGTCCTTTCATTTTCATTGTACTTTTCTTCAAATCACAAAAGAATTTCAAATCCTAAAGAATTTAACTTTAAAGGGAACTTTCTGTCACTACCATAAACTAACATTGTTTGTCATAGAATATGATAAATATTTACAACGAAAGTAAAACAATGTTAAAAACTCTAGCTAAAAAATTTGTAGGCAGCTTCGGTCTTTGAGCCTGAAAGAGGATCTCCTTGTTTAAAAAGAGAGGTGCCACCATGATTGTAAGTTTCCTGAGGCCTCCCCAGCAGCAGAAGCAACTATGGTTCCTGTACAGCCTGTGGAACTATGAACCAATTAAACCTCTTTTCTTTATAAAAAATAATAAAATAAAAATAAAAAGAGAGGTGCTAAAGACTAGCACCAAATTCAGACTTTCTACTCAAGACAATTGAAAGGATAGAAAGAGAATTGCAAAGGGAGATGAGTTGGCATTATTTATAGCATGGAAATTATGCTCTAGTCTATGATCATTTACCATCACATCCCACACATAAAGAAACTCCGAACCAAGCTGACTGTTTTTAAGTTTTTTTCAGTAGCAAAATCTTTCCAAATGAAATCTCACATGAATGCCCAGTATACAAAAAAAAGAGGCAAAATAGAAGCTCCTCTGGTAGAATGGGGACAGAGCGTCCCTATGTCCCAGGCACGATTCCTGAGGTGCCCTGGTAGAAGCTCTGGACCCTCTGATTCCCGTTTGTAGCCAGTGCTGTCCAGCCCTGACATTTTATGAAGCAACAGGAAAGAAACCGAGGTCTTCCCCAATTCTCTCATCCTCTTTCTGCTGTTCGCAGCTGCTTGCTTGGGTGCTGTTGTCTAGTGTCTTTGGCCCTGGTGCACTGGTCACTCCTCTAGGACATGTCACACAGGCTGAGCACATCACAACTCCAGTTGTGACATCCTAGGTCCCAAGCCCAGCCCGTAGACAATGATGAGTCCCTGACACTGTTTCTCTCTCTGGCAAGGCAACCACCACCCCAGGCTGCCTCCTGGTCTAACATGGACAAGGGGCGGAAGCAAAGCCACCAAGGTCATCTTTGCCATGCCTCAGGGCATCCCGAGGCAGCATGGGCAGAGGGACACGTGTGCCTGCCAGTCGGGCCTGCCTACCCGAGGCGTGGCGGGCAAAGTGGGTCTCCTGCTGGCTGACGGGGATGCTGGGCAGAGAGGCCCGGCTGGCCCACTTCCTCAGGATGACGCCGACATCATTTCTGCGTGGGCCGCTCAGCCTAGTGGGCACAGACAGGATCCCGCTGCCCCGGAGGGGAAGGAGGCCTGTGGACACAGAGAAAGTCCTAGGACTAGGCAGGTCTGTTTTCCCCTGGCCTCAACGTCCTCCTTTGAAAATGGGCCCATGGCTGGCCACAGTAGCCCATGCCAGTACCCCTAACATGTTGGGAGGCTGAGGTAGGAGGATGGCTTGAGGACAGGAGTTCAAGACCAGCCTGGGCAACATAGAGAGATGCCCATCTCTACAGAAAATTTAAAAGAAATTAGCCAGGCATGGTAGCACACGTCTGTATTTCCCACCACTTGGGAGGCTGAGGCAGGAGGATCCCTTGAGCCCAAGAGTTTGAGGCTGGGGTGAGCTGTGATTGTGTCACTGACCTTTAGCCTGGGCCACAGAGCAAGGCCCCATCTCTAAATAAATACATAAATAATAATAAAAACTTTAAAAAAGAAAATGGGCTCATCAGCAGGCTATGAGAGAGTGGACTCCGCTCCCCAAGGCTGAGCAAATCCCACACCAGGCACCTAGTACCTTCCTTCATGAAGGCTCTCCGGGAGCCCAGGCCCTGGGGAGTGAGCTCCTGCCCCGTCCTGGGCTCCTCCGGCCTCCGGAGCAGCTCCATCTCCTTCATCTGCTTCAGCCGCATCTTCTCCCGGGCAGACTTGGAGATGGTGACTTGGATCTGGCACAAGGTCAAGGCAAACTCTATTAACCTCCATTCATTCAATCATCAACATTCAATCATCAGAAATGTTTCTCCTGTGTGCCAATTGCTGTCCTGGAAGTGAACAAAAAAGACAAACTCCTTGCACCTTAAGAGCTTCGAGGTGTGGGGGAGAGACAATAAACAGACCGAATGCTGATATCAGGCAGTATGTGCTGAAAAAAAAGTAAGGAGAGAGAGGTGATAGTGGCTTTTAGCCTAGAAGGTCCCCGAGGAGGTGAAGCTTAAGTGGAGACAGAAATAAAGGAAGGAGACCAGCCCCACAGATTTCTAGGAGAGAAGTGTTTGAAACAGAGGGAGGGAGTGCAAAAGCTCTGAGGCCGGGTGTGCTTGGCTGGTTGGGGACAGTCAGGGGGTGGACACTGGCTGAGCTCTCTGAGTCAGAGAAGTGACAGGACACAAGATAGGGCAGGGGGCAAGATCCACATCACGTGGGCCAAGGAAAGGACTGGGCTTCTCCTCTGAAGGACACAGGAAGCCGTTTAAGGTTTTGAGCAGAGGAGTGACATGATCTGACTTCCACTGGTGGGGGCTGTCTCTAAGTGTTGTTTTTTATAACTTTTTATTTTGAAATAGTTTAAGACGCAAGAACAACTCGTAAGTTGTCAAAATAGAACCAAGACTTCCTGTGTTCCCTTCACCCTTCCCCAATGATAATATCCTCCACATCCACAGAACGTTCTAACTTCCATTTCTCTAAGGCTCATGCCAGCTGCTGCACGGGAAGGGTCTGGAGCTAGCCTCACACTGGAAGCAGGAAGTGTTTTGGAGGCAGCTGAACATCCAATCAAGAGGTGGTAGGGTTTGGACGGCGATGGGGATGGTGGGGTGGGCAGATTCTGGACATGCCTCTAAGTTGGAGCTCACTCTCTTCGCTGATATGTGAGGTGCAGGGCGAGAGACGAAGAGAGGAGCCAAGGATGCCCGATGTGGTTGACCTGAGCCACTGGAAGGCTGGAGCTGAGTGGGTCCCTGGGGAGAGAGGAGGTTTTGTGAGGTGAGTGTTCAAGGGTTGAGTTTTGGACACAGTCAGTTGGAAGTATAATTAGGCACTTAAGCAGAGATATTGAGTAGCAGCTAAATATGTTAGTCTGGAGGTCAAGGGAAGGTCTAGGCTGGCGAGGGAAGTGTGGGAGTCCTCAGCATAGAGATGGTACTTAATGTCTGGACTGGATGAGGACCTAGCGGGTCAGTATAAATAGACGAGAGGCCAGAGGGCTGAGCGCTGGGGGAGTTCCAGCATCCAGAGGCAGGGGAGATGAGGAGGAGGCAGCCAAGAAGGGCTGGGAAGGAGCTGCCTTTCACGTAGGCAGGACCAAAAAAGAGCCACCCCTCGCCCTTATCCCTGGCTGGAGAATTCAAGGATGAGACACAAGTCGTGTCAAAAGCTATGATGGATGGGGTCAAGGTAGACGAGGACTAACCGTGGCTGCATTTGGGAAGATGAAGGTCATTGGCGACTCCAATGTGGGCAGTTTCAGTGGGGAGTGTGGACTAACGCCTGTCAGGAGTGGACTCAGGAGAGAAGAGAGACGCAGCAATCATTTTGTCTTGGTTTTGTTCTGCTTTCTTAAAATGAAAGCGGTAACAGAGAGCTAACATGCTGATAGCAATGATCCCGTTTCAAGGAGAATATTGTTGATGCCAGAGAGGGAACAAGTGTTGGAATGAAGGATTAGCTGGATTGAGCAGAACAGCAGGAGAGGGTGGTGAGCCAATGGGATGCTTGAAATTGAGACCATGGTGGGGGGACACACTTTAGAATGCCAAGGCCTACGATGTGGCCACGGGAGGGAGCACAGAAGTGGGATGGAGGATGAGCTCGTTTCGCTGCATTGAATCATTGTTTGTGTTTCACGTTCTGTGGCCCTCTCTACAATGGGAGGGCTGTGGTGCTGATTTAACACAGTCACCCAGTCTCTAACAGAGAATATGCACCCGGGAGGCCTTCAAGATATGCTTCTTGACCTGGAATGTTCTGTTTCAAAGAATGAGCACAGGCTCCTCACTACAGTGACTCCCCAAGCTTCACTAAATTCCTTCCAACCAGGGAAGAGACCACCTTCCAAGATCACCTGAGAAGCGTGAGGTATTCGCCAGTCTGTGGAGCACAGCCCGTGGCTGATCAGCCCTAAGTCAGCTGCCTCTCATTTGCTATCTTGGGTGTTAGTTCAAACCACGCAGCCCAGTTCACCTAAGGCTTCCTGCTCTCTCCCCCACATCCAGCTTCCTCCTGAGCCCTGTGCAACCTCCCCGTCCTCCTTCCTTCCTCTCTCCTACCCCTCAGCAACCCTCTGTAGTCTTCCCTGCACCTAGTTCCCCACCCCACTTCCGACCCCCATCCTTTCTCTTCCTTTCTTCAGCCCTCACCCCAACCCCGTCTGCAGGTTCTGGCCTTTAGTACTTGGGTGGCTGCCTCGGGCTCTCCTTGCTCTGCTCTGTGGCTGGTCCCACTCTTGAATACTTCAGACGCTTGCTGGCCTTCATGCAGCCTGTGGTCCACTCCAGCCCCACTTCCTCCTCCTCCCGCTCCCCAGGTACCTTGGTGCCGATCTCCTTCTGGTCCTCTTCTTTCAGCAGAGGGCAGGCTTCTTTGGCATGGTCGAAGGAGAAGGCTGTCAGCGTGGGAGCAGACTGAGAAAAAGGCAGGGCAGGCTTCTTGGCAGTGGCAGGCCTGTCTCTGATGGGTGAGGCCAAAGGTTTTGGCTCTGAGGGGTTGAGAACAGGGGTGGAGCTGAAGACACCCAGGTCACTCCTGAGCTCACTGACCCTGCGGCTGGCTCAACTCTACTGCTAAGCCCCACACCCTCAATTCTTCCTCAGTGGAGCAAGACCTGAGTTAGGTTTACTGTACAGGGCAGCACTGGCAGGCATGAGGCAGACTACCTGTGGACCAGCATCACCCTTCATTCGTTCACTCACTGCACACTTTATTCCAAGATAGGTGCGGGAGTGGGGAGGCTGGGCGGGAAACAAGGCCAGATGTGTTATCCAGGAGATGTAAGACATTTCCTGAGAATATAAGTAAGTGTATCTGTCCTGGGAGGTATGTACGGCAGGAAAAGAAAAAGCAGAATAGGCCCACCCATGCTTTCATATGACCATGGGCTTGCCTGAAAGCATGACGCAGCAGGAAAGGGCAGAGTTGCCAGGACCAGAGATCTAACACTAGTCCAGTCTCATTTCACAGATGGAAAAGCTGAGAGCCAGTGTGATGGTTAATATTAGGTGCCATCTGGATTGGATGCCTACATAGCTGGTCAAGTATTGTTTCTGGGTGTGTCTGTGAAGGTGTTGCCAGAGGAGATTGACCTTTGAGTCAGTGGACCAGGAGAGGAAGACCCACCCTCAGTGTGGGTGGGCACCAGCAAATCAGCTGCTAGCTGCCATCACAGCTAGAACAAAGCAGGTGGAAGAAGGTGGGGTCACTATGCTTGCCGGGTCTTCTGGCTGCCTGCTTTCTCCCCTGCTAGATGCTTCCTGCTACTCCTCCTGCCCTTGAACATCAGACTCCAGGTTCTTTGGCCTTTGGACTCTGGGACTTGCACCAGTGGCTCGCCAGGGGCTCTCAGACTTTTGGTCACAGACTGAAGGCTGCACCGTTGGCATCCCTGGTTTGAGGCTTTCGAACTTGGACTGAGCCACTACCAGCCTCTCTCCCCGCCAGCTTGCAGATTGCCTCTCGTGGGACTTCACCTTGTAATCGTGTGAGCCAATTCTCCCTAATAAACTCCTTTATATACAGACATATATCCTACTAGTTCTGTCCCTCTGGAGAACCCTGACTAATACAGCCAGTAACCTTCGAATGCTCTTGGGATGGATAAAATACCCATTCACTTCCACTTGATGGCATCAAATCCACAGTATTGCTTTGTCATTCATATCTTCTCCATCAGCAGATTTTAAAGGTATATTTCTCATTATGAAGGCAGGGCTCAAACAGGTTCATTCATTTTCTGCCACCCACAGGGTTTGGAGCTCACCGTCCTTGGGTGAACCTGCAAGTCGGGTCTGCTGAGATGGGGCCACCAGCTGAGGCTGCCTGAGGCTGGAAAAGGCATCTTACGTCTGGGGCCCATGCAGAGCTCCCAGGTCACCCAGGTCCTCTGCCCAGCCCATGTCTTCTGCAAAGGATTCCTCTGCTTGGTGCAGGGAGAAGGATCAAGGGCCAAGGGGGAAGAGGGGCTTTGAAGCCTCATCTGCCCAGAGGTAAGAGGCAGGGCAGAGGGCACATGTGGTAGGCACCACCTGGCCAGGGCAAGGACTGCAGGAATGCCACAGATGTGGGGAAGCCCCCAGCTTCAGACAAGACCCTGTGAGCCCCTACCATGTGCTAGGCATGTTGCACACAGAGGGCACTGTCAGCCCAGCTGCCAGCTGCAGGGCAGAGAGCCCTTTGAGGACTTAACTATTTTGTATGTCACTTCTTCACCTGCACCCCAAAGGGATGCCCTGGAAAGCCTTGTCTGAGCAGCCTGCCCCTGCCACAGGCCCCTGGTGACCTGGTTCTCAAGCAGCAAGCTGGAGAGCCAGGGGAGGAAGTGGTTACTGACTGGGGTCTCCTGGCCCAACCCCCACACCAGCATCCTCCAGGTTAGCTCTTAAGGTCACTCAGGGTGCCAGTGCATTTCGCCACAGACTGCCTGAGCTCACCCTGCTGTAGCCTGGCCCAGGAGCAGGGGAGAAGCAGCTGCCACAGAGGTTTCTGTGCCAGGCCCAGCTTTGTGTCTTGATCCCAGGGCCTCTTGGGCAACAGCCACCCCCCTTCGCCAACTGCCCCACCAGCTGAGCTGATTAGCAGAGTGACCTGCCAGGAAGCTGGTCTTGGGGAGGCCATCCCTCCTGCCGGGCAGCAGAGCGGCTGCCTCCAACTCCTCCCCACCATGGCCCGGGCTCGGGGTGTTCTGCTCCCCAGCCCTGCAGCAGAGGCTCAGCTTCCATCCACCTGTCCCACCTCCCCATAGAGTTCAATCCAGGAGTGATCCCTCCTCCCTCTTTAAAGGCCTCCTACCCTGCCCTGTTCCCTCTCCTCACCTCAATCCTCTGCTGGCCCTATTCCCTGATAGCTAAAGCTCCTGGGGCCGGTTGGCTGAGGTTTGTGGGCTCTGGTTTACCCTCTCATTCTCTAGATGAGGAATACTCTCTCTACTTGCTTAACACATTGCAAGGGGCAGCTGCTTGACGCGTCAAGACCCCAGCTTTGGAGCCATGGAAATTTGAGTGCAAGCCTGACTGGGCTCAGCGACCAGGGAGAACATCCTGCTCACAGAGCCTTCATGTGCCAGCTCGTCCGTCACACGGGGCCAGCCTCGTCTCTCTTATCCAGGCCGTGGCAAGCCGCACAAGCTGGTGTACGTCAACACACCTGACGTACCAGAGCAGGTGCCAATAAATGTCACTTCTCTTCCACACCTTTCCCGGGCCCGCTGCCACCCTCCAGTTAGACCTCCGGTGACTTCAGCTTCCTGCTGTGAAATGAAGGGCCCAGACACAAGAGCTCTCAGATCTCCTCTGGCCCTAATTCTGTTTCCATGACCCAGCCCAGGAATGCAGAGAGTCAAATAACAAAGGGAGGTGTGCATGGAAGATACGTACCCAGAGATGCAGGGGTCTTCTCCTGAGGCCCACTCTCCCGAGCCAATCTTAAAAGAACGGGGGAGAGAAAAGCATCACGAGGGACGGCCAGCCAGACACTGCTGGGGGAACCCAGGGTGGCTCCAGGATGGGGCAATGGCCGAGATGGGGGACAGAGAGGAGGGCACTGTTATCCCTGCAGAGGCTCTTGGCCCAGGATTCAAGCTGCAGGAGACACAGCTCCCTCTGCAAACACAAGGGCAGGCTGACCACCAGGCCAGGTTCAGCCCCATTTCCTGGCAGTGCAGCTCACCCATTCCCCAGGAGGCCGACACCCACACAGAAACTGCTGGCTTAAAGGAAGCCCCCACCCTCCCGCTGTACTGCTTGGGCCTGTGGAGCTGAGAGCAGCTGCAGCAGACAAGGGTAAACTGCCTCCCAGCTCAAACAGCACCAAGCTCAAGTTCTCCAAGCTGCCCCAACCCCGTGAGAGCTCAGTGACCCCTAAATAATCCCACTCCTCATGATTGTAATCCCCATCCCCCCAGGGCCTGGGGGACGGGGTTGATCCCCTTTGCTGTGACAGGAAGTCACCACTGTTTTATACTAGAAGCTCAATCCAATTACCCACAGGAAGGGAAGACAGTGGCATCCCTGGCACTGGTTTTAATTGTAATTTCTCAAGTTGGAAGCACCATTTACTTATTCAACAGATATTTACTGAAGACTCTACTATGTGTCAAGCACTATTCTAGACACTGGGAATGGGGCATCAATAAGACATGACACTCCCTGCCTTCTGGGAGCTCAGGTTCCCATGGAGACCAGCCCTGCAGTGTCCCACATGGCTTTCCCTTCTCAGTGGACATCAGGACCCACTGGGGGGCTGACAGAGTAACAAGCCACAGCAACAGGACAGGAACACAATATCCCAGGCTCTGGCCTCAGAGGATCACAGTCCAGGCCGGGCTGGAGGAGGGGCGGTAGGACAGCCCACCTCAGTGCCTGCCTGGATCCAGGGGAACCCTGATCCTTGGGGACTGTGTAGGTCAGGGGACCCGGGGTCCACGGGAGGAGCGGATCTTCAACCTGGGCCTAGATCAGCCGGGATTCGCCATTGCTCCCAGGGCCAGGCCCAGCCTCCTGGGTCTGGACCCACAGGGAGGGATTGTGTGGGCTGGAGATAGTAAGCGAATGCCCCAGGACACCCCTGACCTGGGGAGCTCGCCCCCTAGGCCTTTGCCATTGTAACCTACCACTGCCCAACCTCTGCCCAATGGCACTAACAGGATTGGAGGCGGGCAGGGAAGGGAAGTGGAGTATCAAAGTCCACACAGTTGCCCTTGGCTTCTACGAGCTCATGGAGGTCCCAGGCTGCCTGAGGTGAGCACAGGATGCCAAAAACCCCGATGCTGCCCCCTTCTCCAAGGCCCGGCCTCATCCTGCTCATGCCTCGGCTTTGCTCCTGGGGCCCTGAGCTGCAGCCTCCCCCCATCCGCCCCCCCAACACACACACACACACACACACACACACACACACACACACACACATACACACACCTGCTCTGAGTAAGGGATTTGGCCTCAGAGGACTTGGCTCAGCTTCTCTTAAGCTGTGGGCCTTGGGAAGCCTCTTGCCCTCCCCTTCTCTAGAGACCCCACAGCAGAAAGGACTGAGGCCAAGACAGGCCACGTCGATCAGGGCCCCTGCCTTCCTGCACGTGGCAGCCCCGCCCCACCCTCTGCGAACCTCACAGAAAACCCACCACCGCTCAGGCTCCTCCCCAGGCCCCAAGGCGGTGGGTGGAGCAGGAGCAGCAAAGCCCTATTTCCAGCAAGAGCCCCTCCCTGCTCCAACCCAAACGTCTAAGCGTGTCCAAGAGTGGCCTCAGCACTGTCCCCAGCACCTGCCTCTTCTCCTATGCCCTGTCTCCAGGAAGGGTGCCAGTATCTGTCCAGTGGCTGAAGCCAGGAACCCAGGCATGGTCTCAGCTCCCCCATCTTCAGCCCACATCCAGCCCGTGGCTTAGCCCTGCCATTCATCCCGCCCCACCCCCACCTCTGCATCCTCAGCCCGCAGACTCCCTGCCTCTGCCCTGTTCAGGCACCCTTTGCCTTCTCCCCGGATTCCTGCAGCAGCCCCACCTCCATCTACACGGTCCATGCCTCTCTGAGGTTGCCAGCGTGGCCTTTCTAAGTCACAGCAGATGCCACTTTCACACCCGAAAGCCTTTGGTGGCACCTCCTCACAGGAGGATGAAGCTCCCACTTCTCAGTTGGCACACGGGCCCTTCACCCCCACCCCACAGGCTGTCACGCAAGGATGCAGGGGCTCACTCCTCCCTCTGTCTCTCCCTCTTCCACCTCCATCTCCATCTCGCAAGTGTGCCCTCACCCTTCCCTGAGAAGTCTGCCTGGCGTGATTCAGATCTCTTTCTCCTGGGTCACCAACATGACAGGCAGCCTTCGCCTACACGCCCACCTCTCTGAACTTCACCTTGATGACTTCCTGGGAGGTATCTCTCGTGAGCTCCTGGAGCACACAGATTGTGACCTATGCACCTGGCACATAGCAGGTGCTTAACAGCTTTTAGGTGAGTAAACGGACAGATGGATGAGTGAAATGGTAACAGAGCCTCCATCCCCTCCATTGGCTAGAGAGCCCCACATTGTCAACAAGGAGAAATCCATGTCACAACCAGACAGGAAAGGACAGACATTTATTATGGAACTAATCCATGCCAGGTACCAATCCTGGCCCCACGGAAGCCACAGAGGTTTTTGACATATGGCCCCTGCCCTGTGGTGCTCCAAGTTAAAGAACAGAATGAGGTTTAAATAAAATAGTCTGGGCCAGGTGCAGTGGCTTATACCTGTAATCCCAGCACTTTGGGAGGCCGAGGTGGGCAGATCACCTGAGTTCAGGATGAGCCTAGCCAACATGGTGAAACCCTATCTCTACTAAAAATACAAAAACTAGCTGGGCCTGGTGGTGCATGCCTGTAATCCCAGCTACTAGGGAGGCTGAGGCAGAAGAATCACTAGAACCAGGGAGGTGGAGGTTACAATGAGCAGAGATCACGCCACTGCACTCCAGCCTGGGTAACAGAGCAAGACTCCATCTCAAAAAAAATTTCTTTTTTTTAATTAGCTGGGTGCAGTGGCTCACAACTGTAATCCCAGCACTTTGGGAAGCCAAGGTGGGCAGATCACCTAAGGTCAGGAGTTCAAGACCAGCCTGGCCAATATGATGAAACCACATCTCTACTAAAATAACAAAATTTAGCTGGGCATGGTGGCATGCTGCTGTAGTCTCAGCTACTCGGGAGGCTGAGACAGAAGAATTGCCTGAACCCAGGAGGCGGAGGTTGCAGTGAGCCAAGATCGTGCCACTGCACTCCAGCCTGGGCGACAGAGTAAGACTCCATCTCAAAACATAATAATAATAAAAAATAAAAAACAAATAAATAAAACAAAATAAATAAACAAAATAAATTTAAATAATCAAGATTTGCTTATTTTGTTTAATGGAAGGGAGGGGCTGAGGCAGTCCCTGGGCTGGATGCCTGTGGACAATGCAGAGAAGGCCACTTCCTCTCCTTGCCACCCTTTAAAGGGAGAGTACGTAGACGTGGAACAGTGGAGATGGAATGAATGGGTGGGGAAAGGGGTGAGAGGCTGTTGGGGTTGCAGAGATGGACGAGGGGAAGCACCATGTCCCCTCATAAATGGACGGATGGATAAGTGAAATGGTAATAGGTTCTCAGCGTCTGGAGGGGTAAGAAGGCCCTGCAGAGCAGCACTGGGGGACAGTGGGGAGGAACTGTGGGGTCATGGGCTGGATGGACCCTGAATGTCAGGCCAAGGAGGCTCAGCATTATGCGCCTGGGTCCTTGACACAAAGGACCCTCCATTCATTCAATCAGGAAAGTCAATACAGGCAAAGTGCATGCAAGAGGTGTGCAAGGTGGTGGGGGAAGCAGGAAAATGAAAGATGGGGATTGAGCACACAGGGTTGCAAGGAGACTGGCTAGGCAATATTAGGGGAGGTCAAGAAGGAAGCGGAAGTGCAAGCCAAGAGGGAAAGTCAGGGGCTAGAAAGGGGTGGAGCTTTCATGGCTGTTAAGAAAGACTTGGGGGGCTATGGAAAAGTGTTGAAGCAGGAGGCACTAGGAGCAAGGGTCAAAGATGACACTGCGACTTGAAGGCCAAGGAGAAGGTCTGCACCTTGACAGCAATGAGGAGGTCTTGGGAGGCAGTGGTTTGGGAAAACACGAGGTGGTCCTTGTTGCCATGATGGCAGCACAGCCTCCCTGTCTCTCCCTCTGGTGCTGGATCACATCAGCCAGGAGAAACTGGAGATGCCCAACAGAAAGATGGAAACACGGAGCCTGGCCTGTGGATGGTTCCAGGGCTAGAGCAGGAGATGTGAACTCACCCACATTCCACCATCTGGAAGACTTGGGCACACATAAAGGCCCCAGGAGAAAACAGGAGATGGGGCAAAGAGCCCTGGAACAATTTTGGGAATGGCAGAACTTAGAAATGGAAGAGGGCACACAGGAAGCTGCCTGGAAGGTCAAGAAGCAGGTATAAAGTCAGGATGCAGAAAAAGAAGAAAAATTCAAGTGCTGTCCATGGTTCAAATGATGCAAAAAGTTCAAGAGTAAGGAGATAAGAGGAAAGGCCACAGGTCTGGGGCCAGCGAGACATGAGAGGCACAGATAAGGCTGCTCCGAGGGGAGGAAGAGGCCAGCGTCTGAGTGGGAAAGGGGAGGACGTGTCCAAGGGTGAGGAGGCGGAGGTCAGGGGAGCAAGCCGCTGTCTGAGGAGCCCGACGGTGAAAACTGAATAGAGAACTCGAATCCAGGAGCAGGTACATGGACGGGTCTCCATACCCCACAGGGTCAGAGAAAGACATGAACATGTGTGTGCACAGAAGGAAAGCACAAGGGAGATGGAGGGAATGAGGAAGTGTGAGAAAAATGGAAGAATCCAAGTCATCAGGCCCCACGAAACAGGAGGGAAGCAGTCACAGCAGGAACTGGATTGTGACTGTACTGAAGGAGCCAGGCCCATAGGCCCTGAGCACACGCACACACACTCCACACACATGCACTCACACATACACATGCACTCGCACACAGATACACATGCACACACATGCACTCACACACAGATACACATGCACACACATGCACTCACACACATGCATTCACACACGCATGCACTCACACATGCATTCACAAACACATACACTCACACACATGCACATGCATGCAGTCACACACATACATGCTCTCACACACACGCACTCATGCGCATGCATGCTCACACACATACACACATGCGTGCACACACACGCACAGTCTCATACACACACATGCACACACCCCACACACACTCACACAGTCTCACACACACATGCACACATACACACCCCCCACACACACATGCACACACATACATATGCACACACACCACACACATGCACTCACACACATGGTCTCACACATATACACACATGCACACATACCCCACACACATGCACACACACTCCACACACATGCCCTTACACATGCACTCACACACACATGCACACACAACATGCACTCACACACATACACATGCACACACACCCATACACATGCACACACATGCACTCACATGCACTCACACACTCACACATACACATGCACACACATGCACTCACATGCACTCGCACACACATGCACTCACATACACATGCACTCACACACACACTCCACACACATGCACACACACACTCCACACAGATGCACTCACACACATGCACATACATGCACACACATACTCCACACATGCACTCAGACACAGACACATACTCTTGCACTCATGCACACACAAACACCCTCAGACACGTACACTCACACACATGCATGCACTCACACACATATACACATACTCAGACACACACATACTCTTGCACTCACATACATGCATGCACTCACACATACATGCACACATACTCATAAACATACACTCACACATACATACATGCAAGCACTCATACATGTGTGCACACACGAAGACACACTCAGACACACACTCTCACTCTCACACACACGTGCTCTGACATCACTCTGGACTGACCACAGGGATGTTGCTGGCCATCTAGAGCACTGTCTTCCTTATAAGCCATAACCCAATTTATGCCAACACAAAGACCCTCTTCCCCACTTGTTTGTGGGATATGAAGACCCCTTTTCAAGTCCAAAAGTTTGTGGACTGTCCCCCATACACATGATACTGGTTGTATTTTTAGTATCCATCAATTAAGAAAATATTTAATTACAAAGAGCTGCCATGAACTAAATCATGCTTTAAAATAGTATTTTATTCATAGCCGGGCGCGGTGGCTCACACCTGTAATCCCAGCACTTTGGGAGGCCAAGGAGGGCAGATCACCTGAGGTCAGGTGTTTCGAGACCAGCCTGGCCAACATGCTGAAATCTGTCTCTACTAAAAATACAAAAATTAGCAGGGCATGGTGGTGGGTGCCTGTAATCCCAGTTACTCGGGAGAATCGCTTGAACCCGGGAGGCGGAGGTTGCAGTGAGCTGAGATCACGCCACTGCACTCCAGCCTGGGCGACAGAGTGAGACTCCATCTCAAAATTATATATATGAGCTAAAATAATTAGTGTTTTATTCATTACTCCAGCAACCTGGTCCACTAAGGCACTGGGAGAAGACAGAGGCTGGAGACATTGTTCGTGACGCCATTGACCCAGCCTGCCAGAGCCAAGAGGCAGAGAAGCCCTGGCAACCATGCTGGGACCTCCCTAGGTCTGTGGCTCGTGGGTGGAGCCCCTGGCCCTTTCCCTGCCTGGTGTCCCAAGAACTCTGCCCCAGCATGGAGGGTTGGCCACGAGGAGCCCCATTGGCTCTCAGGGGGACAGAGGGAGAGAAGTCAGCCAGGAAGGTTTGACTTAGAGCTCTTACCGCGTGCGTGGAGCTCTCAGGCCTGTGAGGACTCCCTGGTCTGGAGGTAATGGGCTGGGAAGGGAGCCAGGCACACGGGAGGGGGTCGCTGCAACCGTCCTGGCCTTTGGGATGGGTGGGATCATGATGGCGCCCAGGGACTTCCGCATCTTCTCATCATTGCAGTGCACGTATTGCCGGGAGATCTGCGCCTGGGAGCAGAGGCGGGACAGGGGTCTGGCCTACGGAAACATCCCACGGTGAACGCTCATCTCCCAGGCACCTCACACAGTGTGGGGCCTGCTGTCTCTTTTCAGCCACACCACCTGGGACCCCCAGAAGGCTGACTGCTTCCTTACCACTCCTGGTGAGGAGACTGGAAAGCCCTTTTATGACTATTATTATTTGTTTTTCTGTTCTCATTTCAGAAAAATCCTAGAACATCAGAGCTGGAAGGACCTTCAAACACATCTGGTCCAAACCTCTATTTTCATAGATGTGCAAACTGGGGCCCAAAGAGGGGTGTGACTTGCCCAAGGTCACACAGCCAGTGAGGGGCAGGCAGAAACCAAGGCCCAAATCTGAGTCCTAGCTCAGCATTCTTTGCCACACTCTTGCTTAAAATGGAGAGGGCCAGAAAGCAGGAGGAATTCTAGAACATTTAGACCAGAGAAGGCCTAGGGGACCACCAGTTCTAGGACAAAGGTCATGCAGCCTCTGGCACAGCCACCCAGAGCACCCAGGCCAGCTATGGAGGTTTGGGACGCTGGGGGAGGTGGTGAAATGAGCGCCTTCAGCCTCTCCCAGTGGTGTCCCTATCCTCACTGCAGACCTCGAGACACCTCCAGGGATGCTCAGGGCATGGAGTCAGGGGTGGGTGGAGGCTAGAAAGAAAGGCAGGAGGAAGGGAGGGTAAGAAGCTGAGGACCAGACTCACAACAGTTGAACCTCCTTACCTCCTGAGCACGGGGTCTCAACTCGTGAGGACCCGGAATGCTCCCCGGTGGGTCCAGGCCCTTCTCTTTGACTCCACTGGCCTCGGGGGTGGTAGGGATGCTCTGGATGGGAGGCATCGGCCTGGGCACCCTCAGCAGCCTCTGAGAGGTGGCTCGGGGGATGGTGCTGCGCAGGGGAACTCCTCGGGGGCCTCCCCCTGGATCCAGAGAGGCTGTACAGGGATGGGGATGGGAAATCAGTTAGTCCCAGAAGAACAGGGAGTGGAAGGGGGATTCAGACCCCAGCAACGGGGCCTTCTGCCCTGGGAAGGACTGGGATGGCGACGAGAGAGATCAGATCTGCCCCCAACCCCACCACTGGTAGACTGAGCAAGCAGCCGCTTCTGAGTGTCTGTGCCATTCCAGAAAGTGCCAATCCAAGCTACCTGTTTAGAATTCAGAGGCAGCATGGGAAGGAAGGGAAATAAAAGCAGTGCCAGATCAGGAGGAAGCACGGCAGGTCCTGGCTGTGGGTAGAAGCTATGTGACCTCGGGCAAGCCACTGTCTCACTGAACCCCATTACGCTTCTGTGAAATGGGGTGATTCAATGACATCACTTGTATAAGATGCCAGGCAAGTACCTGGCACATGACAGGGGCTGATAAATTACTTCTGTTCCCCCTTCCTTTTCGGCTAGTGATGTGGGGGCATAGCTGTTTTGACACAGCTAACGTAGTCTAAGACAGACCGCCACACTTCCAGCTCCCTTCTGAATGCTTCAGGTGCACAAAAGACATCTTCAGCTCCCTGTGCCCCACCCCACCTCACCCAGCAGCCATGCCTCAGGCAAAGGCACAGGGCAAGAAGCACTGGGATGGGCCAAGAGCTCAGGGTTATCTTTGCAAATATTGGTGATGAGGAATAAAAAAAAAAAGACTAGCATTTTAACTTTCTTTCTGGCCTCATCAAAACCACTGCATCAAAACAGCCAAGTCAGGCCAGGCGCAGTGGCTCATGCCTGTAATCCCACACACTTCGGGATGCCGAAGATGGGAGGATCACTTGAGGTCAGAAGTTCAAGACCAACCTGGCCAACATGGTGAAACCCCATCTCTACTAAAAATACAAAAATTAGCCGGGCATGGTGGCACATGCCTGTAGTCCCAGCTACTTGGAAGGCTGAGGCAGGAGAATCGCTTGAACCTGGGAAGTGGAGGTTGCAATGAGCCAAGATCGCACCACCGCACTCCAGACTGGGCAACAGAGTGAGACTCGGTCTCAAAAAAAAAAAAAGATTAGCTGGGCCTAGTGGTGGTTGTCTGTAATCCCAGCAACTCAGGAGACTGAGGCAGGAGAATCGCTTGAACCCAGAGGTTGCAGTGAGCCAAAATCGCACCACTGCACTCCAGCCTGGGCGACAGAGCAAGACTCTGTCCCAGAAAAAAAAAAATAAAAAAAAATAAACCAGCCAAGTCAAAATATCATCTCTGTTCCTGCACACCCACTCCCCTCCTGGCTTCCGGTGCTGGTTCTGTTCTGTCTTGGAGCACTGTTGCGTTGTGGTTAGCCAGTGGGGTGCTGAAAGGATGGAGAAGAAGGGGTGTGGTCAAGTGGAGACTGTGCCACTTGCCGGGCCACCTTGGGCCCCAGCTAGGTCAGGGCACAGAGGAGTCAACTCAGCCTCAATGCAGGGGCCAGAGCAGCCCCAGCCCTGCCCAGGGGCTAGAGATCCCGGCCCTCCATGCTTGCTGAGGGGCCTGATAAGTCTACAGGTCACTGCCCATCAGAACATTAGGTAGAACAACTCCATTCTTTTTTTCTCTATGCTGGAACTTTGTAAAAAAGAAGTGAAATGTCTAGAAAAAGGCTTCAAACCCCTAAGGGAGAGAGTTGTTGGTCTGGTAGCTCTAGAAGTTGTACCTCCTGGAAGTTCTAAAGAAGCTTCTCTGGCATTCCAACCCCACCTTCTGCCTCCATAATGTGCAGCCAGGACGATTCCTCCCAGGGGTTCCCTGGCATCCTCCTGGGCTCCCTGGGAGCTGGAGACACCCCACGGCTCCAGGCAGAGGCTCAGCAGGGGGAGCAGTCTGCACAGGGGAGGGGAAGAACAGCCAACCACAACCCCAGGCTTGACGGCAGCAACCACGTGCCTCTTGAAAGCACTTCCGCCTTCTTCCTAAGACCTCAAGACTTCTTATTGCTCTTGTTACCCAAGAGTTCATTCCGCTAAAAAGAGCCCATATGATTTGCCCAGAAGAGGAGAGAAAGAAGGAAAATAGTAACAATTTATTAAGTTCTTCCCATCTGCCAGGTGTTGAGAATTCTTTGTACAAGTTTTCATTAAACCCCCACAGTAACACAGAAGTATTATTAATAGTGTCTCCATTCCACAGAGGAGGAAATTGAGGCCTGAAAGGTTACCAACTTGCCCAAGGCCCCAGAGCCAGTGAGTATCGGGGCTCAGATTTGAGCTTGGCTTGTCCACCACACAGATGAGAGACAGTATAAAGTGCCTGCTGTTGAATCCCTTGTTCATCTGCTCAACAAACGTTTCTTGAGAGCCTCCTAGGTGCCAAGCGACTGTGCCTCACACCGAGATCTCAGTGACTGCCCTCTTGGAGCTGACAATTACATGCAAGATTCAGGTTTTAAATAGTCACAAAAGTAAAGATATAAATGCAAACCATGAAAAGAACTGAAGGAAAAAAATGATAGAGCATTATTGGAGAGCATACTAAGGGGCAAATTCATGTTGGGGAGTCAAGGAGGCTCTCTGAGGAGGGCTTTGAAGCCAAGAAGGGAGGCTGGGTGGGGATTTTCGAAGTGGGAAACGGAGGAGGGGTGGGGGAGGAGCAGCGGCTCTAAACCTCAGGCAGGAAAGAGCCAACAAGCCCCCGGCCCCGGACAGCAGAGACCAAAGACAGAGAGTGACACAGTTGGGGTGAGGCCAGGGCCAGAAGGTCTTGTGCATAAGGGAACGTTTGGGGTCTTAGTCTAAGCACATCCAAAACCCACTGGCTGGTTTTGAGCATAGTTGGTGGAAATGGGAAGAACATTTGTTTAAAAGGATCCTTCTGGAGCAAGATTAGAAGGCGCAAGGGTGGGAATGAAGAGGCCAGTCGGGAAGCACTGCAAAGCCCGGGAGGGAGGCTCAGCTCCAAGGAGGTTGCTGAAGCCATAGAGAAGGTACCTGGCGTGTGTCCACCGATCACCCCCAGGGGATCCCAGCATGCCACCTGGAAGCCTGCTGACCCTCACAGCCCTGGTGGCCTGGGGCCCTTGACCTGGAAGTGGGTGGGTGAGGGGTGAGCAGGGGCCGGTGCTCACCTCGGGAAGACGCTGCCAAGCCCTCTGAGAGCCTCCTTTTCTTGAGTTTGTCCTTAATCTGGGTGGTGTCCCTGGCCACGCTGTTGGCCCCTGACTCCGGAGAAGGGAGGAGCACCAGAGGCTGGGCCCCCAAAGACGAGGCTCTGAGGTTCCTGGGGTGACCATTCCTTGCCTGCCAGCCCTTGGAAGGGGTGTCCAGCTTGAGGCCACCCAGCTGTCCAGGTCCACTCAGGAGCTGTGACGTTTCCTCATTGCTCAGCAGGGCTCTTGGCTCAGGCTGGAGGGAACCTGAGGGGGACAGAGGTGTGAATGGCTTGGCATGCAGTACCCAAGGTGGCACCAGGCACCAGCAAGCTCCTTGACATTGCTTCCTTCAAACCGGCAGCCACTTGCCTGGTGAGACCCAGTCATTTAATATTTCAGTCACTCTTGGGGGCGAGTCATTCATTCGACAGTGTCTCTGAAGCACCTAATTTTCACAAGACCCGTGCCACGAGGTGCTCAGGACAAAAGGGGGAAACCACATACAGTCCTATCGCAGCACAGACAAGAGGCCATGAATCATAGGGAAGGTCGTCTGCCCAGGGACCACCATCCACCAATCTCCAGGGTCCACCATCCACCAATCTCCAGGGACCACCATCCACCAATCTCCAGGGTCTAACAAGGTCATCAGATCCCCGAGCACTGACCTATGCCAAGCACAGACTGCAAGGAGGAGCTCAGGCGTCTCAGAGCAAATCACCCCCACCCCCAGCAGACACACCAGATGGGAGAGAAACAAAACACTCTGCACATTTAGAGGAGGAAAGAGGCTCTAGAAGACCTTCGGGAAGTGGTGCTCTTCACCTGGGTCCTGGGAGAGCCCTGGTGTAGAAAGGGGCAAGGAAAGCATTGAGACAGGCAGGCTCTGGGAAGCTCGGCCACACCCCAGCTCCTCCAGAGACCCAGGCCACAGATGCTGGACAAGTGGCAGAGACGCTGAGTGGACATCTTGAGAGGGGCCCCCTCCCCATTGCCACCCTGGGTGCTGAGTGCACTCCCAGGTCCAGGCGCATGCAGAGAGCCCTGCTCCCTATTCCTGTGGGTCCCCCTCTGCACACCTCCAACCTCTGAGGCACAGGGTTAAAAGAACCTGCCTTTGAAAGAATCAAAGGGTATTTTCAGCAGGAGCCACAGGGAAAATGACACCTGCTGGTAGCTTGAGAACACAGCCAGCATCTACCACACTCACTCCCCGCTCCAGGATGAGGCCAGGGGTCCTGACCAGGTGGGGTCTTCCCATCTCACCTTCTCCATGAGGCAGACTGGAGTTGATGCTTCCAGGCGGGAGCACCCGGGGCCCAGCACTGGTCCGAGGGATGCTCCCGCAGTACACGGCCACGGGGACCAGGACCTTGGCTGGAGACAGAAGCACAGGAGAGCAGCACCTGAGGGTCCTCCAAGGCCAAGACTGGGAGCAAACCAAGAACACCCGGCCGTAACCCTGAGCACTCCACCCCTCAGCGTTCCTGCCCAAAAAACCAAGGCATGTCGTGGCCCCACCCCCAACACCAGAGCCTGGCAAGGTCAGGCAGCGCGCCTGTGATCTCCACCAAATGCCTCCAAGCCCGCTTGCCCCAGCCTCTCAGGCTGGCTGCCTCCTCCCTCCTCGCATCCTGGCTTTGCTCCAAACTCCCCTCCATGCCTTTTCATCTCCTTCATGGGCACCCCTCTTCCATCACCCAACATCACTGACCCATGGAGTGCCCATCCCCAACTTCTGTCCACCAGCTGCTCTCCCCAGGACACTTCCTCACTGCCACACCCTGCAGATAATCCCCTACCCTACATCTTCCGCCCTGACCAATCCCACCCGTTGCAGAGCATCCAATGACCTTGCCAATCCCTTTTTGGAAGTCCCCAGGCACCTCATCAGCATGTCCTACACTGATCTTCCCTCTTCCCTCCTAACCTCCCTCAGCTCAGCAAAAGGCACCCTCTATCCCCAACGCAGGGATTTGTGAACGCTCTCTGTGCAGTGAGACAGTAGTGGGCAAGGCTGACTCAGTCGTCAGTGAGACTTGAAGTCTGGCAGAGAAGACAATGATTAACAAGCAATGACAGTGTGGGGCCTGGGAGCCCGGCCAGAGATGGGGACAGAAAAAGCTTCCCAGAGGGAGGGACCACTGAGCTGAGAGCATACAGGGAGCAGGAGTCAGGAAAGAGGAGGGGAAGCTCAGCTAAGGCATGCGCTCCTTTAAGAAGCCTTCCATCTTTTGCCAGTTTTTAAAGCAGATTCTCTGTTTTTGTTACTGAGTTGTTTGAGTTCCTTATATATTCTGGTTATTAATCCTTTGTTGGATGGATAGTTTGCAAATATTTCCTCCTATTCTTCACTCTATTGACTGTTTCCTTGGATGTACAGAAGCTTTTTAGCTTGATGGAATCCCGTTTGTCTATTTTTGCTTTTGTTGCCTGTGCTTTTGAGGTCACTTCTGGGTAAATATCCAACAGAAAGTAAATCAGTACATTGAAGAGCTATCTGCACTCTCATGTTTATTGCAGCATTATTCACAATAGCCAAGATATGGAATCAGCCTAAGTGTCCATCAACAGATGAATGGATAAAGAAAATGTGTCACATATACACAATGGGATACTAATAGGCCATAAAAAAGAATAAAATCCTGTCACTTGCAGCAACATGGATGGAACTGGAGGTCATTATCTTTTTTTTTTTTTTTGAGATGGAGTCTCAGTGGTGCCATCTCGGCTCACCACAACCTCCGCCTCCTGGGTTCAAGTGATTCTCCTACCTCAGCTCCCCCAAGTAACTGGGATTACAGGTGCCTGCCACCACGCCTGGCTAATTTTTTTGTATTTTTGTAGGGACAGGGTTTCACCATGTTGCCCAGGCTGGTCTCGAACTCCTGAGCTCCTGCAGTCTGCCCACTTCTGCCTCCCAAAGTGCTAGATTACAGATGTGAGCCACCACACCCAGCCTGGCGGTCATTATCTTAAGTGAAGTAAGCCAGGCACAGAGAGACAAATTCTACTTGTTTTCACTCATACATGGGAGCTAAAAAAGTCAATCTCACAGAGGCAGAGAAGAGAATGGTGGTTACCACAGACTGGGAAGAGAAGGGGGTGGAATGAAGAGAGGTTGGTTAATGGGTACAAAAATACAGTTAGATAGAAGGAATGAGAGCTATTGTTTGATAGTACAGTAGGGTGACTATAGCTCATAATAATGTATTGTATAATTCAAAGTAGCTAGAATTGGAATGTTCCCAACCTCAAGAAATCGCCAGTGGTTGAGATGATGCAAATCCCAATTACCCTAATTTGATCATTACACATTGAATGCCTGTATCCAAATATCACATGTACACCCAGAAAATATGTACAACTATTATGTGTCAATATTTTTAAAAGAGAGAGAGAAGCCCTCCCTCTCCTGTGTTCCCACAGCGCCAGGCACAGCCCCGTGTTACTCTCTCTTCCCCATGCCTCTCTCTGCTCCTGCCCTGCAGCGTCCCTAGGAACAGGCACTGTGTCTTACTCATCTCTCTAGTACTGTACCTGCCGCTAAGTAGGCACTTCACAAACGTGGGTCCCACACCCTCCTGGCTCAGCCCTTCCTGAGCCCACCTCAGGACCATCCATGGGGTCCTAACCCACCACCTGGAGAAGCCACCAGGCAGGTGGAAACCCAGCTCGTCCACCCCCAGGCTGAAAGACTCCTAGTCGGGGACTCAGGAGCCTGGGCTCCCACGTTTTCCACCTGTGTGACCTTGAGGAAATAAGCTAACTTCTCTGAGTCTCAGCTCCCACATCAGTAAAGCAAAGGAGTTGACAGCACTAATGGTTCATACAACATATTTATCCTATTTCTAGATTTGTAGATTGTTCTTTCTAAGACCTCAGCACCTCCCACTTCCCCACTGGAATCTACCTTCAAGTGAGATCTGCTTTAGCACTAAAGTAAGCAGGTGTTTTCCGATTCATATGTCGAAGCCCCTGGGAGTTCTGCCGGGTGCATCATGCGCTGTCTCCTGAACTGCTGCTCTGGCCATCCTGCTTCTCTGCCTTCCTTCCAAATGCCATCTGGCCCCTGCTCCAGCCCCTGCAGGATGAAGCAGCTCTGCACCTTGCTAGCACCCATTTCATCTGGGGCAGGACCAATCCTCTCACTTTGCAGGGGAACCTGAGGCTCACCCAGCTGGCTCCCAAAAGCAGAGCCAGGCCTCAAGGCCCATCTCCTGATGCTAACTGGCCACACACTGCTCCTACTACCCCACGCGGTTGGCTAAGGAAATAGAGTTGTTCACCCACCCCAGCCCACATCCCCTGCCCATCCACATACCCTTGACCACAGAACAGAATTAGCCCCTTAAGGAACCAGCCACCCTGCTGCAGAGAGTGGAGGCAAAGGCCCTAGAACACCAAGCACCTCCTTAGGCCAGGGAGCCAGCCAGACAGCCACCTGAGCAGCAGCATGTGGGGAGCTAGGCAGGGCTGGAAAGGCACGGCCACCTGGCTGCATCTCCCAGCAGCCCTTTATCCCCACATCTCCCTTTTTCTGGCCCCTGGGAGTGTCTGAGGCAGGTTCCCTAGCCTGGAAAACACCAGCAGCAGGCCTCCCATGGTGCCCCTTACCTTCGGGGACATCGTCACGGGTGCCCATGTCCTGGGTGGAGAAGGTGCCTGCAAGGTTGCCCAGAGGCAGCAGCTATTTCTGGGCAGTGAGTACAGTCCTTGGGGGTCTGGAGGGCTCCGACCTGTAACATCTGGGACCTAAGGGTGAGAGGAGAAAGGAGAAGTCAGTAAAAGCAAATTAACAGTTTTAAACTACTTCACAGAAAGCCCGTCAAGGGCTAAGGCATTATTGTCATGAAGAAATCGACCACTAAACCGAAGGATGCCATTTTTCTGACATTGGACTCACAGATGTTTCAGTTCCCAAGTGCAAGGCCGCGTGGTTCTGGGAAGAGTTCCTTATGAAGAGTGTCAACGACACCCATCAACCTGCCATCCCTTGTCACTGAGACATGGACACCTTTAGGGTCGCAGGGAAAGATGATTTTTTTCAAGGTAGTGTCTGACGCTTTGTTTCTCCACCAGTTTCTGTTTGCTTCAGATGCCCCTCAGTCCGCCAGCTGCCCTGAAAGCCCACGCAGTGTTGGCCTCTGCGACCACTCATCACACAGGTGTTGGCGGGGCCTCTCGGACAGCCGCTCTCCAGTCTCTCTCAGGATGCGCGGTCACGACCTCCATGACGTCCTTGGTGCTCCTTCTCACCTGACCGAACAAGCCACATCTGTGACCCCCTCAACCAGCCACTGCATTGCGCACGCTTTGATCCCTCCAGCCCTCCCCTCAGCCTCTGGGTCAGCCCTCAGCTCTTGCCCTTGACCTAACTTCATTTTCTTTCCATGTGACAGGGTCTCACTGCACACTCTGCAGCTTCACGCAATTCTATGAATCCTTTGCTGAGATCATGGTGACCCATTTTCCCCTGACAGGTAATGGAGGTGCCTCCAGAGCTGATCTGTGGTAAGACCAGGGGTGAAGCCCACAGCACCCAATTTCTACCCCAGAGAGGAGCTCTCGTCCACAAAGCATCTGGGGACAGGGCAGGAACCTGTGCCAACTCTTTCCTGAGCAACAAATCCCAACTCAGGAACTGAGAAACTTGCCTTCCATCTGGAAGCCAGCCAGCCACTGCCCCACCCAGGCCCCAGAAGGCAGAGTAGCACCTAGCAACCCTCAACCCAAACACAGGTGTCCAGCCCAGTGCCCGGCCCAGCGCAGCACCCAGCCCAGCTTGGCCCCAGCCTGGTCTCACTGCTTGGAACCTCAAGACATGAGTTCCCTGTCTGAGGAGAATTTTCCTCACAACCAGGGAGAGGGGAACTCTCTGTTTAATATCTACTGGGATAAGGATGTGGCCACATGGTGGTGAAAAGCAGTCCTGAACCCCTGTGAGACACGGCGCCTCTCCTAGACAAGGCGAGGGAAGATTCTATTCCACAGGCACCAACACCCCAAACTTCACCCCCTGAGGTAGGGAAGAGGCTCAAGAGATTGGCCAGGCAGCTGGTTTCCAGACAAAGCCCAGCAGGAATGTGGCAGACTGGCACAGATCTTCCATGGCTGAATTAATAGCAAACAAGCTGGGGTCCTGGGATTTGGGGGCTGTGACAGTTGCAAGCCCCACCTGTTCCCCTTATCTCTAACCAGAGGATATACTTTCTATGAAAATTATACGCAGAAAAGCAATATTTAACTACAGTCTTTGTTCTCCTTAACTGCAGATTAGAATAGCCTGGAAACCAATTAAAATTACAGATTTCCAGGCCCCACCTCCAGCCCCTGCTGAATTAGGTCTAGGAAATAGACCACAGGGATTTTTTTTCTTTAACTTCTGATTTTTTTTTTTTTTGAGAGAGAATCTCGATCTGCCACCCAGGCTGGAGTGCAGTGGCATGATCTTGGCTCACTGCAACCTCCACCTCCCAGGTTCAAGCCATTCTCCTGCCTCAGCCTCCCAAGAAGCTGGGATTATAGGCATGTATCACCATGGCCAGCTAATTTTTGTATTTTTAGCAGAGATGGGGTTTCACCATGTTGGCCAGGCTGGTCTCAAACTTCTGACCTCAAGTAATCTGCCTGCCTCGGCCTCCCAAAGTGCTGGGATTATAGGCATGAGCCACCACACCCGGCCTTAACTTCTGATTTTGATGTTCAAACAGGATCGAAAAATCACTGGCCTGTAGTTCAGATTCACTTTATAATAAGATCTCGGCCCTATTTCTTACCCTAGACTGTCAGAGTGGTCATTGCTGCTTCAGTTTCCCCAAAGTGATCGCTCTCTAGGAGGCTAAAAAGAAGACTCAAGCTGCCTGAGGGTACGGGATGCTTAAGTTTCAACAGCCACCCCTACTGCAATGGGCCTTCTGAACAAGACAGCTTTCCCACCGTAGCCTCCTCAGTGGTCAGAGGTCAACAGGCCAAGGCAGCCCAGGTTCCCCCTGGCCCCAGGACACCAGCAGTACGGAAAGGAAACCGGGAGCCATTCCATGGCTCGCCAAAGCATCCCCTCTAGCAGAGCCCCTTTGAGACCCTCTCAGGGTCTACACCTTCGACCCTTCAGGCCCCAGGGTCTAGTGCAGGATCTCCTAGGTGCCCGCCCAAGAGGAGGTGGCCAAAGCTACTATGGACGAACAGGCCTGACTAACGTGAGCGCAGTGAGAGGCACCACCCCAGGAAATCACTTTGGCCCAGGGGCCTGTGGGAACTAAATGATCCATTTCCAAACTATAAAAGTCAGAATCAGGAAGTCCAGCACAAGTGTGGACAGGGCACAGACACCACTGAGCACCTGACCCCCAAAGTGCCATTCACCGAGGCCCCATCGCCCCCGGCACTGCTCTAGACGCTAAGGTGCTACTCTCCCCTGTTAGAACAGCCAGCCCCTGACCCAAAGGGCTAAATGAGCCGGTGGATTGTGGTGACCAGGATCTTGTCCTCACTTTCTGATGCTCTGAATTGCTCTGCCTGGCTGGCTCCTCCCCTCTCAGCCTCCGTTTCTCAGCCCAGGGAATGGGGCGACCCAAGGTAAGTGACCGTTGTCCCCTCCTCCCATTAACGCTATGGCTACAGAGGTTCCATAGTGACCGGCGCCACAGGAATGAAGAAAGGTGACAGAGGGGACTCAAGTGTCAAGTGGAAAGGGAACAAAAGCTAGCTAGGGCTGGCCCAGTAAAGAAGTTCAGTCCCAAGCACAAAACCCCAACCACCCAGGCCTCGCACAGCCCACAGGGAGCGCGCAGCTCCACACCCATCCTGCTCCCAAGGAGCTGGGCAGACAATTCCCACCCACCACAGCCCTGGGGCTGCCACTCCCACAGTTTCTCTTGCTGTCACGACACCACCCGCTCCGACTTTCAGAGACCTCTGAGACATCTCCAGCCAGAGTTCTCATCTCCTCAGACAAAGCTCTTGGGAACAGTAGAGCCCACGCCAAGGTGACAGGGAAAGGAAGGAGGGGTGAGCCAGGCGGAGGGGAAAGGTGGCGGTGTTTACAAATCCTCATTCTGGAACCAAAAACATGGCCCCCACTGACACACTCTCGGAAGAGAGGCCTCAGATCCAGGCTCCCCTCCCGTCTCACACCCCACGAGCCAGTATGCACCCGAGTGCCCAACTCAGAACTCCCAGAACGCCAGCTGTGGGCTCAGACACAGTGGGGCTGGAATCCTGCCCCGGGCCCTCTTGTATAAACTTGGGAAGCTGATTTAATTCCTCTGAGCTTCAGTTTCTTCATCTGAAAAAAAAGTCCTAACAAGGGGCTTGGTTAGGAATAAATGAAGTAATATTAGAAATAACAGGCCTATTGCCGGCATATAGTAATTGCTCAATAATGTCAGGTGTGAATCTTCCTTCTCCTTCCCTGGGGAAAAGCAACACACACACACACACACACACACACACACACACACACACCCCAACCTTCATACACACACATACACACACACACACACACACACACACACACACACTCGCATGTCCATATACCCACACTGTCTTTAAAGTTATGACAGGCCAGCCCTCCATTCCTATAAGACAGACCCAGGTGACAGAGACCCTCTCATGCGGAGGAGACAGATGTGTCTATAGAATAAGAGGCTCAAACTAGATGTTGCCTTTGACCCCCTCCAGCTCTCACCCACGAGCCCACACTTCTAAGCGAATGCTCTCTGTAATGCCAAGCAGAGAAGGTGGACGTTCACTGTCATGCCCGACAGGACGAAGTAACCCTGCTGCAGACATGAGCACTCAGGGATACCCTCCATACTGTCTGACTAGGGCACCGGAGAGGCTCCATGGAAAAGCAGCATCCATGCTGGGCCTGGAAGTGGGATCAAAACGGGTAGGAAATGGGGTCTAAATGGGTAGGAGGGAGGAATGGCGGTCCAGGCTGAGGAGGCAGCCTGAGGAAAGCGTGGAGGAGATGCGCCTGTGAGTCTGGGGTCTGGCAAGAGGACCCAGGCCTGGGGAGCGGGATGAGGGCCATCGGGGGAGACCCAGAATGCTCTGTGAGAGGGTCGGGGCTTGCTCTGCAGCCCAGGGGAACTCTGAAGACTGTTCAAGGAGAGGAAGGGCATTATCTGACCTGCAGTTTCATGCAGACCCCTCGAGGGGGGCCTTGGAAGGACTTCCTAAGGAAGGGGAGCCTCTGACAGAATTACAGGACTGAAATGTAGAGATGTTAGCCCAGCCTCTGGACTAGGCACAGAAAATAAACAACTTAACCAGGATTTGACACTGATTATACGCAGGGTTTAGACCGGACAGAACATGCCTTCCTGTATCTCATGCTGTCTCCCTGAGGATAAGAAACAGCTACCCACGCCTCCAATCACCATACACATACATGTCACCCCTCCACCCACCTCTGCTCCCCTCATGGAAGGCAGCCCAGGCCGTAGACCTGCAGGGAGGACCCTGGATGTTGTCAGGTGACCAATTTATGGGACTCTGACCTCCAGAGTTCGGCCTGCCACTGAAAATGTGAGATGCACTCACTCATTCAAACATGCCATAGGTACTAAGATATGAAAGGGAATAAGACTAAAATCCAGCACCTGCAAGCTGTGTGACTGAAGGCACGTTGCTAAACTTCTCTGAGCCGCAGCTCTTTTAACTGCAAAGTGGAAATAATGCTGTAATCCTGGCACTTTGGGAGGCCAAGGCTAGCGGATCGCTTGAGTTCAAGACCAGCCTGGCCAACATAGTAAAACCTCGTCTCTAAAAAATACAAAAATTGGCTGGGCACGGTGGCTCACACCTGTAATCCCGGCATTTTGGGAGGCCAAGGCTGGCAGATCGCTTGAGTTCGAGACCAGCCTGGGCAACACAGCAAAACCTCGTCTCTACAAAAATACAAAAATTAGCCGAGCATGGTGGCTTGTGCCTGTAGTCTCAGTTACTTGGGGGTGCTGAGGCAGGAGGATCACTTGAGCGCAGGAGGTTGAGGCTGCAGTGAGCCAAGATTGTGCCACTGTACTCCAGTCTGGGCGACAGAGACCCTGTCTCAAAAAAGAAAAAAAAAAAAAAGGAGATAACGCTTATCTCACTTCAATATTGCATTCAATAAAATATGAAAATTGGGCCCGGTATGGCGGCTCATGCCTGTAATCCCAGCACTTTGGGAGGCTGAGGTGGGCAGATCACTTGAGGTCAGGAGTTAGAGACCAGCCTGACCAACATGGCAAAACCCCGTCTGTACCAAAAAATACAAAAATTAGCTGGGTGTGGTAGCACGGGTCTATAATCCTACCCACTCAAGAGGCTGAGGCAGGAGAATCACTTGAACCTGGGAGGCAGAGGTTGCAGTGAGCTGAGATCACACCACTGCACTCCAGCCTGGACAACAGAGCAAGACTCTAACTCAAAAAAAAAAAAAAAAAAAAAACCTGGCCACAAGAGAGTGCCCAGAGCTAAGGAACATCCCAGGGAGCAGCAGCACCGAGCAGAGATGGGTAGAGAAGGGGAGGCCCTAAGGGAGTGTGAGCAAGGACAGCCAGGGAGGCCAGGGGAGTTGGCACCAGGAGAGCCAGATGAGCAGAGAGTGGTTAGAGGTGTCAGCTCAGCCAATTGGATGTGACCATTATGGAATGACTGGGAGCTTAGTGAGAGCAATGTCTGTGCCTGTGGAGGCATGGGGGTTGCAGAAAATCGCTGAGGTCTCAGGCGTGAGTGGAAGGTTAAATAGAGACCGTGAGACCAAACAATTGCTGGAGAATTTGGATGAGAAAGGCAGGAGAGAGATTGGAGAGTAGCTGGAGGGGAATGAAGGGTGAATGAAGCTGTGTTGTTTGCATGTTTGTTCTCTGTATTTTTCAGGGTAGGAGATTCTAGAGCGTGTTCACAGGAGGAGGAGAAAGAGTCAGAAGGAAAAGGCTGAAGACAAGGGGAAGGAAGGGAGCTGATGGAGCAGGAACCCAGTGTTAACAGCTGAGGGAGAAGGGCACAGGCTGGGCCAGATGGGAGCGCCAGTCCTTGGACCCTGGAGGAAGAGCCAAGGGTCCTACAGAGGGAGAGGTCAGGAAGAGAGAAAGGGCATGTAGAACGGCCTTGATATTGGCGGTGAAGAGGGACGTGAGTCTGCTGCACGTGAGAACTGAACTCGAGAGTGTGGAGTTCTGAACAGTCGCAGGGACATATTCTGGCTTTAGAAGAACCAAACCATTTCTTTCCTTTCCTCTCCCAGATGCCTCCATCTTTATTAGGAGGGCTTCTTACAGGCAGCACCTACCCTTGTGATTTCAATTGCCATCTGATTATCGGGACTTCCAAGCCTACAGTGGAGCCCAGACCTCCCTCTCTGGAGCTGCGACAGGCTGCGAGGAGGCCTGGATGGCTCCACCTGCATGTCCATCTTTATTAGTTTGGGGCAGGGCTGGTTTCCACACTGACCCTCAACTCGGCCACTCCTAGAGCTGGCAGTCCCAAGAGCCACTTCACCCCCAACTGGGAGACTGATGTCCACAACCACCAGACCCCCCGTGGGGGCATCCAAGGCCGCCTGCCACTCAGGCCCCTGACTCCAGCTGTGACTGGCATGTGGGGGCCAGCAGGAAGGCCGTTCACAGATGAGAAGCCCCCCACCACAACTGGGCCCCTTTACCAGCTCTGGGGCTACCACCACTGCTGCAGATGGCGTCTCCCCTCCCATCGTGAGATCAGGTAGGGTTAATACTCCTGCAACCACTCTGTTCTCAGACAATATGAGGTGCAGCCAGCCAGCAATTCCACAGAATGCAGACAAAGGGACAAACAGTGCCAGGCTCATGGCAATAATGCAGTAACTGTAGTGTGACTGAATGAATGAATTCAAAACTAAAGCACATTGGCCGGGTGTGGTGGCTCACGCCTGTCATCCCAGCACTTTGGGAGGCCGAGGCGGGCTGATCTCGAGACTGTCCTGGCTAACATGGTGAAACCCCGTGTCTACTAAAAATACAAAAAATTAGCTGGGCGTGGTGGCGGACGACTGCGGTCTCAGCTACTTGGGAGGCTGAGGCAGGAGAATGGCGTGAATCTGGGAGGCAGAGTTTGCAGTGAGCCGAGATCACGCCACTGCACTCCAGCCTGGGTGACAGAGCGAGACTCCATCTCAAAAAAAAAACACTAAAGCACACCTTCCAGACAGTCTTACTGAGAAGAAGCTAAGTGAAGGAATTAACATTTCTTAGTTCCATTTTGCTTTGTGCCCGGGGCAATGTACACAATGTGCTTCCAAATACTATGCCACTGAGCTTTGGAAATAGAGAAAGAAAGTATATATTTTCATCCTCATTTTATAGACAAGACGACTGAGGCTCAGAGAGGTTAAGTAACTAGGTTGAGGCCACAGAGCTACTAAGTAGAAGAGTCAGGGCTGATGGTTTCTGCTCATGGAGGTGGCAGTATTTCAGGGCATTCATTCAGGAGTCAACAGGGTTAAATTTCATCACCTACTGGCTGGGTGACTTCAGGCACATGATTAAAGTTCTCTGAGTCTCCATTTAACTGTGAGATGGAAATAATAATATCTATCTCCAAGGTTATTGAGAATATTCCAAAAAATATGAGAAACATTTAATAGGCCGATTGGGCCCAAGAGCTCAATCTACAGTGGCTATTAATAGTGTTGGTTGTTTAGTAACTGTTTTGCTGTGTTCAGATGTTCAGGAAGAGGGGAAATGTCCCTTTTGAAAGTCTTTGGGCCAAGAAGCCACAGAGGCCTGGCTGAGGCTGGACAGTAACACCGAGGTGCCACCTTGTGCAGCAGGAGGTCCTTCCACTTCCTGAGCTGTCGAGGGTGAGCAGGAAGCAGTGGGCAGGCTGGGGCGGGACACTTCCAACAGGGGTCAAGTACCACGTTGCTGGGAAGAACCTTTCTTAACAGAACAGTCTGTTCAGGAGGCAGTTCACACGTGAATCTAATGACCTCCCAGGACAGGGCAGAGGAAGTGGTCAGAAACCCAAAGCAGCACTTCCCAATTGTTTTATGCCCAATGCAGCTGAGGAATGTGGCCATCCATTTATAACAGCAGCTCAGTGTGGGTGTCTCGGGTTGGGGGTAGATGGGCCACAGCATTTAAAACAGCCCCCCACCAACCCCAGGAAATTCTGATGTGAGAATTAATGGTCTAAAAGATATAGGAAAGCCTAGGGTGAGAGAAAGTTTTATTTAGGCTGTTTTTGAAAAACAATGAGATAGGTGACAAGCAGGGCCGCCATGTTTGATTGTCTAGGTTGGGCACTGCACAAGGGCATCCTAATTAAGGAGACATCTCTCACACTACATCTTTTTTTTTTTGGAGACACAGTTTCACTCTGTCGGCCAGGCTGGAGGGCAGTGCCATGATCTCAGCTCACTGCAACCTCCACCTCCCAGGTTCAAGCAGTTCTCCTGCCTCAGCCTCGCAAGTAGCTGGGATTACAGGCATGTGCCACCACTCCCAACTAGTTATTTTTTTGTATGTATTATTAGTAGTGACAGGGTTTTGCCATGTTGGCCAGGCTGGTCTCGAACTCCTGACCTCAAGTGATCCACCCACCTCAGCCTCCCAAAATGCTGGGATTACAGGCATAAGCCTCACACTACATCTTCTCCAAAGTCCTGGCAATGTTGTTTTAGACAATGACTGTACATATTTGTACATTCATTTCAGTCTTTTTCTGATGAATAGAAGAAAAGTGTCTTGAGAAAGAGACATCTTTTTCTAATTCACAAAGGAACCATATGAGTGGGCTGTGGTCCTAGTAACAAAGCATATGTAACTTATACACAAATTTACAAAATTCAAAATCTTCTGAACTGCCCCCACCTTTGTGTATCGTGTTGGTGCAGATATAAATTAGAGATTAATCAGAACTTGGTCTAGTAATTTAACAGAATTTCCCATGCCTTTCTCTGGTCACTAAATTTCAAGCTGTAAGGGGACTTGGAGGTCAGCTAGTTTCTTCCCTTGTAAATGAGGAGTTAATGAGCCAAGATCACACCATTGCACTCCAGCCTGGGCAACAAGAGCAAAACTCCAACTCAAAACAAAAAAAATGAAAAACAAAACAAAAAAAAAAACCCAGCAATTTAGTTCTGGAGGCTGGGAAGTCCAAGATCAAGGTGCCAGCTGATTCCGCTCCTGGTGAGGACTCACTTCCTGGATTGCAGGTAGCTGTCTTCCCTTTGTCCTCATATGGCAGAGAGAGAGAGAGAGAGAGCAAGCTCTCTGGTCTCTTCTTCTAAGGACACTAACCCATCATGAGAGAAACACCCTCACAATCTCATCTGAATCTAATTACCTCCCAAAGGCTCCACGTCCTAATACCAACACATGGGGGGTTAGGCTTTAACATCTGCATTTGTGGGATACATGCATTCAGTCTACAACACCTACATAAGGCCATCAGGAGCCAATACCTATTCCAGGGCCCATACCCCTATAGGCATCACACTGGCTGCCAGCTGGCAAGGCCTTCAGCAGGACTGGAAGGAAAGCTTCCTTTTCCAGCTTCCCATCAAGGCCTCCCCAAAATGGTCACCTTGCCACTGCAGTGCCTGGTCAGAGCCCGTGTAGTGTGCTCCCAAGGATTAAGGTTTTTGGGGGGGTTGGATACCACTGCATCAATCCTGCCTGAAATCACACAGCCATTGGCTGGGGCTTGGAAGTCTTCTGCTGGCCATGAGATTTCCACCGTCAAGGTAAGAGTTATCCTAGCACTTGATCATAGTTCTGAAGTCTCGAATGAAAAATGGCTTGGTCCACTGCCCCAGGAATGCCTTCTGCAGGGTTTGGCTGATCAGGTGAGGATTCCTGCCCAGTAGTGGGAGCTTGAATCTTCAAACTATAGACTGTGAACAAACACATGTACTCGGAGGACCAGAAGGGACTAGGAAGCAAGAAAGCATCTTGTCCAAAGTCTCAGCAAAGATGTATTGGCATGACTCTAGCATCTGAATGTCTGTCACACCCCAGGAAAGGGCTCTTGGCAAAGGCCTCCCTGCAGGAAGCTCAGAAGACTTCAGATCCCCGGCCCTGTCCCTTCCCAATGGCCCAAGAGAAAGTCAACTTTTTTGAATAGGAGCCAGAGTTTTGCATGTGCCTCTCCAGGACATACACCAGGTTTTGCCTGGGAAATGTAAATGGCTTCTGTGGAGGGACATTTTTTTTTCTGTCTTTGTTTTATTGAAGAGAAATCCAAGACCCAGGAAGGGATGTGAGTTGGGCCAAGAACCAGAGGTTTTAAAACACAAAATGGGAAACTCAGACTTCCAGACAGTGGCTCTGGAGCCTGGGTCTGTAACTCAAACACTAAGAAGTACGTGGAAGAGTGATTGGTCCTCCAAGAAGAAGGATGGAGGAATGGGGAGGGCAGAGAGAAAAATGGGGCTCAAAAGCCTGAGCACCATGAGGGGCTGAGATCACAGAGAGCGGAGGAAGGGAGGCACCCAACAGAGGAGGAAAGAGGGGAGGAAGAAGGGCTGGGGGCAGATGCCCAACCCCCTGGTGATCAAGAAAATACAAACGAGATGCTACCACCATCCCACAAAGATGGGCAAAAATTGAGATGGGCAGCAATGCCACGTGCTAGTGAGAGCACAGAGCAATGGGAGCACTCACAACAGCTGGCAGGTGAGATGCAAATGGGCACAACCCCTTGGGAAAGTGGTCTGGCTTTACCTGATAAAGCTAAAAATGCACACACCTAATGTTCAGCAATTCCACTCCTAGGAACCCACCCTTGAGAAAATCTTGCACAGGTGATCCAGGAAAGGAGCTCAAGAGTGTCCAGAGCAGTGCCATGGATAATGGCCAAAATCTGGAAAAAATCTAAATGTCCAACAGGAAAATGAACGAATAAATCATGGTGCACTCACAACATAGAATATTACAGGGCAATGAAACAAACGACTGCCCCACTCAACACTGTGGATGATGCCACAGTGTAATGTTTAGTGAAAGACGCCAGACCCAAAAGACTACACAGGGTATGACCCTACTTCTGTAAAGTTCAAAGGAAGACAAAATTACATCGAGTGTTTAGAAATGCATGTGTAGGCCCGGCGTGGTGGCTCACACCTGTGATCCCAGCACTTTGGGAGGCCAAGGCAGGCATATCACCTGAGCCAGGAATTCGAGACCAGGCTGAGCAACATGGAAAAAACCCATCTCTACAAAAAAACAAACAAACAAACAAACAAAATATATATATATATACACACACACACACACACAAAGATTAGCCGGGCATGGTGGTGTGCACCTGTACACCCAGCTACTTGGGAAGCTGAGGTGGGAGGAACACTTGAGCCTAGGAGGCAGAGGTTGCAGTGAACTGAAATCGCGCCACTGCACTCCCACCTGGGGGACAGAGTGAAACCTTGTCTCAAAAAATGAAGCAAAATTAAATTAAAATAAAAATGCAGACATAGATGGAAAACTTGATAGAAAATCAAGGAAAAATTAGTAGCATGATTAACCCTAAGGGGAAGGGGGGCAGCTGTGATAAGGACAGGGCCCATGGGGGTGGGTTCTGGGAGGCGGCCAGTTTTTCTATTTCTTGGCCTGGGAGGTGGCTACATGGACATTCACTTTATAATTATTCCTCACACTCTGCATGCATTTTATGCATTCTTCTGTCTGCAATAATAAACTTCCAGCCTCTGTGCTGGTGAGCAGAGTCTGGTGCCTCTGAGGTGGCCGTGGGGTCAATGGGAGGACGCACTGCCCTCAGAGGCAGGTCTCTCCAGAGCTCAGGTTGACATCTCTCCATCCCTTGCCCCCAACTACCTCCCCCTTTCTTCAAATCTGTTAGTCTCAGGCTCCATGGGCTGAAACTGAGCCAGTCCTGGGAGCCAGCCTGTGGCTAGAAGGCTGCAGGGCCGTCTCTTGCAGGGCATTGGTGAGAAGGGCGAGGGACTGCCCAGTTCAGGATAGAAGCGATTATGGGCTCCTCATACCACTTCCTGGGGCCAGGCACCAGTGCCCTGCGGCCTGCCTCAGTGATGCTCCAACAGAGTACGGGCCCCAGTCCCTCCCCTCCCAGCACTCCTGAGGAAATGGCAGCCCTCTGAGGTCCCCTGCCAGCACCAGCCCTTGTCCTGGAGAAGTGACTGGCATAATCTTAGTTTCAGGAGACTGAAATGCGCTCCAGAAAGGAACATGCCAATCTCCACCGTGACAACAGCATCAACAACAGTAACTTCCGTTCTGCACATGGGCTAACGTGCCAGCTGCCCTCCTGACTGTCTCCATGCTCACAGACAGCACCAAGAGAGGCTTTTTTGAAACCCTTCTTCACAGATGAGAGACCTGAGGCTCAGAGAAGCAAAGAGCTCAAGTCCACACAGCCAGAAAGAGGTGGGGTTAGAATTCAAACCCAGAACACAGCCCCCCCAAGGCCTGTGCTCTCATGGGGTGCCCCAGCACCCCTAAGCACAGGTGCCATCCCCACAGCATGCCCCCACCCCTCCTGGCACCATTGCCCGCAGCACCCCAGGGAGCCATTGCCCTGTGAAGGGTTCACCCTGAGGCAGAGAGCACTGCCCACAGAGGCCATGACTCGGGGAAGGGGCCAGCCCAGGCCAGCCCCTCCTTCCGTGGCTCGCAGTGCTCAGAGAGCAGTGAGTCCAACCTCCTCCCCTAGAGCTGCCACATGAAGGCCCAGAGGGGGTCAGGGACATCCCCACGGTCACACAGCCTCCATGTCACGGCAGGATGCTTTTTCTTTCACTGTGCATTTGTGCTTGCTCCAGTTCGGGTCCTTATACCTCCCTCCAAGGACTTCAGGGGTCCTGACCCACCCTCCCATTCACCTCCCTACAACAGAGAGCTTGGTGGACCTATCACCTCTCACCTCTCTGTCCAGAGGCCAAACCCCTGTCACTGGAGGAATCCAGGGTCCTTGGTCTCTATAGAGACGTTGATGCTCATGGGCCCAGGGAGGCAAGGACGGGGCAGCCCCAGGCCTGGCCCACCCTGGCCCCCACCAGCCACTCAGTCCTGGGCCTCAGCCTCCTGTCTGAGCGGGTGCTGGGTGGCCACGAGCCCCACTGCTGGCATGCTCCAGCTCTCAGCAAAGCTCTCCTTGAATAAACAAGGCTGCATAGCAACCACTCGCTGAAGGAGCCCATAGCTCCCTGCGCGGGGGAGAGACCGAGCCGAGAGACTTTTCCCCTTGGTCTCATTGCCTTTGTGGCTCACCGGAGCACAGGCACTCCCAAGTGGCCAACCTGTCCTCTGGGGTCATGGACACCACAGAAAGAGAGAGCACGGGGCCCCCCTGCCTGGTGACTGCAGCCAGGAAGTGCATAGCTGGCTTGGTGCAGGGATGTTGTTGGTAGAACTCCTGGTTTTGCTCACATGGCCTCTGGGCTCAAGCTGCTTCTGCTTACTAACTCTTCTAGAGGCAGAAAGACAGAGTGAGCATCCAGGCCTTGGCAGCAAGCAGCTGGGTTTGAATCCTGATCCTGCTACTTCCAGCTGTGTGCCCTCTGGTCAGAACTTAACCGTTCTTGACCTCAGTTTCCGCATCTATAAAATGGGTACAACAATAGTACTGACTTGATAGGGTTGCTGTAAGGATTTCAAAGGTGCTTGTAACAGCTTGTAATTTTGTCTAGCACTTGGTAGGCTCTCCATCACTTCCCCAGAAATCCTTGCAGAGCAGGAAGCCTGTGGCCTTCGTCCCAACCAGATTTCTCCACCTTAACTTTTGGAAAATGTGAATCCTAGCAGCCCATGTGTGCTTCCTCACTGAACCCAGGCTCTTGGGCAGAAATCCCAGGCTAGCATCCTCTCCCTGGAATGACAGCCAATCCCATTCCTCATGCTACCCCCTTCTAGCCCTCACCATCCAGGGGACACACGGTGGAAGCCAAGGACTCAATTTGTATGCAGGCTTGCAAACAGCCACTCGCCCAAAGATACTATGAAGTTTCCCAGGCAGCTCCTCCCCATATTCTGTACAAAGGAATCAGCAGGTGTGTGGAACACACAGGGAGGGCTGGTGGGAGGCCAACTACACCCCACAAGGCCTGGGCCGCTGAAATCCTTGCACACGGGTAGCTCCTTCCTAGGACTCTCTCCTCTTCCCTGAGATGGCCAGGGAGGGCAGACCTTGAGAGTAGCTGCTGTCATTTACCAAGATCCAGGAGGGAGCAAGGAGGGTCAGCCAATTATGACTGAGAGCAAGGTCCCCCTGGGGCAGGTGCTGGCCTCAAGCCAGAGGTCACAGCTGACAAGGCGAACGGAACTCCTGAACTCCCTCTGGCAGAGGCCCAGAAAGGAGGCACTTCCTCCAAACTCGGAACGGTGGCTGTGCGGATTCCCCTTGGGAGACAGGTATGAAGATGCCCAGGTGGGGAAAGAGAGGCCTGGCAAGTTAAGCCCTTGCCCCAAGCCACACAGCTTGTGAGAGCGAGTCAACCATGGGAACCCAGGGCAGGGATGTGACAAGGCAGGTTTTGGTGTCCCTCAGCTCTGGCAGGGAGACCGTGTATGTGCAGCTCCCCCAAAGCCCGCTGCTTGAGTCGGAGCTTCTAGAACACAGATCCGATGGCCGTGCCCTGCTGGACACCCCTCGTGGCCCCTGCTGTCCTTGGGGTAAGGGCCAGACTTAGCACCATGGCTGGCAAGCCCCTCTAATCAGGCCCCACTGCATCCTCCTTCGGCTCCCGGGCTCACCACACTCTGCCTCCACTGGATGGCCGAGCATTATGTGTTCCCAAGGTGGGCTGGCCACGCTCTGTGCCAAGTGCTAGAGACACAAGAGGCAGCACAGCCTGCCCTCAGGAGCTGAGTGATGGAGAGAGGCCCCAGCAGGTAACCCCCTGCTCGTTCCTGTGTTACCTGCAATAAGGGAGGATCGGTAGCACAGCACAGCCCTTAAGAACCAGGGCTCTGAAGCCCCTGGATTCCAGACTGGATTCTGATCCCAGCAATGACATCTTAGGCAAGAAACAAACTCTCTGAGTCTTGGTTCTTTCACATGCCTAGCAGGGAGACTGCAGATCCTCCCTCCCTGGGGTGGCTCCAGTGACCCTCAGTGTGCCCGCCAGGCACGGAGCACGCACTCACCCTCACTGTGACCGTGGACAGAGAGTGAATCCCAGGGGCAGTGAGGTGTGACATCCACATGAAATCCCCAAGGTAAGGAGCAGGTCAGGCTAGGAGCGTGGGTGGAAACCGCTGAGGCAAACACAACCTGAGCCCGGGGCCTCTGGGGGAGCCAGGAGCTGCCCGGAAGGATTGGGGCACTCCAGGTGGGGAGGGCAGCCAGGCTGCCACCTGGAAGTTCTCTGGAACTCCCCTGAAGAGATCTCAGAAAGAAAGGGACACGAATCCAGCCCTCAGTCATTTGTTGTGACTTCTTTTCTCATTCTAAAAAAAATTTTCATACTTAATTTTGTTTTCTTTCTTAAAGAAGCCCCCAAATTGTTTGAGCCTCGAGGCTCGCAAAACCTGTATCGACCCCTGGTGGAAGGGCGGCCAGACCCTTGGAAGAGGTTCAACAGCTACGAAGGAAGCCAGATGTCACCTGTCTCCTCCAGTGCCCAGTGTTCCCAGTCATCGCCCCGACTCTCCTGGGTGTGCTCACACTGGCCTGCTCCCACCCCCAGAACCGATGAACAAATACTTGATGTGAATGAATTAAACTGACTCACGATTCAGAATCACAAACTGGGAAGAGGGCTCTTGAAAGCACCAAATAAGTAGCCCCTCCACATCCACAGGGGATAGCCCCCATCTACCCCAGAAAGCCACTCAAGAGTTCAGAAACCAACATTCTATAACTTTCCATGCTGATGGATTTGGTCAGTGGAAGACTACTAAATTCTGATCCTGTTCCCTCAGTAAAAATGTCACCAAGAGTCCTCTTGGCCCTTGTTGATTTGTAAAGTGAACAAAGCTGTTTCTATGTCTAGCAACAAGAAGGACTAGATACCCTGAACACACTTCCCGTTGCAAATGACCTGAACATCCTAAATCCAAATAGTCTCCTGAACACATAGCTGGGCTATTAGCAGGGGCTTCACTGAGGGGTCTTCTCCTCCCCCTGCTCTGGGATGTAGCTGTCATGCTCCTCTCCTCTCCTGGCCTTTGCTCATGCTGTTCCCTCCACCCCAAAAGCCTTTCCCATATCCCTTCCTGCCCCTTACTTATACCTATCTCCAGCCGGGCACAGTGGCTCATGCCCGTCATCCCAGCACTTTGGGAGGCCAAGGCAGGCAGATCACCTGAGGACAGGGGTTCGAGACCAGCCTGGCCAACATGGTAAAACCCCATCTCTACCAAAAATACAAAAATTAGCTGGGCGTGGTGGCGCATGCCTGTAATCTCAGCTACTCAGGAGGCTGAGACAGGAGAATTGCTTGAGCCCAGGAGGCAGAAGTTGCAATGAGTCGAGATTGTGCCACTGCACTCCAGCCTGGATGACAGAATGAGACTCCATTTCAAAACAAAAACAACCAAAAAAATAAAACCTTACACCTATCTCCCTTGGCCAGTTCCCATCCGCTTGCTCGCAAGGGGAGCACTTACTGACTCTCTAGAAAAGAGGCGCCTCTCATCTGCCTTTCTAGGGCCAGCACTTCCCCACCACAGCACCACTCATCCGCTGACTGTAACTGCCCGCCCCTATCCTGGCCCACCAGCCACACAGACCTAAACTGTGAGCTCCTTGGGGGCAGGATTCATGCCTTATATCTCTAGAACCAGTGCCAGCCACGGCCCGCAATAGACATTCCACATGCAGCGACACCAACCTGACTGCACGTGGGAAGAGGAGGTGGCTGGCGGCATGAGAACCCCCTGCCCCTGCAACATTCGCCGCTTCTTCCAGGACCAGACCTGAGATCCAAGCTGCAGACCAGAGTCTCAGCCCCATACATTGTATGGCAGGGAACAGGTAGGGGGAGTTCTGACTCCCTGGGCTGTCGTTGCCCCCTTATAAACCAGGACCATCCCAGGCCCAGCTGGAGGTCAGATCCCAGGGAGCATGGGGAGCGAGGGCTCCTGGTAGGGACCCTAGGAGGTAGAATGCTCAGGTGCCTCCCCCATCTCTGTCTCAGGTTCCCATCCCTCAGGATAAGGTGCCCCCAGGCTAAAGATGGTTAGCATATGGCATGGCCAAGGGTTCCAGGCAAGTGGACAGAGGGTTGGTTCCAGTCCTGACTTTGTCACCATTACTGCGTGCCCTCCAACAAGTCCCTGCCCTCCTTGGGCTTCCAAACTGTCATTTGTGATCAGACACTGGGTGACCTCCTGGTCCCTTAGAGCCCTGATGCCCTGTGTCCTGGGCCCTGGCCCAGGCTGAGAAGAAGGGCTGGAAGCCCCCCTCCCTTCACAGGCCACATGCCCCCAGGTAGAAAAGCGGACAATAGAGGCAAGCTGGCACTGCCTCCAGACTGACACTGCGCTGGCTTATCTCCCAAAATACCACTGCCCTAGCCCCTCCAAGGCCAGCCCCAGCCCGGAGAGCCTGGAAGGCCCTGTCAGTACCACAGGCTGGGTGGGGGTGCTCAGACACTGCCAAGGACACAGAACAGGCGCCTCCCCACCAGCACCTGCCACTGGGCTGACGTGTTCCCTGGGAAGTTCCTGGGAAACTCTAGAAAAATGTATGCAACCTAAGCACAGGACCAGAGAGAGGACTAGGCCAAGCCCCTCCTATCACAGATGATGGAGTCACACGGGAATTCAGTGGTAATGACAGGATGGGAACAAAGGCCTTCTGGTTATGCTGCTTCTGGCCCCAGCTGCCCTTCAGGGCTTCTCCCAACAGAAGCCAACCCCTTACCTCACATGCGGTGTGCCTCTCCCTCCTTTCTCCCCATTCCACAAAAGGACGTGTCAGAGAAGCGCAGCTCCCTGCCCCACAGTCACAGGAAAGCTCGAGAGATGGAGGGCAGGGGGAGGGGAGGAGTTAACAGGTGAGTGAATAACTCCAGAAGCTAATGGCAAAAAAGAATTTGGTGTTCTTTTTGTTTTTTTTTTTTTTTTTGAGGCGGAGTCTCGCTCTGTTGCCCAGGCTGGAGTGCAGTGGTATGATCTCCACTCACTGCAAGCTCCGCCTCCCGGGTTCACGCCATTCTCCTGCCTCAGCCTCCTGAGTAGCTGGGACTACAGGTGCCCGCCAACACATCCAGCTAATTATTTTGTATTTTTAATAGAGACGGGGTTTCACCGTGTTAGCCAGGATGGTCTCAATCTCTTGACCTCGTGATCCGTCCACCTCGGCCTCCCAAAGTGTTGGGATTACAGGCGTGAGCCACCGCGTCCAGCCCAGAATTTTATATGTTTTTATAAGAACATGCAAAGAAATAGGAAAACGTGTAAAATGCTCCTAAACTTCCAGTTTGTAAAAATTAAGCATATGTTTCACATACTTACAATATGTACATATTCCGGTATGTATATTATAATTTTTTTAAAAAGCCTCCACCAGCAGGGCCCAGTGGGGACCTGAAATTCCATCCCATCATCAGCAATGAGGAAAGGCATAGGGGTGTGAGGCTGTATCCTGCTTTTGCTGAGATGGTGTCAGCAAGGCCCAATGGTGATCTGAACATCCAGTCCCACCTAGATCTGTGTGCTAGACCTAAACAGGATAAATGCCCTGCAAAAAAAGAAGACAGAAGAGGACCTAGAATCTCCAACACAATACCCAAAATGTCTAGGAGACAACTGAAAACCACTCATCATACCAAGAACAGGTAAAATAACTTGAATGAGAAGAGGCAATCAATGATGCAACGCCCAGATGACACAGATTTGAGGATTCTCTAACAAGGATTTTTAAACAGTCATCATAAAAATGCTTCAATTTGCAATTATGAACGTGCTTAAAACACATTAAAAAATAAAGCGTCTGGGCCTGGTGCAGTGGCTCACGCCTGTAATCCCAGCACTTTGGGAGGCCGAGGTGGGCAGATCACGAGGTCAGGAGATCGAGACCGTCCTGGCTAACACAGTGAAACCCCGTCTCTACTAAAAATACAAAAACATAGCTGGGCATGGTGACAGGCATCTGTAGTCCCAGCTACTTGGGAGGCTGAGGCAGGAGAATGGCGTGAACCCAGGAGGCAGAGCTTGCAGTGAGCCGAGATTGCACCACTGCACTCCAGCCTGGGTGACAGAGTGAGACTCTGTCTCAAAAAAATAATAATAATAAAAATTAAAAAAATAAAATAAAACATCTCAGCAAAGAAACACAAGACAAAAAGAAAAACAACTGGAAGTTTTAGAACTAAAAAATACATAATCTGTCACAGGAGTGTAGGGAGAAAAGAAAAAAATTTAAGAAAGAAAAATACAATATAAATAACTCAGCATGAACATGACAATGATAGAGGAAAAAAATCAGTGAACTTGAACATAAAACCATAGAAATTACTCAATAGGAACAACAGAAAAAATATAGACTGAAAAGAAATGAACAAGGCTGGGCGCAGTGGCTCATGGCTGTAATCCCAACAATTTGGGAGGCCGAGGTAGGCAGATCACTTGAGGTCAGAAACTCAAGACAAGACTGGCCAATATAGTGAAACCTTGTCTCTAGTAAAAATAATAATAATAATACAAAAGTTAGCCAAGCATAGTGGTGCATGCCTACTCAAGAGGCTGAGGCAGGAGAATCACTTGAACCTACTCAAGAGGCTGAGGCAGGAGAATCACTTGAACCAGGGAGGCAGAGGCTTTAGTGAGCCAAGATCACACCACTGCACCCCAGCCTAGGTGACACAATAAGACCCTGTCTCAAAAACTAAAAATAAAAAAGAAATTAACAGAGCCCCAGGGACCGTGGGACTACTACAAAATATCTAACATTTGTATTATTGGAGTTCAAGGAGAGAAGAAAGGTGTAGGTCTGAAAAAGAATTCAAAGAAATAATGGCTGGAAACTCTTCAAATATGGTAAAAGATACTAATCTACAGATCCAAGAGGCCGAGCAACCCCCACATAGGATGAATCCAAAGAAATCCACATCAAGACACATCATTAAGAGGCTGAGGCATGTGGATCACTTGAGGTCAGGGGTTCGAGACCAGCCTGGCCAACATGGTGAAACCCTGTTTCTACTGAAAATAAAAAAATTAGCTGGGCGTGGTGGTGCACGCCTATAATCCCAGCTACTCAGGAGACTGAGGCAGGAGAATCGCTTGAACTCAGGAGGTAGAGGTTGCAGTGAGCTGAGATTGTGCCACTGCACTCCAGCCTGGGTGACAGGGAGAGACTTTGTCTCAGAAAAAAAAAAAAGGTATATTATAATCAAAGTTCAGAAAACTAAAGACAAAGTCTTGAAAGCAGCTAGAGATAAACGTCCCATTGTCTGTAGAGAAACACAATACAAATGAGAGCGGATTTCTCATCAGAAAGCATGGACAACCAAGAGAATGGCAGATTTTTCAAATATTGAAAGAAAAAATCTATTAACCTAGGATTCTACATTTTTCAAAAATAAAGATGAAATCAAGACATTGTTAAAGAAAACTAAGACAATTTGTCACAATCAGACCTACCCGAAAAGAATGGCTGAGGGCAGGTCATTCAAAGTGGTTCATTCCTGTAATCCTAGCACTTAGGGAGGCTGAGGCAGGATGATATCTTGAGGCCAGGAGTTTGAGACCAGCCTGGGCAACACAGCAAGACCCTGAGCTCTACAAAAAACATTTTTTTTTTAATTAGCTGGATGTGGTGATGCATGCCTTTGGTCCCAGCTACTTGGGAGGCTGAGGTAGGAGGATTGCTTGAGCCCAGGAGTTTGAGGCTGCAATGAGCCATGATCACACCACTGCACTCCAGCCTGGGTAACAAAGTGAGACCGTGACAAAGGAAAGAAGGCAGGAAGGCAGGAAGGAGGGAGGGAAGGAGGAGAAGAGAGAGGGAGAGGAAAGAAGGAGGGAGGGAGGGAGGGAGGGAGGAAGGAAGGAAGGAAGGAAGGAAGGAAGGAAGGAAGGAAGGAAGGGGAAGGGAAGGAAGGGAAGGAAGGGAAGGAAGGGAAGGAAGGGAGGAAGGGAGGAAAGGAGGAAGGAAGGGGGCTGGGCGCGGTGGCTCACGCTTGTAATCCCAGCACTTTGGGAGGCCGAGGCGGGTGGATCACGAGGTCAGGAGATCGAGACCACGGCGAAACCCCGTCTCTACTAAAAAATACAAAAAATTAGCCAGGCGTGGTGGCGGGCGCCTGTAGTCCCAGCTACTCGGAGAGGCTGAGGCAGGAGAATGGCGTGAACCCGGGAGGCGGAGCTTGCAGTGAGCCGAGATTGCGCCACTGCACTCCAGCCTGGGCGACAGAGCGAGACTCTGTCTCAAAAAAAAAAAAAAAAAAAAAAAAAAGAAAAGAAGGAAGGAAGGGAAGGAAGGGAAGGATGGGAGGGGCTAAGGGAAGTTCTTCAAACAGAAAGGGGGCAATCATAAAGGAAGGGAACCATAGAGTTGCTGTCCAAGGAAGAAGGCAAGCAGGTGAGGACAGGCTTAAGCCATCTGGATCAGAGCTCGGGGGAGGTGCTGCTCCAGGCCTGGCAGGGAAATGCCAAGTCTGTGTTGAAATCTGCTTCTCCTCATCACCCTGTGGGAAGGATGTCAGCCAATCACAGCCAACGCAGAGGAAAGAGTATGTGAAGGTGCAGGACTCTAGACCACATCACATGAGCAACAGCGAAGACATAAAGAGGACTCGAAGGCAAACAAGAGGGCTCCATTCTGCCAGTGGCGGGATAACCAGCCACGAGGGATTGGGCTTGGCCATGTGGCTCGGACACTAATTAATAGGAGTGTAGGAGGACAGACTTCTTAACAAATGGCTCTAACAAAAGGCTTTCCATTCTTAGAGGTGTTCAAAAAGCCAGACAGCAACCTTCCAGGATGTTTCATAGGAAGCAGGCTCTTTCCACCCCAATCTCCCAGCCCCCAGCCCTACCAAGAAGCTTTCTAGCTCAGGGACCCTGGAATATGAAGGACACGTAAGACACAGTCCCCTGCATGCCAGGCGGAGCCTATGTTCTATTCCAGCTATGGTCTGGAATCGTGCCTTTGGCCAGACCTGCCCCAGGGCCAGTGGGAATCTCCAGCCCAGCCATTCTCCAAGTGTGTTTTGTGGAACAAATGAAGATTGTGGAAAGAAATACAGGACAAAGAAGAAAAAAATGTTCTATGGTAAGGGAAGTTTGGGAAACATGAACTTAAATAATGCTGAGGCTGCCTCTGAAGGTGATGAGTTATCTCCGTTATAACAGAGTCAGTTACACATAAAACTCGTTCTCCTCTTTCCCCTCTTCTCACTACTCCACTTGACTAGTCTAAGTAAATAATACCGACCAGGGGCAGTGGCTCACACCTGTAATCCCAGCACTTTGGGAGGCCGAGGTGGGCAGATTGCCTGAGCTCAGGAGTTCAGTGACAAAAGAGCAAAACCACCCTAGGCAACATGGTGAAACCCCATCTGTACTAAAATACAAAAAAATTAGCCGGGCATGCTGGCATGTGCCTGTAATCCAAGTTACTCGGGAGGCTGAGGCAGGAGAATCGCTTGAGCCCAGGAGGCAGAGGTTGCAGTGAGCTGAGATTGCACCACTGCACTCCAGCTTGGGCGACAGAGCAAGACCCTGTCTCAAAAAAGAAAATGTGAATAAATAAATAATACTGAACTCATTTCTTACCTATCCCACATCTCAGGGCCTTTAATATACACTGTGTATTATGATGTTCCAATAAGGGATAGAGTATGAAGCAATTTCCAAATCTATATGACCATATAGACCTGTTTGTTCATAAAATATCTCTTAAGATCAGAGTTTTCAAGAACAGACATTGCAAAACTCTGCTCTAATCTGTTTCAAAGTTTCCAAAGCAACTAGCCCAGAACTTGAGCACAATCAAATAACAAATTTATCATTCAATTCAAACAACATTTTACTTCTTAGAACCATCAAGAAAAATCAGACCTCAAGAAAGGTGTCCAAGCCAGGTAAGGTGTAGATCTCTCTCCCCAGCTGGCACAGGCACATCCTCATCACTGCCCTTCAGAAAAGCCATCAGAACAAAAAAGGAAGAAAAACCAGTCAGGAAAAAATACCTCAGAGAAGACACAAAACCAGCCTCAGGGGTCAGAAGCAAGAGAACGTGTCTTCCCACCTCAAAAAACCTGACTGAGGATCCCCCCCACACCCCCACCAAACCTTTCTCTAGAGACTATACACTGCCGGCCGGGCGTGGTGACCCACGCCTATAATCCCAGCACTTCGGGAGGCCAAGGCAGGAGGATTGCTTGAGCTGGGGAGTTCGAGAACAGCCTGGGCAACATAGGGAGACCCCATCTCTACAAAAAATCTAAAAATTAGTCAGGCATGATGGCACACACCTGTAGACCCAGCTACTCGGAAAGCTGAGGTGGGAGGATGGCTTGAGCCTGGGAGGTTGAGGCTGCAGTGAGCTGTGATCATACCACTGCACTCCAGCCTGGGCAACAGAGCAAGACCCTGACTCACAAAGAAAAAGAAAAGAAACTAAACTCCCACCAAACACAAGCCTTTGTGAGCAATTTCAACCCCCCTCTGGAATGTGATTGACAAATACTTTCCAGAATTCCCATTCCGTACCTGAGAAGCCAGGCTTCAGGGGAGCTCTCAAAAGCACGAAGTCCCAGTCCGGGGTCTGCAGCCTCCAGGCCTGCCGGCTCGAGCTGTGAGCCAGGGCCCCCCAGGAGGGAGAGGCGAGCGGGAGAGGACCCACACTTCCTCCTCCAGGAGATGGGCCAGGGCCGGCCAGAGTGACAGCCAGGCCCAGAGGTCTCTGGGCACTGGCTCTATTTGATGTGAATGGAAGAAAAGATTCTTGTTTTTCACAGTTCCCCTGGGTGACAGTTACCATGGATATAAATCAATTTTTAGCATCTGTCAGTAGCCAAATGAATAGAAAGAGTGCACTCTCTCGGAGCCACGGTCAGACAGAGACATGCATGGGGACAGAGTTTGACAGCAAGCTCAGGTCAGCCAATAGAGTGGGCGCAGGTGGGTGCATGGCTCCTGGGAGTCCACCCTGGGCTTCTAACGGGGTACACACGCAGCCCCATGGCACCCACCACCAGGGAGAAGCAACTTGATATAGGTGGATAGTGATTTCCCCACATCAATAGGCAGGACACCCACAACTCTGAAAGACATTCCCTAGAATACCCAAAGAAAACGTTCAAAAACAAGCCCCAGAGAGCAGGCCAGGATCCTGATGGCTCATTTAACGATCAGAGCTACCACTTATTATTTGCCAGTCTAAGCGCTTTACATACTAGCTCATTTATCTTCAAAACAACCCTTTGGATAGGTACTCTTATTATCCCCACTTTATAGATGAGGAAACTGAGGCTCAGAGAGGTCACTCAACTAGCAGTCGTCACAAAAGGATTAAAACCCAGCTTATCTAATTCTGTAGCAGCTCTACTGCATTGTCAAGACTTCTGGGATCCAGACCCAGCTCTGTCCCTGGGGCCTCATGCAAATCATTAAACTTCTCTGAACCCCATTTTCTCATCTCAAAACTAGGGGAAAAATATTGTTCCTGCCTATGTCCTGGGACTTTTGTAAGAATTGCATAGAAGACAACCGAAATTTAGGGAAGGGAAGATAAAAAGAAAGAAAATTAACATTCATTAGGCATCTATTGTGTGTCAGAGCAGTTACATTGTTACTTATAAGAGTTATCTCTCATTCCAAGGTGGCTTTCTGAAACTTCTCTCTCATTCCAAGGTCAAAGACCTTGTCAGAGGCCTTGTAGTCAGGAAGCTGGAGTCTAGATTCCAACAGAGGTCTGTCTGGTGCCAAACTTTTGTTTGGACGTTTTTGTTTTTCTTCTTGTACTCCGAGATGTCATAGGTACAAAAGTTAATGACCCATTGGTGTGAATGACCCAAGCCCCGTTGGGCCTCCTGTCTTCTGGAATCCTCATTTGTTCTGCCAGTGTAGCTTCCAACTTCTCCATTTGGGAAAGGTACCCACCCAGGACCAAAGCCCCCTGCCTCTGACACCACTGTAGCACTCACGACTGCTGCCCCACATTCTGCCACGCAGCTACAGATGCTGTGTGGCCTTGGGCAAAGCCCTTGACCTCTCAGATCCTAATAATCTCACATTTCAATGGAGCTAAAACCAGAACTGAAAACCTCCATGGCAAATTTCAGTCCCCTAGAGATGGCTGGCAGTGCAAACCTTGCAAATCTCCTGACGCCCAGCTAGAATCCTCTCGAAACCTCCCTGCACGGCCTATCACAGTGCTCCATCCTAAAATACATGTGGACCTTTGTCCTTCTCTCTGTGAATAATGGATGGTATATTCTTCTGGTGAGACCAAAGAGAAATATCCTGTCTTCCTCTCATGCTGATCTTCCTGGCACTCAGACTGCCTGCACCAATGGCCGCATTCATCCTAGATGCAGAGAGAGCCAGCTTCCGAAATACTGACAGCGATCACAGCAGAGGCAATGGCTCTTTAAGGACCCTTTAAGGGTAATACAGGGGAGTACTTCACTCAGAAGCACGTTCAGCGTGCACTTTTTTCTTTTTCCTTTTTTTTTTTTTTTTTTTTTTTTGAGAGAGAGTCTCACTCTGTCACCCTGGCTGGAGTGCAGTGACACAATCTCCAATCACTGTAACCTCCACCCGCTGGGCTCAGTGATCCTCCTACCTCAGCCTCCTAAGTAGCTGGGACTACAGGCACACGCCACCATGCTCAGCTAATATTTTTTGTATTTTCAGTAGAGATGGAGTTTTGCCATGTTGCCCAGGCTGGTCTCGATCTCCTGGACTCATGCAATCCACCCACCTTGGCCTCCCAAAGTCATGCACACTTTTCCTAGGGTGCATATGGGTGTGAGGAAAAGGCCAAAGGTGTAAAGGACCAAGATGGCCTCATTGCAACCAACAGACACACTGAGGAAATGGATAACCTCCACTAGGGAGAGTGGGGAAGGGCAGGGAGACAGGGAGAGAGGAGGGAAGACGGGAGAGAGAGAATATGAGAGCAGAACATACCCATGAGTCTAGAAACCAAGGTAGCCAAATGTAGAATTTGCTGTGTTATAAAAACAGTAATAATTTAACCATTAAAAAGAGAAGACCTAGCTGGAAAAGAGATGAAGATAATGGGAATAAATGGACTTTATACCAATTGCTCTATAAAATGTGATTTTATACCTATTGCTCTATTGACTCTATTTAAGCTAGTTTTGTAACATTGCTGAGATTTTTTACTGAACACCTGAGGGTCCTTGTCCCCAGACACATTAAAGACCATCTTACTGGCCCAGCATGGTGGCTCATGCCTATAATCCCAACACTTTGGGAGGCCAAGGCGGGCGGATCACCTGACGTCAGGAGTTCAAGACCAGCCTGGCCAACATGACAAAACCCTGTCTCTACTAAAAACACAAAAAGTAGCCGGGTGTGGTGGCATATGCCTGTAATCCCAGCTACGCAGCAGGCTGAGACAGGAGAATCGCTTGAATTCAGGAGGGGGAGGTTGCAGTGTCAGTGAGCCGAGATTGAGCCACTGCACTCCAGCCTGGGCAACAGAGCGACAGAGCAAGACTCCATCTTAAAAAAAAAAAAAAAAAAAAAAAAGCCATCTTATTTGATCTTCACGTTCACCCTTTGAATTGCTCTTATCTTCGCTTTGTAGATGAGGAAATTGACACTCGCAGAAGGTAAGCAATTTGCCAAAGGTCACGGAGTAAGCGCTGGAGACTGGATCCTCACCCCTCTAATCAGTGCTTTTTCAATACTTAATTTCTTTATAGGAAAAGGCACTCTAGGTCAGCCCATGGCCACCTCAGCTAGGGCCAGTGGAGGACATTTCATGATAAGAGTTCCAGAGCTTTGATTTCTACATTTTGTAAGCAGAGTGGCCTGTTTGATTTTGTTTTGTTCTTGTTGTTGTTTTGTTATTTTGAGACAGGATCTCACTCTGTCGCCTAGGCAGGAGTGCAGTGGTGCCATCACAGCTCACTATAGCCTCAAGTGCCTGGGCTCAAGGGATCCTCCCACCTCATCTTCCTGAGTAGCTGGGACCACAGGTGCACTCCACCATGCCTGGCTATTTTTTTTATTATTCGTAGAGACAAGGTCTCACTATGTTGCCCAGGTTGGTCTCAAACTCCTGGGCTCAAGAAATCCTCCTGTTTTGGCCTCCCAAAGTGCAGGGTTTTTTTAATTTTTACAAGATCCAAATTAATAAAGTCTAGACTTTGGCAAATTTCTTGAAATCTGATCATCTATTTTGGAAATGTTATCTGTTTATGCCCATTCACTTGAACAATGCATTTGATGTTGGGCACCTTGGGAGCCTAAAAATGTAATGTAAAAGCTGCCACTTTCCTTTTTTTTAATGAAATAAAATTCTTCCTCTTGAAACTTTTTACATTTGCAGACTTGCAGACTTTAAAAAATAAAACATATATGGCTTTCATTTACACATGAAATTTCTCAAGTCCAGAGTCTTACAAACCTCTCTGAAATGCAGTAGGCTTTCCTGTGAAACTCATGAGCTGTCATAATACACATGAAAAATGGGTGCCATTTCTCCTGTGCTCTTGGGGAGTAGGCAGCCATTATAAACCATCATGTGGTGTGGATGATACGGTCTTATTTTTATATTTACAGATACATATACACACAAAAAGGTCTGGAAGGATATATGCTAAAACATTAATTTTGCCTACATCAGGATGCAGGGGATTGTGGGTAATTCTTGCTGCAATTGTTACTTCAAGATTTTCTACTGTAAACATGGATTATTTATATACATTCTTAAATTATTACAATAATTTGGCCAGGCACGGTGGCTCGCACCTGTAATCCCAGCACTTTGGGAGGCTGAGGTGGGTGGATCATGAGGTCAGGAGATCGAGACCATCCTGGCCAACATGGTGAAACCCCATCTCTACTAAAAATACAAAAATTAGCTGGCCGTGGTGGTGCATGCCTGCAGTCCCAGCTACTCAGGAGGCTGAGGCAGGAGAATCACTTAAACCCCAGAGGTGGAGATTGCAGTGAGCTGAGATTACGCCACTGCACTCCAGCCTGGTGACAGAGCAAGACTCCATCTCAAAAAAATAAATAAATAAAAAGAAAAAAATTAAGTAAGCTCATGCCTGTAATCCCAGCACTTTGGGATGCCGAGGCAGGTGGATCACCTGAGGTCAGGAGTTTGAGACCAGCCTGGCCAACATGGTGAAACCCCGTCTCTAATAAAAATACAAAAACTAGCCAGGTGTGGTGGCGCACGCCTGTAATCCCAGCTACTCGGGAGGCTGAGGCAGGAGAATCGCTTGAACCTGCGAGGCAGAGGTTGCATCGAGCCAAAAATCGTGCCACTGCACTCCAGCGTGGGAGGCAGAGGGAGACTCAGTCTCAAAAAAAAATGGCTAAGTGAGCTGTCTGTTTCTGACATGATGGAATAACATGGACCAAATACCCTCTCAGAAGAAACAATGAGAAAACAGGATAAAGTGTGAAACAATTATTTTTAGACACTGGACTACAGGCAGCCCTGCGATTCCTGAGAGAAGGATAACAGAGGAAGCGAGGCCTCCAGGAATCAGGCATTCTAGACCATGAAGCAGGGAAGGGGCATCCCAATCTAGTGGTACTGAGGAGACAGAAATTGGAATCCAGAACAGTTGAGGCAGCTGGAAGTCATATGGCAGAGCTCTTAGAGAAGAGGGAGGTAGGCAGAAAGCCTTTTCCAAAAAAACACCGAAAGTCTGCGCGGGAGTCCACTTGAGTCTTTACTCCACACTAAGATGTACACAAGAGGGTACAATTCCAGGAAGCCAGGCAAAGAGCTGCTGAGAAACAATGAGCTGAAGGGTTCCCAGGGCTTACATGGCATCTGAGTTCCAACTATTCAGAAAGAGGGATCCCTGTTGATAACTTGGGGCCTTCACTAGGGAACGGGAGAGGCCATGCATATTGCAACACACATGATAAACCCCAGAGCCATCACTAAAACAGCAACACAAACGAGCAGGGCTAACACGCCAACAGTGGAGATGCAGTGAAATTTTAAAATTATTCAATCCAAATGTCATGAGAAGAAGGGGGAAAAGGGCAATAAAAACAGATGAGACTAATAGAAAAGAAATAGCAAAGTGGCACAGTTAATCCCAATCAAACCGGTAACTAAACTAAATGAAAATAGTCTAAACCTTCCAATTAAAAGGAAGAGTTCAATTGGATTAAAAAAAAAAAAAAAAACCCACCAGTCAGAACAGCAATTATTAAAAAGTCAAGAAACAACAGACGCTGGTGAGGTTGTGGAGAAATAGGAATGCTTTTACACTGTTGGTGGGAATGTAAATTAGTTCAACCATAGAGGGTGTGGGGATTCCTCAAAGATCTAGAACCAGAAATACCATTTGACCCAGCAATCCCATTACTGGGTATATAACCAAAGGAATATAAATCATTCTATTATAAAGATACATACACACGTATGTTCATTGCAGCACTATTCACAATAGCAAAGACGTGGAATCAACCCAAACGCCCATCCGTGACAGACTGGATAAAGAAAAGGTGGTACACATACACCATGGAATACTATGCAGCCATTAAAAGGAATGAGATAATGTTCTTTGCAGGGAAATGGATGAAGCCAGAAGCCATTATCCTCAGCAAACCAATGCAGGAACAGAAAACCAACCACCACATGTTCTCACTTATAAGCGGGAGCTGAACAATGAGAACACATGGACACAGGGAAGGGAACAACACATGGAAGGGGCCTGCTGTGGGGTTGGGTGGGGGGAGGGAGAGCATTAGGAAAAATAGCTAATGCATTCTGGGCTTAATACCTAGGTGATGGGTTGATCTGTGCAGCAAACCACCGTGGCACACGTTTACCTATGTAACAAACCTGCACATCCTCCAGATGTAACCCAGAACTAAAAATTAAAATTAAAATTAAAAAAACCAAGACCCAATTAGGTGCTGTTTACAAGAAAAACACTTTGAAATTAAAAACACAGATAAAGAGGGAAAAAAAGAGATACATCATACAAATAAGAAGCCACTTGAAAAACCAGAGTGGCTACATTAGACAAAGTAGACATTAGAACAAGAAGTGTTCCCTGGTATAAAGATGGACATTTCATAATGTCAAAAGGGTCAATTCATCAAGAAGATGTAACAGTCTTAAATGTGAATATACCCAATAACAAAGCGTAATATACATGCAGCAAGAACTGGCAGATTGAAGGAAAAACAGACAAATGTACATTGATATTTGAATACTTTAATAGACCTATTTCAATAATTAATGGGAGAAGTAGACACAAAAAGTAGAAAACCTGCACGACACTATCAATCAATTTGATTCCATTAATATTTACAGACCATTCCACCCAACAATAGCAGATACACATTCTTCTCTTTTTAGACGGAGTTTTTGCTCTGTCACCCAGGCTGGAGTGCAGTGGCAGGATCTTGGCTTACTGCAACCTCCACCTCCTGGGTTCAAGCGATTCTCCTTTCTCAACCTCCAAGCAGCTGGGACTACAGGTGCACACTACCATGCCCAGCTAATTTTTGTATTTTTAGTAGAGACAAGTTTTCACCATTTTGGCCAGGCTGGTCTTGAACTCTTGACCTCAGGTGATCCGCCCATCTTGGCCTCCCAAAGGGCTGGGATTACAGGCATGAGCCACTGCATTCGGCCAGATACACATTCTTTTCAAGGACATAAGAAACCTTCACCAGCTGGGTGCACTGCATGCCTTGGCTGTCATCCCAGCACGTTGGGAAGCCAAGGCAGGAGGACAGGAGGATCACTTGAGGCCGGTAGTTCAAGACCAGCCTGGGCAAATAAGCAAGACCTCATCTCTACAAAAAAAACATTAAAAGTTAGCCAGGTGTGGTGTCATATGCCTGTAGTCCTAGCTACTTGGGAAGCTGAGGCAGGAGGATCACTTGAGGCTAGAAGTTGGAGGCTGCAGTGAACTTTGATGGCACCACTGCGCTCTAGCCTGGGTGACAGAGCAAGACCTCATCTCTAAAACAAAAGAAAAAAAAAAAAAGAAACATTTGCCAAGATAGATCATACACTGAGTCATAAAACAAATCTCAATAAAGGATTAAATCCTATAAAATATGTCCTCTTATAACAAAATTAATCAGAAATGTCAAAAAGATCTTTGGAAAATCCTCATATATTTGGAAATTTAAAATCACACTTTGAAATAATCCAGGAGTCAAAGGAGAAAAACAAGAGAAGGAAAAATTAGACAATACTAAGAACTGAATTCTTAAAATGAAAACACCACAGGCTGGGCACAGGGGCTCATGCCCGTAACTCAGCATTTTCGGAGGCTGAGGTGGGAAGATCACTTGAGCCCAGGAGTTCAAGACTAGCCTGGGCAACATAGGGAGACCCCAACTTTACGAAAAACAAAATTTAAAAATTAGCCAGGCGTGATGGCTTACACCTGTAGTCCCAGCTACTCAGGAGGCTGAGGTGGGAGGATCACTTGAGCCCAGGAGGTCAGGGCTGCAGAAAGCTGCCTGGGCAATGGAGTGAGACCCTGGAGAGAGAGAAAAGGAAAGGAGGGAGGATGGGAGGGAGGAAAGGAGGGAAGGAGGGAAAGAGAGGGAAAGAGACAGAAGGAGAGGGAAGGGGAGGGAGGGAAGGAAAGGGAAGGGGAGGAAAGGGGAGGGAAGGAAAGGGAAAGGGAAAGGGAGACGGAGACGGAGAGGGACAGGGAGAAGGAATCAAAATTTATGGGGTGCAACTAAAGTGGTGCATTGAGGGAAAGTCTACCTTTCAGTGCTAAACTGGAAACAATGCAGATCTCCACCAGCAGAAGGGATAAACTTGTGGCATATCCATACCAAGACATACCACTTGGCAATAAGAACAAACTACAGATACATGCAACATCAGTCAATCTCAAAAACATGGAGGATCCGTCATTGGAAAACCAGAATTAAGAGTACACACGTAGGCTGGGCACAGTGGTTCACGCCTGTAATCCCAGAACTTTGGGAGGCTGAAGTGGGTGCATCATGAGGGCAGGAGTTCGAGACCAGCCTGGCCAACATGCCGAAACCCCATCTCTACTAAACATACAAAAATTAGCTGGGCATGGCACATGCCTGTAATCCGAGCTACTTGGGAGGCTGAGGCAGGAGAATTGCTTGAACCCGGGAGATGGAGGTTACAGTGAGCCGAGATCATGGCAGTGCACTCTAGCCTGGGTGACAGAGCGAGACTCTGTCTCAAAAAAAAAAAAAACTATGTATGTATATGTAGTATATATAGCAATATCCACAAATTCTCCAACTGTGAGACTTACAGGTCCCAAAAAGATGATAGAAATCTTTCTCTTCCTTAATGATGATTTTTTTTAATTTCTGGAAGAATAATAGGCCCAACTTCCCTTCTGACTATAGTCATATTAAACAAGCAGATCCCATCAATGATAAAGGTCACTACTGTAAAAACTACTTAAGTTGTAAGGAAATACTGTTTCAGAGACTTAAAATAATTGTAGTTGGAGGAAAAACAAAGAGTATCTTTGTACAATGTTATTTACACGAAGCTCGAGCAAAGACACTTATTCCATCGTGATAGAAAGTATACCATTGGTTTCCTCAGACTTGTGCAAAAGAGGGACATTTGGGATTAACTGGGAAAGTGCACAAGGGAACTCTTTGGGATAATAGGAATTTTCTGTATGTGGATTGTGTTGTGACTATACAGGTGTAGACATTTGTTGAAACTCATTGACCTTTACACTTAAAATATTTTTATTGATTATAAATTATACCTCATGCCGGGTGCAGTGGCTCATGCCTGTAATCCCAGCACTTTGGGAGGCCGAGGTGGGCAGATCACTTGAGATCAGGAGTTCGAGACCAGCCTGGCCAACATGGTGAAACCCCATCTCTACTAAAATACAAAAATTAGCCAGGCGTGGTGGCGGGCGCCTATAATCCCATCTACTTGGGAGGCTGAGGTGGGAGAATAACTTGAACCTAGGAGGCGAAGGTTGCTGTGAGCTGAGATCGCACTACTACACTCCAGCCTGGGTGACAGAGTGAGAAAGATTCTGCCTCAAAAAAAATTAAAAATTAAATAATAAATTATACCTCAAAGCTTTAAAAAAAAAAAAAAAAAGCCTTTGTCTACTGCTCTGATGGCTGGGGCCAGTCTCTTGTCACTCTGGAAACTGAGGACACTTGGATTCTACCCGAGCCTCCAAGTAGTGGCATATCAGTCTCGGAGCTCCTAGCTGGTGATGTGCAGAGGGCCTCAGAGGACTCGGGACAGCAGGGTCAATTTTTTTGACCCTAGGCTGCTAACTCACTGACTAGAACTGAATCTGGTACTCTTTAGTTTTTCACCAACTCTGCCAAGCCACTCTATTTATACTAAACATCATACTCAAACCAAAAAAAAAAAAAAAAAAGAAAGACTTTGTCATTATCTTGCCTCTTGCTGTGTTCCGGTATGAAGTATACAGCATCACCTTTGATGTCTTGTCAAATCTAATCAAGCTTAAGACCTGTGCTGTTTCAGACCATAGCCACTAGCTACATGTGGCTATTTAAATGTAAATTAGTGAAAAGGACATAAAATTAAAAATTCTGTCACTCAGCCACACTAGATACATTTTAGGTGCTCACTGGCCACCTGTGGTGAATGACTTCCATTTTGGACAGCACAGAGAACATTTCTGTCATCACAGAAAGTTGTACTGGGTAGTTCCACGGTACAACTTCCAGATTATAGAAAATACAGAGGGTACAGGAATGAGTTAAACTCACTTAGGGAAATGATCTAATCCAGCATGTGGCTCATTCTGCAAGACAACTGGCCTGGTCTCCGCAGTGTGTCATTGTTGCAGATAAAACTAAGGGGGCAAGAGGGTAAGAGACTGTTTTAGAGCAAAAGTAACTAAAGGAGACTTGACAAACAAATCCAGTGAGTGAGTGTGGACTGGATCCTGATTTGAAAAGAAACTGAATATAAACACGCTACCACACTCCAGCCTGGGTGACAGAGTGAGCAAGATTCTGCCTCAAAAAAAATTAAAAATTAAATAATATTAAATAATTAGACAGGAGGATGGTATTAGGGAATCACGGTGTGGAGCTTCGGAGATATAAGAATGGTATTGTAGTTATGCTGCAGGAGTCATAATTTTTAGGCACATCACCCTGAAGTAGTTAAAAGTGTTATGATGCCTTCAGTTTACTTTCTAGTAGATCAGCAAAAATAAATATATGCACACAAATATAGATGAAGAAAAATACAGCAAAACATGGTCATGGACTGCATAATGACATTTTGGTCAATGTTGGACCACATATACGACAGTGGTCCCATAAGATTATAATACAATAGCGTATTACTTGGCTTTTTCTGTGTTTAGATACACACATCTCTCTGTGTTCCAACTGCCTACAGCACTCAGCACAGGAACATGCCGTCCAGGTTTGTAGCCTAGAAACAATGTAGGCTACACAATATAGCCCACACGTGTGGCAGGCTGTGCCGTCCAGGTTTATGTCAGTACACTCTATGATGTTCTCACCATGGCACAATTTCACCTAACAGTATCTTTCAGAACATATCCCCGTTGTTAAGGGTCTAAGGGTCATATGACTATATCAACAGTGTTTTACTTTAAGTGGTGTGTATACAGATCATTATACATTTTTTTTTTTTTTTTTTTTTTTGAGACAGAGTCTCGCTCTCTCGTCCAGGCTGGAGTGCGGTGAAGCTATCTCAGCTCACTGCAAGCTCCGCCCCCCGGGTTAAAGGGATTCTCCTGCCTCAGCCTCCTGAGTAGCTGGGACTACAGGTGCCTGCCACCACGCCTGGCTAATTTTTTGTATTTTTAGTAGAGATGGGGTTTCACCATGTTAGCCAGGATGGTCATGATTTCCTGATCTTGTGATCCGCCCCCCTTGGCCTTCCAAAGTGCTGGGATTACAGGCGTGAGCCACCGCGCCCGGCCTATAATATTCTTTTAACTTTTCTGTTTATTTGAAATTTTCCTAAGTTGGGAAAAGAAGTGAAAAACCATATTTTTCTCCCTCTCCTCTACTATCATTGACATATGTAAACTCCTGGATTTCATGGACAAAGTCTATGGGGAAATTGATGCAGTTGGTGTACAATGTGGTTAATTTCTTTCTTATTTTGGCTTACTATTACTTCACTTTTTAAGGACATAAGGAGGGGGAACATCAATTCAAGCTTCCTATGCTCAGCAACTGTGTCAGACTAAATAGCTGCTGCAGCTTCTCTTGACAGCTGGGCACTCTTTCGGGTTAACATCTCTAGCCCGGTGGGGAGTTTGGTCAGGTCCAGGGAGGGTACAGCCAGGCCAGGGAAACTGGAGGTGCAGCCACCACCTGAAGACTCGATCTCCTCCCATCAGGATTCCCTCTAGGTCCCTCTCATCATGCCTGCTGCTGGGCTACAGTCATTCAGGTTCCGCTTCAGGACTTGGACACCGGAAAAGAGCTGGAAGCACTTTGGAGATTCTCTCAGCCAATCCCAGAGGGCTGGCGCGCAGAAAGCTCACATCCCCACCCTCCATGGGAGTTTAGACAGGAGGAGGCCGGAACCAACTGCTCTCCCAGAAGGCTGGGATAAAAAGAAATTTGCACGAAGCAAGACTGGCACCTAGTGGATGCTTTTTATATTGACGTTTGTATTATACTTCTAACCAGAGAAAGTAACCTGGACAATCCCAACAGGCCTGGAGAAGATGAGAAAAAATACAATTGTAGCGACCTGGTCCTGCTTCCCCTAAATTCACCAAATCCAAGGAACAGCAAAAAGCCAATACACACGTGTGCACTCCAAAATCCAAAAATGGAATGTCAGCCTGGTGTAGTGGCTCACGCCTGTAATCCCAGCATTTGGGGAGGCCAAGGAGGGAGGATCACTTAAGCCCAGGAGTTCAAAATCTGGGCAACTTAGCAAGACCTCATCTCTACAAAAAATTTAAAAACTAGCCAGGCATGGTGGTGCATGCCCATAGTCCCAGCTACTCGGGAGGCTGAAGCAGGAAGATCACTTGAGCCTGGGAGTCCGAGGCTGCAGTGAGCCATGATCATGCCACTGCACTCCAGCCTGGAAAACAGGGCGAGACCCTGTCTCAAAAGAAAAGGAAAAAAAAAACAAACAAGGTCTAGTGAGGGAGAAAGGAACATTTGGAGACACCTGAAAAGAATTTGCCATAGGCGCTCATTAAAACCCATTTTGGTTGCTTACCACTAGATAATCTCTTACACCTGATTTCCAGCCAAATCAAGGACCTCAGTTCTAAAATGCTCGAGTTGCAAATTTCTAGAACGGACCTATTTGTCTTTCACTTTCATCACTCTTGCTTCCTAGAAGGCCCTCCCTCAAATCCTAAAATCATTTAGATCCCTGGCTCTTAATAGATCAATTTCTTTTTTGTCATGACTGTAACGGCTTCACTGGTGAAAGTTAATGACTCATTTTACCTCACATCCTAATTAGTTGCTCAACTGTGTCTCCCTACTCTTCCCTATGCCATAATCCCCCTCCTAGGGACATTCAACACTGTGTCAAATGCAGGGCCCTGAGCACCCAGCTGTGAGAGTGGCAAAAAAAAAAAAAAACAAAACAAAAACAAACAAACAAACAAAAAAAACACCTCTCCTATTGAAGATACCCTCCCCACTCACTTCTTCCCTGTCCTATGAAACTCAAGTTCGAAATAAACACACAAAATCATTCATTCATGAGGTAAGAGTGTGGTAAGTATCACGTGAACAAACCTTATCAACGTTGCCCAAACTGGAATGTTCAGATATACACACTCCTAAAGGAGCAATGAGATCATTTCTTCCAGTGTCATGACTCCAGCCAGAAGCAGAGGAGCCACAATTTCCCAATTTTAAAAAATCATCATCATCGTATTACTATCATATGAGAAAAGTAAATTTTAATGTTATAATATTCCGTGATGAAATCAATTCTTGGCCGGGCGCGGTGGCTCATGCCTGTAATCCCAGCAATTTGGGAGGTCTAGGCAGGCGGATCACGTGAGGTCAAGAGTTCGAGACCAGCCTGGCCAACATGGCGAAACCCCATCTCTACTAAAAATACAAAAATGAGCCAGGCGTGGTGGCGGGCGCCTGTAATCCCAGCTACAGGAGAATTGCTTGAATCCGGGAGAAGAAGGTTGCAGTGAGCCGAGATCATGACACTACACTCCAGACTGGGTGACAAGAGCAAAACTCCATCTCAAACAAACAAAAAGAAATCAATTGTAAATTAACCTATTGGCTTATCACAAGCCCAATCAAAATGCCCATAGGGTTTTTGTTTTTTTGGTTTCTTTTTTTTTTGAGACAAAGTCTCCCTCTTGTGGCCCAGGCTGGAGTGTAGTAGCGCAATCTCGGCTCACTGCAACCTTCTTCTCCCGGATTCAAGCAATTCTCCTGCCTCAGCCTCCCGAGTAGCTGGGATTACAGATGCCCACCACCATTCCCGGCCAATTTTTGTACTTTTAGTAGAGACAGGGGTTCACCATGTTGGCTAGGCTGGTCTCGAACTCCTGACCTCAGGTGATCCACCCGCCTCGGCCTCCCAAAGTGTTGGATTACAGGCATGAGCCACCGCACCCGGCCAGGATTTATTTTTAACTTGGGTAAAATATTGTGTGAAAGCTCGTCTATAAATTGTTACAGCCATACTGAGAGGCAATTTGACGGAATCTATTGAAATTTAAGGTACATGTAGCCTGTGACCAGAATTCCACCTCTCCTTACCCACCTGAGAAAGATGCTGGCACAGGTGCACAGAAGGCAGGCACGAGGTCGCCGCAACTTCACTTTACTGAGAAACTGGAAGCACCCCAAGCATTTATCAATCAGGGAATGGTTCAACAGCCTAAGCTGTGGCAGTGGTTCTCCGAAGTGCAGCCATAACACAGCAGCAGCAGCATCACGTGGGACACATTCTTTGGCCCCCATCCGGCTGAATGAGAAACTCCAGGGTAGGGCAAAGCAGTCTGTTTTAACCAGCCCTCCCGCTGATCCTGCTGCAGTTAAAATGAACGTAGTCCTATGTTATTAATTTGGAAAGTCCTCCAAAATATATTGGGTCTAAAAAAAAAAAAAAGCAAGCTCAAGTCGCAGAATGCTACATACGGTATACCATTTATGTGGGGGAAAAGAAACCACTTATTTTCTAAGAGCACATCTGTATGTATACAGATTCACAGAAACGATTTGGAGTCCAAAACTCTGTAGCCTCTGCACGTAATCACTAGGCCAGAAGGAGCCTGGGTGATGGGCAAATTTAGTCTATCCTTAGGTGTCACATTTACATCTTCTTTACAAGAACGTATTTCTATATTACTTGTCTAATTAATATGCATTTTTAAATAAGCTTCCTAGAATAATAAGTCGTAGAGCAAGAAAGAAGAATGGTGGTTACCAGGGGCTGGAGGGAGAGTTTGTTTAATGGATATGGAGTTTCAGTGTGGCAGGATGAGAAAGTTCTGGAAATGGATGGTGGTGATACACAGCGTGAATGTGCTCACTGCCACTGCCACTTTTTTTAAATGGTTAAAATGGTAGATTTTACATTCTACAACTTTAAAAAATAAAAATAAATGTGCTTTTTAAATGTTAACAGCTATCTGTCCAGCTCAGTTCCCAATGAACCAGACTTCTAGCATGAAAACTGCCCTCTTCACAAGGCTCCTGGCAGTGTGACTCCAGCCCGGGCAGGGGTGATTGGGCTAGGATGAACACCTGAACCAAAATGCAGCCAGTCAGATGTTCCTCCCAGAAAGTGGGAGTATGGACTGGCTCAGGTTCCCAGCAGGGCTAAGAGATTTTTTATAAAGGGACTACAGTATTTAAAACGGTGTGAGTGGAGTTAAGGGAGCCTACAAGTAAGAGTGAGGCATTCTGGGACAGGCAGAAAGCGACCAACAGGAGGAAATTGTCACTGGACTTCCAGCCAGACTGAAGGGCACAGCCAGAGGACCAGGGCGGTCCCCACCAAACCACAGCCCTGCAGAGCTCAGCAGGGGAATATAGACTCTGACCGCGTGGCCTCCCACCCTCCAATCTCCAGCAAGGGAGTTGAGATGATGCCATCGGTGGAACTCAGCCTCCAAGGGCATAGAGCAGATGGAGAAAGGTGTGGGGAGAGGGCTGGATCTAAGGGAGCAGAGAATGCCCAGCTCTCCTAAGAATCAGCAAGTGGCTGGATGATAACATCATAACCTCAGCAACAGTCAGGCAGCCAAACAACAGCACGAACTCTAAGGCAGCAGTTAAGAGACCACACAGCACTTAGGGAGGCAGATGCGGTGGATCACAAGGTCAAGAGTTCGAGACCAGCCTAGCCAACATAGTGAAACCCCGTCTCTACTAAAAATACAAAAAATCAGCCCAGTGTGGTGGTGGGCGCCTGTAGTCCCAGCTACTCGGGAGGCTGAGGCAGGAGAATCGCTTGAACCTGGGAGGTGGAGGTTGCAGTGAGCCGAGATCGTGCCATTGCACTCCAGCCTGGGCAACAGTGCAAGACTCAAGAAAAAAGGGACTACACAAAAGCCCTAATGATTCTGTCTCCTGTAATCCCTCCCTGCAGACAAGCTGTCTGTGTACCCTGACAATTCTTTGAAATTGTAATTACACTTGTTTTGCTTAAACTGCCCCAATTTTTGTTTCTTACAACCAAATAATCTTTACTTAGCAAAGTGGGAGAATGAAAAGGCAAAAGATATTTAGGAAAATATTTCAAAGAGGTATAAAGACAACAACAATAAAAATGAATTCTAAAAGCCCCCAAAGTTAAAAATAATGTACTGTCGAGAGACAGCAATGGCATAGAATGGACAGTGCTGAAACAGACTAGGGTCCTACCGTAATAAAGCAAGCACAAGTGTATAGGATGGAAAGAATAATCCACAGTGTGCGGAAAACGGGCTTGTGTGTGGGAATCCCAAGTTAGAGCCTCATCTCACAAGACACACCACAAAGAACTCCATATAGATCAGAGAGGCAGCTTTCAGCTGCTTTAGCACAAGAATGCATTTTATGTTGCATACCCCAACAAGTTACTCTTAAGTACATGCAATGCACTGGTATGTTCTATTTTAACTACATTTTCTTCTTTAAAAAGTGGTGGCTGCAACCCACTTTAATTATTTCATAATGCACTGAAAAGTCACAATTTACTAAAGTGTAAAAAATATAAACACGCGCACACACACAGAGACAACGAGAGAGACGAGAACAAAATGCAAGAAATACCTGCCTGGTTTCAGAAAAGGAACTTTTTTTTAAGCTTAAAAATAAAGTTTAAAGAAAAATAGTATCGGCCGGGTGCAGTGGCTCACACATGTAATCCCAGCACTTTGGGAGGCTGAGGCAGGCAGATCACTTGAGGTCAGGAGTTTGAGACCAGCCTAACCAATACGGTGAAAACCCATCTCTACTAAAAATACAAACATTAGCCAGGCATGGTGGCACGCAACTATAATCCCAACTACTCGGGAAACTGAGGCAGGAGAATTGCTTGCAATTCGGGAGGCAGAGGCTGCAGTGAGCCGGGATCACGCCACTACACTCCAGCCTGGGTGACATAGTGAGACTCTGTCTCAAAGAAAAAGAAAAGTAGTGTCAAAAAAATGAAAAGGCAAACCGTGGAAAATATTTGCGGCACATGTTTGGAAAGGAATGATTCTCTTTTATAAAAAGACTTTATAGATAAATAAGACAATGCCTTTTTAAGCATGGACAAGGATCTAAACCCACAATAAAGAAACACAAATGGCAATGAACATTAAAAAAACTAGTTAAACTGAGTCATGATGAAATGGAAATAAAAACACTGCTTATGATAGGAGCCTAAAATTGATGGAACGTTTCTGGAAAGGGATTTTGGTATATTTCTTAAGTCTTAAGGGAGTATGTATGTCGTTTTTCTCAGTAACACTACTCCTAGAAATATCTCATAAGGATACATTTTAAGAAAAATACAGAATGTGTCTGAGAATGTTCCCTCTAGCATTACCTACAGCAAATTAAAACATGAGAACAGTGAAAGTATAACATGGGTGGAATAGTGAGAACCACAGACATGATTTCAAAGGATAATTGACAATGATATTGTGTGAAAGATGATAAAATGTATATATTGATTCCAGTTTCCTAAGAAAAGCATGTGTATTTATGCAGAGAGAAATTAAAGAGATACACCAAAACATTATAGTTATCTCTGTTATATGATTTTATTTTCCTTCTTTGCCAAATTTGCTGAATGAACATGTCACTGGCTTTCAAAACAATAGATTGTTACAATCTTATTTTAAAAAACATTATATTAAGTTCCCTTTTTCACCTTTGGAAAGGGGAACTGTGTCCACCCATAAGGCTGTGTCTGGATTTCTTGATAACGCCAAAGACAAAAAAGAATTTCCGTTAGAACTTATTCCCCCATCATGTTAACAATTAAGTGCTCTGAAAATAATCCCTTAGCCAGATGCTGCACTCTGATGTTCAACGTGTACCCACAGACGCTGCTCAGTGAGGTTCTTACAGCATCCATGAGACAGGTGGCACTGCTGTTACTCTTCCATCACACTCCAGAAAAAAGAAGTCGAGTTATAACTGCCACGCTGTAGTGTGGACCCAGAACTAGCACTCGGCTTCTGGACCCCAATGTAGTCTCTTCTCACAACAGACTGACTTGCTTTCCTGTCTGCCCTCCTTTTATTTCTTGTACCTCATCAAACCACAAAGTCCCCAACTGAAAGACTGCTAGTTGCACAACAATGTGACTATACTTCATGACAGAACTGTACACTTAAAAATGATTAACATGGTAAATGTTATGTATATTTTGCCACAAAAAAAAAAGGGAGAGGCCTTTGTCGAGGTTGAGTCATGAATTAACAAGGTCGAAGTCTGGCTGAATCTATCCAGCTTGTTTTTTAGGTATAACCATATTCCTAGGGAACCCATGCTCACCAGCAAGCTATCCCTAAACTATGAGAAAGCACCCTGACCAGCAACTCTAAGTGGGTGCCTGAGGAGACTCAAAACATCCAAATTCCAGCCAGTCAACTGTTTGTTAACAATTCCTGTTAACAAAAGGAGAGTGGTCAGCAGGCAGTAAGAGGACCTAGCACAGCACACAACAGAGCCAAGAACTCCAACCCCATCAGTACAGACAGGCCAGGCTTTGTCCACACCACCAGCTACGAAGGCCATCCAGTTCATTTCTCTTACCCCAGTTCCACACTCTGGTCCAAACACAATCTTTCAATTATGAAACGGGTTTATTATGCAACTCCCCTGAGTACAAAGAAGGGTCACCACCCAACGAGAACATCCTGCTCCACTGAGAGGAATGTTACTTGTCGCAAATAAATACAACATGCAAACACAATTTCTCTTGGAAGCCTGGTTAGCGATTCGACTCTGTGAAATTGCATCAAATCTAGAGAGAAGAACAAAATTTGAAGTTTCTGAACCTGCAAAGCTTTGGCCCAGCTTTGGAACATCATGACCACACAGGACTAACTAAGGGAGCTGCTGAGTCCTCGCTCGACTTCAGTGCTGCTTCCATTCTCTCTGTTGAACTTTCTGGACAGCTCTAGGTCAGGGAGGAATCTCTAATAAATTAAACTACAACAGGGCCATGGGCAAGCCTGGGGCAAAATGTCTTCATTACCTCGCTTTTATTTCCCTTTAAAAGCCCTTTCTAACTTTAGCACCCGAAAGATGTATTTCCTCTCCCTTTGAGCCATTATTACCTAGGATATGCCAGGCCATTTTAAAGTGGTAATTTTCAATCTTTGGATTTTTCATATGACATCCAAGCAAACTTCATTTTGCACTGCTTTCTACACAATGACTTGTAATTGTTCTGGGACAACAGGCGTGTGCCACCATGCCCAGCTATTTATTTTTCTCAGAAATATTTTCATATTAAAAATTACCCACACACATATGAACACAAGTTATAGTATGGATGGGTACAGCCAACCCAGTGTCCTCACACAGAGTCAGCCGGCACCATGCAAAGACGAAGCACTACCCACCCCATACTTTGTCCACACCAGGCGTCCTCAGTCTGAATGACGCCTGCTAATCCTGTTACACTGCTACAGCTTCTCATTCTGCCACTGCTTTGTGATCCACCGCGCAATTTTGTCAGCATAAGGACAGTGCTGAGGTGCCACAAAAGTCAAAGGCTAACTACATTTGATTAAAAGAAAATCTAATTTTATGCCTGAGTTGTCTTCAAAGACATGATCACAAATGGTCACAGGAGGAGCACTGGAAAAGCCACTGCCGCTTGGGTAGGTTCACCAGTTATCTTACCAATTACAACTGAAAGAAACTACAGCTAAGGGATGGCAAGAATGCAAATCTGGTCAGGCGTGGTGGCTTGCACCTAAGCACCACGCCCAGCCAGCACTTTGGGAGGCCAAGGCAGGAGGATCATTTGAGCCTAGGAGTTTAGGACCACCAACATGGCGAAACCCAATCTCTACAAAATAAGTATCACAATTATCCAGGCATGGTGGTGTGCACCTCTAGTTCCAGCTACTCAAGAGGATGAGAGGCGGAAGGATCACTTGAGCCTGGGAAGCATGATCATGCCACTGCACTCCAGCCTGGGTGAGAACGAGACCCTGTCTCCACAAAAAAAAAAAAAAAGAGATAATTCAAATTTGAAGAGAATAGAACAAAGAGCAGTTCCTCCTACCTCACTGTCACTCTTTCTTGGGATCCCTGGGGTCCCTGCTCCTGCCCAGGGCCAGGCCTGGGGGCTCTTTCTCTATTCAGACCATGCCCTTGGGAAGCTCACCCGGTCTTGGATGGCTTTAATGTCACATCCATGCCAACACCAAATTACTACCTCCATCCCAACCTCTCCCCCAAATTACGTGGGTATGTACCTGCATGCGTAATAAGTATCTATAACTCAACATGTCCAGAACTCAGTTCCTGATCTCCCCTCACAAACCCACTCTACCCACAGCAGCATCCAGGTGCTAGCAAAAAGCACCTGTGAATCATACCTGCCTTCTGGCTTCCTTGCACATCTCATAAGAAATCCCATCAGCTCTAACTTCCAAATATCAGAAGCCAACCAATTCTTTCCAACTCCAGTAATACCACCCTGACCCAAGTTACCATATCTCTTCCCTGGATTGCTCTAAAAGCACCCTACCGGTTTCTGCCTTACAAGAAACTGCCCTTCAGTGCTTTCTCAACACAACAGCCAGGATGATACTGAATTCTTAACACAGAAGGCAGACTGTGTCACTCTTCCGCTCAAACTCTCGTCAGTCAGCATGTCCCTAGAATGGCCTCAAGGCCCTACGCAACCTGACTGCTCACTACCTTCTGCTTAATCTCCTTTTCTCACTATGCACCACATGGACCGCCTCTTTCATACATCAGGCTCAAGCGGACCTTAGACTAGACTCAAGCTCTTTTCTCTTCCCCAGATACCCACTTCGCTGACTCTCACCCCTTCCCAGTCTATATTCAAATCTTTCCCTCTCAATAAGCCCTATCCTGATGACATATTTAATTCTGCAACCAGCACTCCCCCACCCTAACTCCCAGCCTCCTTAATCTATTCCACCTGTAGGTTGCCACCTTCTAACATAGGTCCGTGGCCTGTTAGGAGCTGGGTTGCACAACAGGTGAGTGGAGGGTCAGCCAGCAAATCTTCATCTGTATTTACAGCCACTCCCCATCACTCACATCACTGCCAGAGCTCCACCTCCTGTCAGATCAGCAGCAGCATTTGATTCTCATAGGAGGACCCTACTGTGAGGGATCTAGGTTGCACGCTCCTTCTGAAAATCTAATGCCTGATGATGTGTCACTGTCTTCTATCACCCCCAGATGGAAATGTGCAGTTGCAGGAAAACAAGCTCAGGGCTCCCACTGATTCTACATTATGGTGAGCTGTATAATTACTTCATTATATATTACAATATAATAATAGAAATAAAGTACACAATAAATGTAATGTGCTTGAATCATCCTGAAACCATCCCCTCCCCTACCCGGTCCGTGGAAAAACTACCTTCCACCAAACCAGTCCCTGATGCCAAAAAGGTTGGCATTTACTCACTCATACATTGTTTATGGCCATCGTCTCCCTGGTAGAATGTCAGCTTCTCAAAGGCAGATATCCTCCATTGCTGCTGTTCAATGGTTATGTATCAAGCTACTAAATAATCCCTGACACAGAGTAGGCAATCAAGAAGCACTTGCTGAATCAATGAATGTAGCATGTTGGGCATTAACCTCCAATGGAATTATAACAACCCCAGATATATCAATGCACCTGTTTCCATTATGAAGTTCCAATTTCTGAGCCTCACTTGAAGCATTAACCATCGCACTACGGCTTCAAAAGCCCCAAACCTGAGGCCCTGACATCTACTCACATTAAAACATACTCATATTCATTTATACCCAAATAATTCACTTTTAAAAATTCATCTCAAATACCACCACCTTTTTAGGATTGCTGCCATAAAGTATTTAAACCAGAATCTAATCATAAGGAAACAACTGGACAAATCCACAATGTAGGACATTCTACAACATGACTTAATTTATGTGAACTCATTTAAATATTAAAATCCACACACACACACACAGCATGAGGGTGACTATTCTGAATTATTAGAGCAATATGACAAGTAATTACAATATATGATTACTAACTTGATAGTGATTGGAGGGCTGAAATTTTTCAGCATAAAAAGTTGGGAAGAAAAATTATTCTCAAAAAAGAAAACACACACACAAACTTTGTTGCCTGGTTTAGGAGTGGAAAAAGACAATGAAATACTCTAAAAATAGAAGATTCTTTTTGTAACAACACTAATTTAACTCTGGATTTTTCTAAACCAAAAAAATAATTAGAAATTACCATATGGTTGTCATCATTTACTTCTTTAGGCAGAGTCAGGTATAAGGGAAATCGGACTCATAAGCCAAGTGTTGGTTACCAATAAAGGAATGAATTTATCAGCACAGGCCTCTTTCTTTATTGTCACTACAGCTCTGGGTTGTGAAGTCACAACCCAGCCAAGTGGGAATGCATGAAGAATCAACCAGCTATAGCTGACACTAGACTAACACAAATGTCTTGGTTCTTTCACTTCGTTGCAAATTCTAGGTTATCCACAAGCTTTGAAAGCATTTAACTATTTAATGCCAGGGGAGCAAAATTGCTTTTTAAAAACCTTCACACCACAAGCCCAAACATGTGGCTGTATTCCTCTACATATACCACAAGACAAGCACTGGGTAAAGATGAATATTTATTCACTTTACAAAGAGAATGGTATTAAATTGCCATAAACAGCTCCATTTATAGACAAATATAACTGTACATTACACCAGCAGCTGGTTCAAACTTGCTTTCCCAAGATGCTTATATGACTCTGGCTCTTAAGTTGAGCACACAAATCTCTGTTCTGTCATTGGTATTAAAAAGTCCCTCAAAGATAATGGTTTTGTTTTAAATATTCACAGGTGGGAAAAAATAAATCCATCTGCCCAGCCCTTTCTTAGAGGTGAGCTTCCATCTGCATGTCCCCTAGTGAGCACTAAGCCAATATCGGCTCATTCTTTAAAAAAAAAAAAAACACAACAAAAAACTGCTGATAATTTGCAAAGGCTTTTGTAGCACACCAAAATATTTATACATACATAAAAAATCTTGAGTGAGAGTTATCATTTTAAAGGTAAACAGATACCCTAACACTGCCAAGAGTAGGTAATGAAAAGGAAGAAAAACATTAAATTATTTAATTATAAAAATATTTTCTTTGGAAAAAAATTCCAACAAGGTTATCATTAATATCTAAAACCAAAGAGAAAAAATAAACAATTGTTCTTTCATCCATTAGTAATTTAAATAAAAATGGAAACCTCTTCAAAAGCAGCTATAACTGAATTTTTTTTTAAGTTTCAGGTAATGAGCACTTCTAACCTATATACTGATGATTCTTTACAAGTAATTTGCAGTCAAGAAAAATCCTTAACATGGCTAATCCTTAACATGATTTTTAATGATCATAATTTTTGTTTTGTTTTAAAAAAATACTTCACATGACAGCTTAAAAAATAAGTGGTTATTCTGGGGAAGCACTCCAAATATTCAATCTGACTCAAGTCAGATTATCACAGCTAATAGACAAGCTAGGGATACTGATGATTTTTTTTAATTACCATCATTTTTACTCCAGTTTGTAGTTATCCCTTCATATTTTATGAAAATGTACCAAATTAAATGTACTAAATTAAAAAAATTTTCACTAGTGCTGCTTTGCATCTGGATTTGATGAAAGATACCAACCTGAGATAAGAGCTGACTTCACAACAGTCCAGTTCTTGAACTCCTATGGGAAAGGTCTTTATCTGCACTTGTCAATTCTTGATATAACCAATCATACTAGGATATTATATTATAAAAATATACCATATATTGGACACTGATGTCAGTACATTGCAGAAAATGTGTCTATATACTGTGTAAAGTTTATTAACATTTGAATGAAACACTCTTATTTACACAGTCAAGTCTGGTGTGCTCAGGACAGCAAAGTGGCATGGGATCCACTGCTGTGAATTTGGAAATGTGCAGCGGTCCTTGGCATCCTGGCACAGAGGCAGCCCTCACCACTGGGCAAGGTGAGCCAGTTTATATAGTTTGACCGGCTTGCTTAGCTGTCTTCATTCTTCTTCACTTTCATTTTCAGGATCTAAGTCAGAATCTCCATTTAATTCTTTTTCACTTGCTGTATCTCTGTCCTCACCATTTTCTTCATCTTTTCCTTCGGCATCCTCATCTTCCTCTTCATCAACATCCTCATCTTTTTCACTTTCACTCTCCTCCTCATCTTCATCCCAATTATCCTAGTCGAAATACCAACAAGGAAAGCATTCATGAAGGCCTCATTCTTACAGAGTATGAGGATATAAAGGCCGATGTAGATACAGGGAAGAAATCACTCACTTCAGAATCCTTATCTGCTATTTCATCGTCAGACTCCTCTTCAGAAGATTCTGTAAGGGGAGAAAGAACCCAGCCTTAATTTTAGAACAAAACAGAGGGTATAGCCTGGAAATTAAACAGAACCAGATTCCTGAATTTACTTTTAGAAATATTATTTATATTTAGCAATCATCCAACTAAGAAATAACATTAATTTTTTTTTTTTTTTTTGCAGCTGGAGTGCAGTGGAGCAATCTTGGCTCACTGCAGCCTCTGCCTCCCGGGTTCAAGCCTCAGGCTCCTGCCTCAGCCTCCTGAGTAGCCACCACACCCAGCTAATTTTTGGTAGAGACAGGGTTTCGCCATGTTGCCCAGGCTGATCTCAAACTCCTGGACTCAAAGGATCCACTGATGTCTGCCTCCCAAAGTGCTGGGATTACAGACATGAGCCACCACACCTGGCTAATTTATTCTTACATGTATAAAAGTATATTCATTATATTGTTCCTTCAAGATCTCACCAGTCCAAACCAACTAGCCAAAGCCTTACAAAAATCTCATCTTTAAATACTAAGCCATATCAGGGCCACCAAATAGCCCCAGTGGATGAGGAAAAATTTAACACAGAAAAGCTGGCTTATAAATGAAATGGAAGAATTAGCATTATTTTTTAACCCATAAAGTATTAATGATGAAATATTAGCAACTGACATATTAGATGTATGATTGTTGGGGGGAAAACACGCAAACGTTAAAACAAAAATTAACACAGCTAGATTATTTTCTAAGCACTAAGGAAGACATCTCACAATGGAGAGGAAAAAATTGTGAACATGCACAATGTGGTTCTTGGTGTGATGCAGTATGAATGATCAGCATTGATGCAACCCCTCCAAAAATAAAATCTAATCAAACCTTTAGACCTCACATCCAGTTTAAAGGAACTGTAGCTTAGAGGAGCAAATTAAAAGAAACCAAAGGAAGCAAATCCACAACCATAAGGTGGGGCATTCTGTGAAATACACTTCCCAGTCTCTTCACCAAGGCCATGTCATGAAAAAGGGAGTTCTTAAAGACTAAAAAGAGACTTCAGAAACACAGTAGCCAGATTCAACCCCATGATGCAAAACTCGAGTCTAGTTTGGGAAAAACAGCTTTAAAGGATATTTTATGGATAACTGGAGAAAGATGAAGATAAACTGGGCATTGGATAAAACTAAGGAATTGATTTCGTTAGGTGTGCTAATGTTATCCAATAATACAGAATGGGATTCCTATTTTTTTAAGATACTCTAACATTCTTCTTCTATCTACTTTTTCTTAAGAAAATAAGTCATTATCTCCAGATGAAGTTCCCTTACATGCCCATCTCCCTAAGCCCATTCCCCAAAAGAAACCACCATTGTGAGCTTCTCATCCCCCAGTATGTTGTTATAACATGTACATCATACTACCCATGAATTACACATGTACATATTCACGAAAGACATATGCAGCAGCTCCCCCAATATGCGTTCCTTTTCCCCAGTTTCAGTTTCCCCTGGCAACTGCAGTCCAAAAATATTAAATGGAAAACGTAACAAATCAAGGATCCCTAAGTTTTAAATTGCGCCCTGTTATGTGCAGCGTGATGAAGTGCCATGCTATCTGGCTCCGCCTGGCCGGAGAGGTAAACCATCCCTTTGTCCAGCTTCGCTGTCTACACTAACCACCCATTAGTCGTTTAGTAGCCACCTCAGTTACCAAATCGAATGTTGCAGTATCGCGGAGATTATGTTCAGGCCACCCTTATTTTGCTTACTAATACAATTACACGATGCTACACAGAAGGTATCATTTTTTGACTTGGTTTTGTAATCAAACTTATGCATGTTAACTCGACCTCAACTCCAGGCACTCTCACTAATGGTATGCTAAAGGAATAAATCATTTTAAACATGCTCCCACTAATGAAGAATTATGTTGTTTACAAGTCTTTTTCTTAATTATAAAGGCTGCAATGAACACACTTACATAATCTCTTTACATATATGTTTTAAAACTATGTTGTCAAGCCTTTTAGCCTTAAAATGCTTACACATTCTTAAAAAACTGAGGGCTCCAAAAAGTTTTTGTTTATGTGGGAAAAGTCTACCTATATTTATCACATTCAAATTCAATTTTTAAATTTAAGAATATTTAATCTGTTTACAAATGCCCATCCATTACATGTTAACACAAATCACGTTTTAATGAAAAATGGTATTTCTGTGCTCTCTTCGGCAGCACATACACTAAAATTGAAAAATGGAATTTCCAAAACAATAACAAATTCTAAGTAGAGCGGCACTGTTATAAACTTCTCATATTTGCTTCTCCATTCTATTTTTTGGATATGTTGTTTTATTTGAACTATATGAAGGAAATCTAGCCTCCCACAGATGACTGACTGAAAAGTTGAGGACATCATGAGCCACTCAAAGAGTTCTGGGCATCCCCACAGGTCCTCTGTTCATACTTGGAGAAGTACTGGTCATTGGGATACACACAAGCACTTTGGCATCACTTGGGGACTGCCCTTGATGAATGGAAGGATATGCAAATTGTCAACTTTGAGATTATAAAGTTGCTCTCTAAAAAGAATGCACACATACTCCCACCACAGCATGAGTTTCCATTTCCCAAATCATGACCAACACCTGACCATTTTCACTCTTTCAAATTTATCCATTTCTCACAATATGGAATGTGATGTGTGATGTGATAATGGTAAAATTTTTTGTTCCATATAAATTATCAGTGTTTCTAACAACTTACTGAGCAGGCTATCTTCTCCACAATGATACAATACATACCATCAATAAACACACCAAGAGTCCACAGAGCTACGGGGTTTTCACCGGTAGCTATGCCAATCTATTGGTCTAGCTGTCTATTATTGCACATTAACTCTGTAACCCTACACTTCTATAATCAATTTGCTACTCAGGATATTTGAGGATGATCTAAAATGTTCCCTTTTTGACATTTCCAGGTTTTGTTATCAAGATTATACTTGGCTCATAAAATAACTAAATTGCTAGTACATGACAAAAAGGACAGCCCAGTGTTGTGGGTCATGCTTCTATGCCCAGCACTTTGGGAAGCTGACGCGAGAAGACCGTTTTTGAGGCCACAGATCAGCTTGGGCAACAAAGAGACCTCATCTCTACCTTCAAAAAAAAAATTAGCCAGGCATGGTGGCTCAACAGTCCCAGCTACTCTAGAGGCCGAAGTAGGAGGCTTGCTTGAGTGTAAGAGTTTGAGGCTGCAGTGAGCTATGATCGACCTCGAGCCACTGCACTCCAGCCTGAGCAACAGAGAGACTCTGTGCAAAAAAAAAAAAAAAAAGAGAAAAGATTTGTTATTTGAAGCCTTGATCAAATAACCTTCAAAATATCTGGGCATATCTTGTGACAAGTTTTATAAAGTCAATTTTAGAGCTACTGGCTTTTTCAAACTTTTTATTTCTTTTAAAGTCAATTTTGGTCATGAATGTTTCCTTAAAAATTAACTATACCACCTAGATTGTTTAATGTATTTACACTAAGTTTGTTCATATAATGTTCTTCTATTTAAATCTTTTCCATAGCTGGCCAGGCATGGTGGCTCACACCTGTAATCCAAGCATGTTGGGATCACTTGAGCCCAGGAGTTTGAGACCGTCCTGGGCAACATAGTGAAACTCTGTCGTTACAAAAAAATACCAAAGTTGACCGGGCATGGTGGTGCACGCCTGTAGTCCCAGCTACTCAGGAGGCTGAGACAGGAAGATTGCATTGAGCCCAGGAGGTCGAGGCTGCAGCAAGCTGTGATCACGGCACTGCACTACAACCTAGGCGACAGACTGAGACCGTCTTAAAAAAAAAAGAAAAGAAAAAAATGTTTTCCATAACTAATGCCCTTTGTCACTGTATTATACTTGTGTCTTTTCTTTTCTTATCTGATGAATCACAGATTTTTGCCACAGACTTGCCTATTTTAATTAGAAGAGGCTTGCCAAAGGAAGATCTTACGTTGATGTTTTCAAAAAGATAACAGAACTCCGTCACTGAAAACTGAATGTTATAACTCTAGACTCCATCCCATGCCCCCAATCTTTACCTTCTTCATACACCAACTTTGCCTTCTGTCCAGGGGAAGTTGCTCCCATTGTTTTCTCTGATGCTGTTACCTGGAAGAAGATAAAGTACTGTTCTGAAGTAGAGTGTAAACATATCCCAAGTATCACGACCATCAGTATATCCAACCTTCCCCACTGCTTGCTGCTAACTCACCCTCCACCACCATAATGGAGGACCTTCATACAATACAGAGCAAAAAAATCCTTCAAATACAAGAGGGAAAGAATTACTCTGTAAAGCTGAAAAACTCTGAGGTGATTAGAATATCTTTCCGTGCCAAAATTTTAACTGTATAAATATCCTATAACTTACTAACTGTATAACAATTCAAACACAATGGTGAGAAAAAGATTTGGGTAAAAGTTGAAATAGGCACAACTAAACTTTCTTACTGTCAAATTGATAAGCTTTCCAAGTTAAAGACTAGATCCTGATTAATTTCTTACTGGAATAGTGAGCTCTCGGCCAGGCGTGGTGGGTCACGCCCGTAATTCCAGCATTTTGGGAGGTCAAGGTGGTAGGATCCTTTGAGCCTAGGAATTCAAAACCAGCCTGGGCAATGCCATCTCTACGAAAATTTTAAAAATTAGCCAGGCATGGTGGTGCATCCATGTAGTCCCAGCTACTTGGGAGGCACTTGAGCGAGGCTGCAGTGAGCTATGATCACACTACCACAGTGCAGCCTGAGTGACAGAGCAAGACCCTGTCTCAAAATGATCCTTATTCCTCTCTCCATTCCTACCATATCCAAAAGTTTTAGCCCAGAACAATATGATTTACTCACTTGTGTAATTAGAAGAATAAGCTTTCCATGAAGGTGTGAAAGTTTCTGAAAAGTTTTGACTCTGCTTTCCATTAACTGGTAGAGTGTCCCCAGCTGGGGTACCAGGTCAGGCAACTAGAGAAAAAAGTTATCATTTGGCACTATTAACATATTAGAGATGACAAACATGCAAATCATGCTCAGCTTATGCCTCAGTATTTAGCCACTGCACCACACACATCTGCTTACAAGTACTTCCAGTGGCACTGGCTACTTGCAACACAGGCTAACAACATCATGAATTTTCACAGAAGACCCTCAATGTCCTAAGAGGAAAAAATAATACTTATTAAAAAAAAAAGATGCAAGGGCAACAGAGTGAAACGGCAAGGTGGCACTTTTCTGTATTGATCAAATTATTTCAGATAAGGCCAATATCCAATATAAAGTAGACAGGAAATTAAAAATGCCTCTACCACATTATCTCCAGGCTAAAGAGGCTTTCCTCTGAATCTTATCCTCTGATGCTAACATATTATCTACCCTTACTGTAAGGCCCCAAAGAGGTAGAGAAGCCTTTTCCCAGCTCCCAGAGACCAGTAGAACAAAGTACAAAGTTGACCTTTTGCATTTTAAATATACTTGCTGTTAATGAGTCCTCTGAAGCATATTTTAAAAATGAAAGTAGGACATTCTCTTTTTTGCTCCCATGTTGCTCTCATTGGAGTCTTTTGTATTGAGAATATAGCTATTATATCTGGAACACAACACGACTGAAAAAGGTCTGGCTCCTACAGGTTCGTTGACGAATACAACAATGGTAATTTGCCTTTCTCATAAAATCTTAAAGTCTCCTTGCTCTCTCTGCTTTCACATAGATGATCATTTTTAACATTATGAAAGGAAACCATGATAGCCATAATTCTTCTATCCTAGATCACCTATAAAAAGCAACTGGAAAAATTTAAATGCCTCTTTTTAAAGGAAGCCATTTGGAAGTCCAGAACAAGGCTCTTCCTGTCCCACTGCCTTCAAATACCTGCCTCTGGTTAATTTTCCTTCCATCTCTGGGCTCTAAGAACAATGCTGGCAGCTGGGCATGGTGGCTCATGCCTGTAATCCCAGCACTTTGGAAGGCTGAGGCAGGCAGATCACCTGAGGTTGGGGGTTCGAGACCAGCCTGACCAACATGGAGAAACCCCATCTCTACTAAAAATACAAAAATTAGCCAGGCATGGTGGCACATGCCTGTAATCCCAGCTACTCGGGAGGCTGAGGCAGGAGAATCATTTGAACCCAGGAGGCGGAGGTTGCGGTGAGCCAAGATCATGCCATTGCACTCCAGCCTGGGCAACAAGAGCGAAACTCCATCTCAAGGAAAAAAAAAAAGAACAACACTGGCTTCCCCACCTCACCCCCAACCCCCGGGATATTCTATGTGTCCCTGTAGCACTACAGAAAAAAGGGACTCCACTTTTTTTTTTGAGTCGGAGTCTCGCTCCATCCCCCAGGCTAGAGTGCAGTGCCACGAACTCTGCTCACTGCAAGCTCTGTCACCCAGGTTCACGCCATTCTCCTACCTCAGCCTCCTGAGTAGCTGGGACTACAGGCACCTGCCACCACACCTGGCTAATTTTTTGTATTTTTAGTAGAGACGGGGTTTCACCATGTTAGCCAGGATGGTCTCGATCTCCTGACCTCGTGATCCACCCGCGTCGGCCTCCCGAAGTGCTGGGACTACAGGTGTGAGCCACCGCACCCTGCCGGGACTCCACTCTTTACCTCTGATTAGCCTTTACCTGCACTCCTATTTCTGATACTTTAGTAAAAAAGTGTTTCATTCAAATGTTAACTTTAAACAGCAGACAGACACAAAAATTAGTAAAGCAAGGTTTAAGGTCACTGCATTCCAATTTATCACCCCCCTTTTGTGTCCCTGTTCAGACTATGAGCTCCAAGAAGATGGGGACCAGAGTGTTTTGCACATTGCTGAATCCCCATGCCTGGCATAGCCCTTGGCTTAGAGAAGGCACTTAAAAATATCTGCAAAGGAAGGAAGAAATGAAAGAAAAGAGTGAGGAAAACCATGGTTTCCTCGATAACTGCTACGGGCTGAGGGGCCCTCCCTATACCATTATTTGGTCTGTTCTGCCATGACCTTGAATGTTACACCACGACTATTCTGGTTATACCTCAGGAGTTGATTCCAGAAAAGATTTCACTACAAGGTCTCCTGGGTCTCTCCTCACCTCTAAGCAAGTAACTGAGGCCACATTAGTGTTGCCCCATTTGCCATCCAGATTCCTAAGATCCGACATCTGCTGGGATCGTTCATGCAATTGCAATGCCCCTCAGCCACCCTCTCACCAGTGCTCCCAGGCCACCTCCCAAGCCTCCTGCAGGCTGGGACACCCAGGATCCATCCTTACTGTTGTTTGTCTCAACCCCATTCCAGCATCTAGCGAGTTATCCCCAAACACACAAACTGCTGACGTCAAAGCAGATTAGCCAAGTTTTCCCTAATTCAAGCCACTAAAGGCAAAGGAGTCAGTGACAGAGAACAAGGGACTGTGACAAGGCAGGAGTTGGGTGAGACTGTGTTAAGAAGAGCTACAGTTTAAAGAACAATTCAGGATTTTTTTCAACTGTGCACTAAAAACTTAAAACTTAATGTAAAGCACTAGATAAAAAAAATTGAATACTTTTATTTCCAGCTTAAAATATAATGGATGTAATGATGTGGCAAAGAACCCAACTCATATTATGAATACAATTTTTTTTTTCTGGTGTTGCTTTCCCTCTTCTATTTGCATAGCTAATCCAGAGCTGACAGCAGCACCAGCAAATTGTCAGGTGGTAAATATTTATTTATGTTACTGTTACCATTAACTACATTTTATCCTCCTGCAGCAAGGCAGGACAGACGCATTAGCATATACAAAAACATTTAAAACCTGCCGTGTGTGTGTGTGTGTGTGTGTGTGTGTGTGTAACATCTAAATCCTAGTATGTCATTATATAACTTTTCTCCTTTCTGTATTTGTAAAGATCTCTATAGAATACATGTTAATTCTTACATCCGGCGGACAGAGTGGGGAAGACCAATTTATAAAAAGCCACAGCAGTGACATCATGAAAGGGCTCATGTCATTGCACCTGGGGTAAAACAAAATCTCTAAAGGAAGCATCTAACGGCTGAAGGATAGATGGGGAAAGGATGGTTTTGTTCAGCCATACTTGTCAAGTTTACAATCCTTATCAAAGCCAAACTATTCATACTCGGCAACAGAAGCTGAAAAGACTCACCGTGGACAGGTATGATGCATGAATTGTTAACACACATTTTAGCCACTGAACCATTAGCACAGCACTGGAAAAAAAAAAATCCAAGTAAACTAATGTTCACAAATTCAAAAGTAAATTCAACTGAGTTATGAGAAAAACCCAGACAGACAAGTGAAGATCTATAAATGTTGCTCTGTGAAAATGACTATAATAAATATATCACTGTGTATATATCACTTTCCGTTTTTTCTTTCAGATTATCTGAGATCTGTGTCATAGATCTTGGGCAGGGATTGGGGGCCAGCCACATCAGAAAACAGGACAAAAACCCCTTCCTCTAAAACAGTTCAAGAATAAAACCCATGCTGTACTTCATAATTAACTGATAAGAGGGCCATAATCTTCATCCAAATTGAGTTCGACTGGTTTTGCATTTTATGTTAACGATAAACATAAAAATCTATTCTGTCAAGAATAGCAAAGTCCTCCATTAACATTAAAAGGCAAATATAGACCAAAAATGTGCAAAAAACAGTCATAATTAATGAATTATTTAGCTTTCCTCTTTTGTGAGCTCAGAAGACTAATGCACCCCAAGAGAAAAAAAATTTTTTAAAGAAAAACTACGTATTTTACTATCTAGATACTGATGATAATATACTATAAGCTTAGGATCTTTAATATGTCATCTTATTTAAATGTTTGATCAGATTATCGAGAAAAAAGACATATTTTAGTCTTTTAGCTAAAACATTATTTTTACAGTCTTAAGCACCTATCAGAGGTTCGACAGGTACTATAAGCAGCAATTCTATGATATCAACACTAGGTTATTAAATAAAATAAGACTAATCATTTAAATGACCTGCTAATAAAGCTAAAGTATCAATTTAGGAGTTTTCCAAAAGAAAACTACAATAAAACGCTAAGAATAAGAATCATTCAACTTAAAATAAGGGAGGCGGCGAGAGGCTAATATTTGACACTTAGAGAGTTCTATTATTTAGAAATCAGAACCACCTAATATTTAATTTCATGCTGTCAGACAACACTGTTTTTAAGTCACCTGTTTAATCTTACCTATTAGGATGTCCTTGTAACCTCTTTGTAAGCTAAGGGAGAGAAACACACAATTAACAACAGCACTTCAGAGGCAACCAATGCTGGCAATTCCTATGATACGATGACAATATTGAGAAATTATTATTCTAATAAGTAGTCTATTTTAAACCAGCATCATACAGTCTATGAATACATTCCCATAATCAGAGTAATCAGCTGATAAAAGTCTAGGATAGGACTTATATGAAGGAATATCCAGAACCGGCAAATCCATAGACAGAAAATAGCTTAGTGATTGCCAGCAACTAGGGAGAAGGAAGAATGGAGAGTGACTGCTAACAGATACAGGATTTCTTTTTGGGGTGACAATTGCACAACTTGCAAACATACTGAAAAACACTAAAATGTATACTTTAAAAGAGTTAAATTTTATGCTACGTGAATTGTATCTCAATTTTTAAAATACAAAGAAAAAAATCAAGGTTAGGCAAATTTTTATAGTAGGCAGTATTACAAAAACATATGACCACCCTTTTCTATACAAGACACTGCTTTTTTAAGTACAGAGTTTTCCCTTACCAATAATGGTACACCAGCCCACACTGTTAATACCGTAACTGTACTTGCAAAATACTTCAGCAGCATGTTAGACAAATGGAATCCAGGTATAATTTCTAATTACAAAGAATACACTCTATTTTTAGGCCTAATTTTTAAAAATTTATACCCCCTCTTGTAGGGCAAGTTTCAGTGAAATTACGTATACTTGTTTTTTTAAGATGGGGTCTTGCTATGTTGCCCAGGCTAGAGTGTAGTGGCTATTTAAAGGTACAATCATAGTGCATTACAGTCTTAACTCCTGGGCTCAAGCAGTCCTCCCACCTCCAATTCCATATTGCCAGTCACAGAGATTAACAACCAATCTGTGATTAAGAAAATCAATACATATAAAAATGGTTTCAGTGTTAGGTTAAGGTACCTCACAGGACATAATGGGAAAAACCAAAACGAGAATTTGGGAGCTTTATGTTGGGGTGTTTACAACAATTATTCCCATGTAGATGACATCCTGTACATACAGCATTCTGTGCCACAAGTTCCAAGTGCCTCCAGGTAAACAGACACACAATAGCCATTAGCAGAATAAAGGTAAAACTGTCAATGACATTTCCTTTCATTGCCCCAGGAATTAATTTCACTTTTTTTTTTTTTTTTTTTTGTCTAAAGTACTTTCCTCCATCCATTACTCACTCTAAATGCCATGTGTCCTCACGTATTACAAATCCATTTCTCTAACTACTGAATTTTCCATTTAACTCATGGCATTAGGACGCTAAAATGAAAAAAGCAGTCAGTTACCTCTTGTAACAACGGAATAACAGTATGCAGGGGCATCCTTAATACAGTCTTCTTTATAAGGTTTACATTCCTAGTTTGAAGTACTTTCTGTGAGAAAATAAAAAGATTAAGATGAGCATACTCACAAACCAAGGACATCACAGAAAAAAAAAAGTCTGTAAAAATGAATTCTTTAAATCATTTAAGACCAAGGCAATAAACTACAAACTGAATTTAGCAAAAATAAAGGTTGGAGGGACTGAATGGAGTATGTTATATTACGTTTTGTGCTTAACAGACAAGCACAGTCTTTGGGTATCAGTAAATTTACTTCATTACTGAAGTAATTTTACTTCTTTGTGTTTTATTAAAACATCTCTAGACATTTGAATACAGACATATGCCACTTTAGAGATGTTCCCAAACCTCCATTTTATGAAATTTGGGCTGTATCCACCCTAGAGTGAGCAAAACAGTAAAATTACTTAGCAAGAAATCCTTTTAAATTAGGTGTCAACATTTTGGTAAAATTTTACGCCAATCAAAAGATGACATAATGAGAGCTTGAATCAAAACTCTTTAAGGGCACATCTATGGTACAGACCCAGTCTCCACACTGGGTTACAGCAAAGGACACAGAGCAGATCAGTTCTGGTCCTGCCCCTTAGAAGCACATCTTCTGGGACAGGTTGTTCAACTTCTTCAAGCCCCACATGTTTTACAGAAGTAGAAGATGAAAATTAGGGTCCTTTTGAAAGGGTTTAGTCCCAGAGAGTCTTCCTAATGGTGTATGTATTTTTTGGTGATGGTTGTTGCTATAAATATGCTCAGAATAGAAACAGCAGTGGCACCAAAAGGCAAAAACAGAGAAAGTTAGTTTCCAACCTATTAATGTATTTATTTGAAACAGGGGCCTCATTCTGCTGCCTGGGCTGGAGTGCAGTGACATGATCACAGCTCACTGCAGCTTTGACCTCCCGGTCTCAGTAATTAGTAATGATTTTCTAATTTAAAATAAGCAAATAAAAATATGTTATCCCAAGCTAAGCGAAATGATAATAAACAGAGGAGTCAGCCTCATTAATTTCTGTCAAGGATGTATGTAAAGAAACAAACCTATAAGCCATAGTTATAACTATTAAGAAGGTGGTGTTGAAGACAAGATTTTTCTTTTACAACTTTACGTAAGGCAGTACAAATGAAGCAAAATAAACACCATATATTTAAAGTGTACTGCCTGATGAGTTTGACATACTCTTTACCCATGAAACAAATACTATGATATGACAAAAATAAACACTGTATCACCCTCGGGTCTCCTTGGGTCCCTTTAAATGTATCCCTCCTTCCACCCCAATTCCCAGGCAGCTACTGAACTATATATTGGTCCGCTTTTCCAGAATTTTTATATAAATAGGAATTTATATTACTTTTTGCATGGCTTCTTTCTCACAGCCTTAGTTTGAGATTCATGAATACTATTGGTCTATTAACAACACATTACTTATATTGCTAGATAAACAATTTGTTCCTCCATTCACCTGTTAAAGGACATATGTGTTCTTTCCAGTTTGGGGCCATTACAAAGAACATTCATGAGCAAGTCTTTGTATGAACGTATGTGTGTTATTCTCCTGGTAAATATCTAGCAGCAGAATGGCTCCATCATATGGTGGATACATCCTCAATTTTTAATAAACTAATTGTTTTCCAAAGTAGTTATACCATTTACATTCCCACCAGCAACATACTTGAATTCCAGCTGTTCTACATCCTCACCAACAGATGGTATTATTGTCTGTCTTTCTCATTTTTATCAACCTATAAGGGGTGTATGCAAGCTTTATTTCATTGTGGTTTTAATTTGCCTTTCTGTGATAATTAATAATGCATAATACCTTTACATGTGCTTACTGGCCATCTGAATTCTATTGTCAAGTGACTGTTCAAACCTTTACCAATTGCTTTTGAGTCCAGATACAAATCCTTTGTCTAACGTGAGTTGCTAATATTTTGTTCCCAGCCCTCACCTTGTTTTGTTATACTCCTAACACTGTTCTTCCAAGAACAAAAGTTTATAATTTTGATAAGGTTCAAATGACCAATTTTTTCTTTAACATTTCATGCATTTTGTGCTATATCTAAGAAATCTTTCCCCACTCTTGTTCACATAGATGTTCTCCTGTTTTTTCCTAGAAGTTTTGTAGTTTTAGGTTTTACAGTCAAGTCTATGGTCTATTTTGTATTGATTTTTGTGTAAGGTGAGATAAAACTGAGATCCATTTTTTTCCAATTGCATGTGGTCTATTTCTGGACTCTGTTTTGGCCCCTTAATCTATATTTATTTTTTCACCAATATCAAACTATCTTGACTACTATAGCTTTATTTTGAAATCAACTGGGTGATTCCTCCAACTTGCTCTTCATTTTACCATTTCTTTGGTTATTCCATGTCCTTTGCATTTCCACATAAATTTTAGGATAGGTTTGTCAGTTTCTACGAAGGTGGCTGACAAGGACTGCTGGAATTTTAATTGAGAATGGATTAAATATATAGATTATTTGGGGAGAATTCTTCACCCCAAAATACAGAATATTCTAACCCATGAACAGGGCTTAGATCTCTATTTACTTAGGTCTTCGTTAACCTCTCTCAACTGTTACAGTTTTCAGTGTAGAGACAGTTATCTGTTTTAGATACGCCCTAGGTATTTTTCGGTACTACTATAAATGGAACTGTTAAAAATATTTAACTTAAATGCTTTTTAAAATATTTAAAAGTATCTCCCATGGGTGCCATGAATTACATAAATACGCTTCTCTTTTTGCACAAGCTACACACTAATTCATTGAGTTACGTTTCCACCTTCCAAATGACATTAATCTTAATGTCAGGTTTTCCATGACAGAGAGTATTAACCTCCTGGAAGCTCCCATGTTGTATCCCTGTCACTGCTAACATTCTTCTTTTGTTCCTATTTTTAATATCCTCACAACCATGTATCCTCATAAGGCAGCTTTTGGGAAGGGGGAAAACATTTTTAGAAGGAAAAATGTTACTAACCTCTTTCTTTTTAGAGTACAGAATATATAAATGCATAATCTCCTAGGTAATACATTATAAGAACATCCATTCTTTTCTTTTTTAAAAAAGGGTTTATTTGGCTGAGAGCGGTGGCTCACGCCTGTAATCCCAGCATTCTGGGAGGCCAAGAGGGGCAGGTGACCGGAGATCAGGAGTCTGAGACCATCCTGGCAAACGCAGTTGAAGCGCTGTCTCTACTAAAAATACAAAATTAGCTGGGTGTGGTGGTGCACACCCATAATCTCAGCTACTTAGGAGGCTGAGGCAGGAGAATCGCTTGAACCTGGGAGGCAGAGGTTGCAGTGAGCTGAGACCGTGCCACTGCACTCCAGCCTGGGCGACAATCAATCAATCAATAGAATAAAAATTTTCTGAAAGGGTTATTCTATGCCAGCACTTTGTGAGGCTGAGGCAGGAGGATTACTTGAGAACAAGACTTTGAAACCAATCTGAGCAACACAGCAGACCCTGTTCCTACCAAAAATATTTTAAAAATTAGCTGGCTATGGTGATACTCAGGAGGCTGAGGTGGGAGGATCACTTGAGCCTAGGAGTTCATGTAGTGAGCTACAATTGCAACATTGCCCTTCCAGCCTGGGTGACAAAGTGAGACCCTGTCTCATTTAAAAAAAAAAAAAAAGGCGGGGGGAAGGGCATGTGTGTTTTATGCTCTTTACTAACTTTTCAAGCACACAATTTTTCAACATTCAACCACTTCTCTATTATTTCTCCCTAAGTAACCTATACAATTTAAGAAGTGTTTTCATAAACAGCATTTTATTTTCCCTTTCAACAACCTATGACACTTGATGAAAGTTACATATTAACATCTTTGAAATGTTCCTGCAAAAAAAAAGATTTTAAACTGAATCTCTTCTAGCTTACAGATCTAACCAGATCTAGATCTTCAAGCTTCTAGATCTAACCTATATAAAGAACAAGATAAACAGAGCAATATGTTAAATGATACCACAGTGATGCAGTATGCAAAATCTTGAACATGGAACTCTCTACTGAGCAAATAACCTAACTTCTCCAAAAAACTAAATTGCAACAGACAGAAGGGGCATACCAACTAAATACAGTGTAGACTCTGTTGGAATCTTGTTTTAAAGAAAGCAAAAATAGGCCGGCACAGTGGCTCATGCCTGTAGTCCCAGGACTTTGGGAGGCCAAGGCAGGTGGATCACGAGCTCAGGAGTTCAAGACCAGCCTGGCCAACATGGTGAAACCCCGTCTCTACTAAAAATACAAAACTTAGCTGGGCATGTTGGCACGCGCCTGTAATCCCAGCAACTCGGGAGGCTGAGGCAGGAGAATTGCTTGAACCAGGACCTGGGAGGCAGAGATAGTGAGCCGAGATTGCGCCACTGCACTCCAGCCTGAGCTACAAAGCAAGACTCTGTCTCAATAAAAAAAAAAAAAAAAAAAAGCAGAAATAAAAAAAAGTTTGAGACAATCAGGGAAATATAAACACTAACGATATTTGATAATTTTTAAAGAACTACTTTTTTGAGGTGCAACAATGGATTATGGTTATTTTTTTAAAGGATGTTTTAAGTTGAATGGGGCATATTTATGGATAAAATTATATGTGATCATCTGAGATTTGCTTCACCATAACTTGGGGAGACAAGTGAGACTATCAACAAATCAACAGTTGATTGGCTAGTATTGATAATTTTTGAAACTAGGTAATGAGTTCGTGATGGTCCACTGTACTATTCTAAATGTTTTGAACTGTTTCTTAATTAAGAAAAAGAAAAAATCTGTACTTGATTCATTTGTACCTACTGAGGAAGGTTTCAAAGCATAATTAGTAGGCAATGAGGGCAGTTAAGTTATATTCCATTTCAAAAACACTGTTAATTGTTTTCTACAGATTTTTCACCAAATCTTCACCCAGGTTTCCATGCCATGGTAAACTAAAATCTACCTCCACAATACACACATTCACAAACTATTTTAAAAGTAATTTTAGGATCAATGTACCCTAAAAAAATGGATCAAATAAAATGAGACACACTATTCATAGGTTATGGATTAAAGTCACATTGACACTCACTGAAATCACAACACTGCTATGAGTCATTACGAATAAATACATTAGCAAATGTAAACTGCTTTAATCTGATCAGGCAGTACTTGAATCGAACTGTTTTTCACTTAAATGTTCTAGATAGAATGCTGTCAAACTGTAGAATTCAAGAGAATCAAACCGAGTAACTTCATACAAGCAGTCACCAACTTACACAGAAATCATAAATGCCTCCCTTTATACAAAGTTTCTAGTACTTTCACCTCTACATATTTTACAACATAACCCCCAACCCTCGTGAATTTTCCCCCAAACCTCCTACCCATTGCCAAGGTTCCACCTCACTGCCCCCTCTCACGGCCAGGGGGAAATAAGTTTCTGGAATCCAGAGTAAAAACTCAGGAACGCATTTTCCTACAGAAAAAAATATAAATTGTGATCTAGAATGCTGAGTATTATCATTCAGCTACACTATGTTTATAAAGGCTTTTATGAACTAAAGCCTAATAACCTAATAATTCAGAACAGTATTTCTATGAGAAAATGCATTCCAGGTTCAAAATAACTCAATGCAATCCCGTATAGGTTGGTGACTGTCTGTATAATGCCACCAAGTGATACATGTTTGACTAAACTCATAAAACATTACATTCCAAATGGCTCTGTAACATGATGGCTCACAGCTGTGAATGTGCTATGTCAATCATTTTCTAAGAAATATTAACCATGTTAATTTAGTTAAAAATTGCTATATACTTACATTTAGCATTTCAAAATCGTTACTTTCTAAGCCCTGGGTAAGAAGAACTGGAAAGCTATTCGTCTGGAGGTCTTCCTTTCCTTTTTTGTGCGTGTCTATATCCATTGCTCCCAGACGTTCTTCAATGCTAACCTACAGAACAGAAAGGATTGTTAATGTGTTACAAGACTTAAAGTAGTTTGGAGACAAAAAATAAAATAAAATAAAATAGGATTTACACCTCAACTCTGGAAAACACTAATATGCTCATTCTTATTCCAAGAGAACCTCATTACCATAATGCCGATGTTGGAGACAAACATCTGCAATCCAAGCTTCCAGATTCTAGTGAAAATAACAACTGCCCAAGAAGCACAAGGTTTGAAAACGTTCATTCATAAAAATCCTTCTAAATGAAGATTCAGAAAAGGCAATGACCTGGCATCTGATTCTAAAACACAAGACGTAAGACCTATTCTCACAGAAGTTTGCCCCACTATAACTATCCCTTGGTGTCACTCTCAGATCTGCAGGAGGAAACAAAATATTATTAAAAGGGCATAAAGAAATGTTATGTTCCCAAAACAATTTGTAAAAAAAAGTCTTCCTTCCTCCCTCCCTCCCTCCCTCTCTTTCTTTCTTTCTTTCTCTCTTTCTTTCTTTTCCCTCTGTGGCCACGCTGCAGTCTACATGGCTCGCTGCTGCCCCGCACCGCGGACTGCCTGGGACTGCCGCCGCGCGCCACCACCGCTGCCTGCTTTTTCTCCTTTGGCTTCAGGCGCGGTTTCGCCATCTTGGCCACGCTGCTCTCCAGCTCCTGACCCCGAGTGCTCTGCCCGCCTCGGCCTCCCGAGGTGCTGGGACTGCAGACGGACGCTCACTTGGTGCCCGGTGTTGCCCGGCCCGGAGTGCGGTGGCGTGGTCTTGGCTCGCGGCAGCCTCCACCTCCCAGCCGCCTGCCTTGGCCTACCAGGGTGCTGGGATTGCAGCCCCTGCCCGGCCGACGCCCCGTCTGGAAGGTGGGGAGCGTCTCTGCTCGGCCGCCCCTCTGCCCGACCTCCCCATCTGGGAAGTGAGGAGCGCCTCTGCC